>NC_044562.1:35192-376025 GCF_007565055.1 Rhinopithecus roxellana
CTTATTTTACAGATATTGGAACTGAAGTATGCCCACATTTTCTGTCTTTATGAAATTACGTTTTGCTTTTTGTATAAAAATAAAATAACAAGTCCACTATGGAAATAGCATAATAAGTCCAGTGACTTTCTCAAGTAATTGCTAGAATCACAGGGAAATGCAGACATCTCTTGATTTTTTTTTTTTTTTTTAATCTCTGGCTGCAAACTGCCCCTGCCAGGCAACATCCAGTGGCATCATCTTTGCTCCTCTTGTGCCACTTCAAATGTCTACATCGAGTAGATGCTCTGGAGATCAACACTATAGTTCCTTCAGAGAATTTCACTAGGCAAAATAAAATTTAAATTTAAAAATGGAATAATGAAAATTGTCCAGCAGTTTTCCCTTTTCCTGTAGTTCATTGTTTTTTCCTCTTACATTGGAGAGGTCCTTATTGGCGATTCTCCTCTTTTCCTTTGCATTGCTGTGCTATTCCTTTTGTTCCGTGAGCCCCTCTATTTTCAGTTCCTCACTTTCCTCTGTCTCTTTCCTCAGACTTCTCTCTACAGGATGCTGAAGATTCCTTCTTAATATACAAACAGTCCCTTTGATGAGATGCCCATTTCACACTATTCAGCTGGTATAATCTTTCACACTATAATGAAAATACTTAATAACCTCTTAAAGAATTGGCATTTTTATTACTCAACAAATATTTGGGCCTGCTGCCAAAACAATGTGAAGGTACTTGGCTTACATATTCATGACTGAGAGTTTTATCAAAATGATTCATTCCAAAGTACACGAGTCTGACACAAAGACAAATTTTAGCTTTCTGCCTTAGAACCCACAGGAAGCAGTGTGTTTATAGATTAAATGTAGCCCATTTTTTTCCTCTCAAATCTTCTAGTTATCAAGGTTAAACAAATATTGAAGTACCTGAATACTTAAAATAATTAAATGCAATTAGAATTAGATACAACCTTTCTTCCATTATTTTACTTTATGATTAAAAATTAGTTAAAAGAGAATTCTACTCCCAGTTATGATGGAGTATCTTGTATGAGAAAAAACGCCTTGCCAAGAACAAGTAGAAAAACTGGACAAAATATAAGCCTAACAAACGAAACAGATCTTCGAAGTAATCAGACAGTAGGAGCAATGTCCAGGTAAGGTTCAGAAACAGTAGAAAAGAGAAGACAATAGAATGGCACATATAAAACATGAAAAATAAAAAAAAATAAAAAATTATAACCTAAAATTCTACCTTCAGTGAAAATATTCTACAAAAATAAAGGCAAAATAAAGATGTATTCAACAATATGAAAGCAAAAATTTCATTCTTTGGAGCTCATGCAGATGGAACTTCTAAAGGACGTTTTTCAGGCAAAAGAAAAATGATTCCAGATAGAGATACAAATACACACCAAAAACTAAAGAGCAATGGAAATGGTAAACTTGAGGATAAATCCACATAAGTATTGATTGTACAAAGCAATAATAGTCTCCTATAGGTTTTGATAATATATATTAAGGTATATGACAATAATAACATACAAGGCATTAGAGGGGTAAATGGAATCAAAGTATTCTAAAGTCTTTGCATTTTTCTGGTATTTGGTAAAAGCTCTAATTGATAGTTGACTCTAGTATATCGAATATGAATTTTGTAAACTCTAAATTCTGTGACAATCATTTTCAAAGTATGGTCCATGAATCCCTGGGAATCCCTGAGAGTCTTCAAGGGGTCCACAGAACCAAAACTATTTTCCTAATTATGAGATATTATTTATCATTTTCACTGAATTAACATTTATTCTGTGCAAAAGTAATGAAGGATTAAACAGCTGGCATTTTAGCCTGAATCAAGTCAGTGACACTAAGTGATATCAGCAGTCATTGTATTTTCTTACACTCAAAGGCAAACAAACAAATGAAAACAGTTTCACTTGAGAAAGCCCTTGAGTAGACATCATTACTATCCAGTGTACTGAATGGGAAACCCACATAATGCTAAATATGAACTCCAATACTGAACTCCAAAACTCCAAAATATGATGGTTATCTCAAAGAAAAGCACATATGCAATTATTTGGGTTGCGAACTGAACTATTTTTTACATGAAGCATCACTTTTTACTTAAAAGAATGACTGACAAGGAAATATGGAAATTCAAACCTGGTGTATGGCAGATATTTTCTTACAAATAAATCAAGTGAACTTATCACTAGAAGCAAAACAGTTAGGAGTGTTTGTGCCAATTATAAAATTTGAATTCTCAAGAAAAAAATTAGAATTATTGAAAACTTATCTCTAAAAATTAGCTTGATAGCTCCCCAACACCTACCTTCTGATGAGATTGGTGATGAAAATTACAAATATGATGTTTAATATATCATGTTTGTGAAATGTACCAACATTGATTTTCATTTACAATGAAATGTATCAATATTTTTTTATAAGGCAGGCATAATATTTATGGCAAAATCCAACAAGGGTAAAACAAGAAAGTGAAATCACAAGTCCATCTCTCACATGAATATGCAAAAAAAATCACATTTTTTGTACCCCAAATCAAATAAAAATTTAAAAGGAAAAGAGCATGGTATTTCAATAAATACCATAATAAGCTAAAGTTTGAAATTCCATCAATATAATTAACTATGTAATTTGGGAAAAGCAAGAAGAAACAATACATAAGAGAAAAAATTTGATGAAATTCAATACCAATTTATTTTTAGCAAGCTGTGGGAGGCCGAGACGGGCGGATCACGAGGTCAGGAGATCGAGACCATCCTGGCTAACATGGTGAAACACCATCTCTACTAACAATACAAAAAAAAAAAAAAAAATTAGCCGGGCGTAGTGGTGGGTGCCTGTAGTCCCAGCTACTTGGGAGGCTGAGGCAGGAGAATGGCATGAACCCAGGAGGCGGAGCTTGCAGTGAGCCGAGATTGCACCACTGCACTCCAGCCTGGGCGACTGAGCAAGACTCCCTTTCCAAAAAAAAAAAAAAAAGAAAGTTTCCTAAATGATGTGAAGCATGTTTATCCCCCAAAATGTGGCAAGCACTATACTTAATAATGAAATGTTGAAAACATTTTCCTTTAATATGGGAATGAAAGAAGGATGGCCACTGTCACTATACAGATTAAACATTACATTGGATGTTCTAACTTGCATAATAAATCAGAAAAAGAAGTAAAATTTATCAGCATCGAAAATGAAAATAATTAATTAAGAACATTATTATTTATAGATGATTCAATTGTGAATATAGATCATCTGAAATATGCATAGTGGAACTAACAATAGGTTAACTTTGCAAGGTTGTTATATAAAATGGTAATATATAAACTTTATTTCTGGGGGGCAGAGCAAGATGGCCAAATAGGAACAGCTCTAGTCTCCAGCTCCCAGCGTGAGCAACACAGAAGACAGGTGATTTCTGCATTTTCCACTGAGATACTGGGTTCATCTCACTAGGGAGTGCCAGACAATCGGTGCTGGTCAGCTGCTGCAGCCCGACCAGTGAGAGCTGGAGCAGGGCGAGGCATCGCCTCACCTGGGAAGCAAGGGAGAAAGGAATCCCTTTTCCTAGCCAGGGGAACTGAGACACACAACACCTGGAAAATCGGGTAACTCCCACCCCAATACTGCACTTTACCAAGGGTCTTAGCAAACGGGAACACCAGGAGATTATATCCCACACCTGGCCAGGAGGGTCCCACGCCCACGGAGCCTCCCTCATTGCTAGCACAGCAGTCTGCGATCTAACGGCAAGACAGCGGCGAGGCTGGGGGAGGGGTGCCCACCATTGCTGAGGCTTAAGTAGGTAAACAAAGCCACTGGGAAGCTCGAACTGGGTGGAGCTCACAGCAGCTCAAAGAGGCCTGCCTGTCTCTGTAGACTCCACCTCTGGGGACAGGGCACAGCTAATCAACAACAACAACAACAAAGCAGCAGAAACCTCTGCAGACGCAAACGACTCTGTCTGACAGCTTTGAAGAGAGCAGTGGATCTCCCAACACGGAGGTTGAGATCTGAGAATGGACAGACTGCCTGCTCAAGTGGGTCCCTGATCCCTGAGTAGCCTAACTAGGAGACATCCCCCACTAGGGGCAGACCAACACCCCACACCTCACACAGTGGAGTGCACCCCTGAGAGGAAGCTTCCAAAGCAAGAATCAGACAGGTACACTCACTGTTCAGCAGTATTCTATCTTCTGCAGCCTCTTCTGCTGATATCCAGGCAAACAGGGTCTGGAGTGGACCTCAAGCAATCTCCAACAGACCTACAGCTGAGGGTCCTGAGTGTTAGAAGGAAAACTAACAAACAGGAAGGACACCCACAGCAAAACCCCATCAGTACGTCACCATCATCAAAGACTAGAGGCAGATAAAACCACAAAGATGGGGAAAAAGCAGGGCAGAAAAGCTGGAAACTCAAAAAATAAGAGCGCATCTCCCTCTGCGAAGGAATTCAGCTCTTCACCAGCAACGGATCAAAGCTGGACGGAGAATGACTTTGACGAGATGAGAGAAGAAGGCTTCAGTCCATCAAACTTCTCAGAGCCTAAAGGAGGAATTATGTATCCAGTGCAAAGAAACTAAAAATCTTGAAAAAAGAGTGGAAGAATTGATAACTAGAATAATTAATGCAGAGAAGGCCATAAACGAGCTGACAGAGATGAAAACCCTGACATGAGAAATACGTGACAAATGCACAAGCTTCAGTAACCGACTCGATCAACTGGAAGAAAGAGTATCAGCGATTGAGGATCAAATGAATGAAATGAAGCGAGAAGAGAAATCTAAAGAAAAAAGAAGAAAAAGAAATGAACAAAGCCTGCAAGAAGTATGGGATTATGTAAAAAGACCAAATCTATGTCTGATTGGGGTGCCTGAAAGTGAGGGGGAAAATGGAACCAAGTTGGAAAACACTCTTCAGGATATCATCCAGGAGAACTTCCCCAACCTAGTAGGGCAGGCCAACATTCAAATTCAGGAAATACAGAGAACGCCACAAAGATACTCCTCGAGAAGAGCAACTCTAAGACACATAATTGCCAGATTCACCAAAGTTGAAATGAAGGAAAAAATCTTAAGGGCAGCCAGAGAGAAAGGTCGGGTTACCCACAAAGGGAAGCCCATCAGACTAACAGCAGATCTCTCGGCAGAAACTCTACAAGCCAGAAGAGAGTGGGGGCCAATATTCAACATTCTTAAAGAAAAGAATTTTAAACCCAGAATTTCATATCCAGCCAAATTAAGTTTCATAAGTGAAGGTGAAATAAAATCCTTTACAGATAAGCAAATAGTTAGAGATTTTGTCACCACCAGGCCTGTCTTACAAGAGACCCTGAAGGAAGCCCTAAACATGGAAAGGAACAACCGGTACCAGCCATTGCAAAAACATGCCAAAATGTAAAGACCATCGAGGCTAGGAAGAAACTGCATCAACTAACGAGCAAAATAACCAGTTAATATCATAATGGCAGAATCAAGTTCACACATAACAATATTAACCTTAAATGTAAATGGACTAAATGGTCCAATTAAAAGACACAGACTGGCAAACTGGATAAAGAGTCAAGACACATCAGTTTGCTGTATTCAGGAGACCCATCTCACATGCAGAGACATACATAGGCTCAAAATAAAGGGATGGAGGAAGATCTACAAAGCAAATGGAGAACAAAAAAAAGCAGGGGTTGCAATACTAGTCTCTGATAAAACAGACTTTAAACCATCAACAATCAAAAGAGACAAAGAAGGCCATTACATAATGGTAAAGGGATCAATTCAACAGGAAGAGCTAACTATCCTAAATATATATGCACCCAATACAGGAGCACCCAGATTCATAAAGCAAGTCCTTAGAGACTTACAAAGAGACTTAGACTCCCATACAGTAATAATGGGAGACTTCAACACTCCACTGTCAACATTAGACAGATCAACGAGACAGAAAGTTAACGAGGATATCCAGGAATTGAACTCATCTCTGCAGCAAGCAGACCTAATAGACATCTACAGAACTTTCTACCCCAAATCAACAGAATATACATTCTACTCAGCACCACATCGCACTTATTCAAAATTGACCACATAATTGGAAGTAAAGCACTTCTCAGCCAATGTAAAAGAACAGAAATTATAACAAACTGTCTCTCAGACCACAGTGCAATCAAACTAGAACTCAGGACTAAGAAACTCAATCAAAACCGCTCAACTACATGGAAACTGAATAACCTGCTCCTGAATGACTACTGGGTACATAACGAAATGAAGGCAGAAATAAAGATGTTCTTGGAAACCAATGAGAACAAAGATACAACATGCCAGAATGTCTGGGACACATTTAAAGTGGTGTGTAGAGGGAAATTTATAGCACTAAATGCCCACAAGGGAAAGCTGGAAAGATCTAAAATGGATACTCTAACATCATAATTAAAAGAACTAGAGAAGCAAGAGCAAACACATTAAAAAGCTAGCAGAAGGCAAGAAATAACTCAGATCAGAGCAGAACTGAAGGAGATAGAGACACAAAAAACCCTCCAAAAAATCAATGCATCCAGGAGTTGGTTTTTGAAAAGATCAACAAAATTGATAGACCACTAGCAAGACTAATAAAGAAGAAAACAGAGCAGAATCAAATAGACACAATAAAAAATGATAAAGGGTCAATAAAAAATGATAAAAGGGATATCACCACCGACCCCACAGAAATACAGCTACCATCAGAGAATACTATAAACACCTCTACGCAAATAAATTAGAAAATCTAGAAGAAATGGATAATTTCCTGGACACTTACACTCTCCCAAAACTAAACCAGGAAGAAACTGAATCCCTGAATAGTCCAATAGCAGGCTCTGAAATTAAGGCAATAATTAATAGCCTACCAACCAAAAAAAGCCCAGGACCAGATGGATTCACAGCTGAATTCTACCAGAGGTACAAGGAGGAGCTGGTACCATTCCTTCTGAAACTATTCCAATCAGTAGAAAAAGAGGGAATCCTCCCTAACTCATTTTATGAGGCCAACATCATCCTGATACCAAAGCCTGGCAGAGATACAACAAAAAAGAGAATTTTAGACCAATATCCCTGATGAACATTGATGCAAAAATCCTCGATAAAATACTGGCAAACCGGATCCAGCAGCACGTCAAAAAGCTTATCCACCATGATCAAGTGGGCTTCATCCCTGGGATGCAAGGCTGGTTCAACATTCGCAAATCAATAAATGTAATCCAGCATATAAACAGAACCAAAGACAAAAACCACATGATTATCCAAATAGATGTAGAAAAGGTCTTTGAAAAATTCAACAGCCCTTCATGCTAAAAATGCTCAATAAATTTAGTATTGATGGAACGTACCTCAAAATAATAGGAGCTCTTTATGACAAACCCACAGCCAATATCATACTGAATGGGCAAAAACTGGAAAAATTCCCTTTGAAAACTGGCACAAGACAGGGATGCCCTCTCTCACCACTCCTATTCAACATAGTGTTGGAAGTTGGCTAGGCCAATCAGGCAAGAGAAAGAAATAAAGAGTATTCAGTTAGGAAAAGAAGAAGTCAATTTGTCCCTGTTTGCAGATGACATGATTGTATATTCAGAAAACCCCATTGTCTCAGCCCAAAATCTCCTTAAGCTGATAAGAAACTTCAGCAAAGTCTCAGGATACAAAATTAATGTGCAAAAATCACAAGCATTATTATACACCAGTAACAGACAAACAGAGAGCCAAATCATGAATGAACTTCCATTCACAATTGCTTCAAAGGGAAGAAAATACCTAGGAATCTAACTTACAAGGGATGTAAAGGACCTTTTCAAGGAGAACTACAAACCACTGCTCAGTGAAATAAAAGAGGACACAAACAAATGGAAAAACATACCATGCTCATGGATAGGAAGAATCAATATCGTGAAAATGGCCATACTGCCCAAGGTCATTTATAGATTTAATGCCATCCCCATCAAGCTACAAATGAGTTTCTTCACAAAATTGGAAAAAACTGCTTTAAAGTTCATATGGAACCAAAAAAGAGCCTGCATTTCCAAGACAATCCTAAGTCAAAAGAACCAAGCTGGAGGCATCATGCTACCTGACTTCAAACTATACTGCAAGACTACAGTAAACAAAACAGCATGGTACTGGTACCAAAACAGAGATATAAAACAATGGAATAGAACAGAGTCCTCAGAAATAATACCACACATCTACAGCCATCTGATCTTTGACAAACCTGAGAAAAACAAGAAATGGGGGAAGGATTCCCTATTTAATAAATGGTGCTGGGAAAATTTGGTAGCCATAAGTAGAAAGCTCAAACTGGATCCTTTCCTTGCTCCTTATGTGAAAATTAATTCAAGATGGATTAGAGACTTAAATGTTAGACTTAATACCATAAAAACCCTATTAGAAAACCCAGGTAATACCATTCAGGACATAGGCATGGGCAAGGACTTCATGTCTAAAACACCAAAAGCAACAGCAACAAAAGCCAAAATTGACAAATGGGATCTCATTAAACTAAAGAGCTTCTGTACAGCAGAAGAAACTACCATCAGAGTGAACAGGCAACCTACAGAATGGGAGAACATTTTTGCAATCTACTCATCTGACAAAGGGCTAATGTCCAGAAACTATAAAGAACTCAAACAAATTTATAAGAAAAAACAAACAACCCCATTAAAAAGTGGGCAAAGGATATGAACAGACATTTCTCAAAAGAACACATTCATACAGCCAACAGACACATGAAAAAATGCTCATCATTACTGGCCATCAGAGAAATGCAAATCAAAACCACAATGAGATACCATCTCACACCAGTTAGAATGGCAATCATTAAAAAGTCAGGAAACAACAGGTGCTGGAGAGGATGTGGAGAAATAGGAACACTTTTACACTGTTAGTGTGATTGTAAACTAGTTCAACCATTATGGAAAATAGTATGGCGATTCCTCAAGGATCTAGAACTAGAAGTACCATATGACCCAGCCATCCCATTACTGGGTATATACCCACAGGATTATAAATCATGCTGCTATAGAGACACATGCACATGTATGTTTCTTGCGGCACTATTCACAATAGCAAAGACTTGGAATCAACCCAAATGTCCATCAGTGACAGACTGGATTAAGAAAATGTGGCACATATACACCATGGAATGCTATGCGGCCATAAAAAAGGATGGGTTTGTGTCCTTTGTAGGGACATGGATGCAGCTGGAAACCATCATTCTCAACAAACTATCACAAGAACAGAAAACCAAATACCGCATGTTCTCACTCATAGTTGGGAACTGAACAATGCGATCACTTGGACTCGCGAAGGGGACCATCACACACCGGGGCCTATCATGGGGAGGGGGGAGGGGGGAGGGATTGCACTGGGAGTTATACCTGATGTAAATGACGAGTTGATGGGTGCTGATGAGTTGATGTGTGCAGCACACCAACATGGCACAATTATACATATGTAATAAACCTGCACGTTATGCACATGTACCCTAGAACTTAAAGTATAATAATAATAAAAATAAATAAATAAAAAAACTTTATTTCTACATTTCAAAGCAACAAATAATTAGAAAATTATGTTTTAAAACACTATATTTTAAAACATTTTGCAATAATTCCAAACTAATTCATAGAAAAAAATGTAATGAAAAATGTAAAAAACTTTTACCACCCTATAAAAATTTATATTTTAAAAATATAGTAATTAAGATAAGGTAGTATTAGTGCAAGAATATTAAAATATTATATATCTACTTATATATATACACAATTAAGATTGGATAGTTATATAGAAAAATAATTTATCTTATCTCATACTTGACATCACATACACAATTCAAATCTACCTAAAATGCAGATATGTGAAAATTATAATAAAGAGTCCTGAAGAGTCCTATAGGAAGATATATTCATAACTCTGATGTTATGCAAATATTTTTTAAACCAGACATCCAAAGCAATAACCATATAAGAAAATATTGGTAAATAGTTCTTCAATAAATATAATAATTCCTCTTTAACGAAAAACACTAGAATTAAAGTGAACAGACAAACCTCTATGTGAGAGAAATTATTTTCATAAAAGGTGTCCTGAAAGAGAATGGTCATATCCTGTTTACCTAAATAGCTTCTACAAATCAATAATAAAAAGACAGACATCCGACCATAAAAAAATACGCAGAAGTCTAATAGTGCTCTTAAGAGAATATCAAAATTGCAAGAAACATATGAAAAATTGCTTAGATCACCAGGAAAATACAAATTAAAGCCAGAATGCGGCCTGGCAGGGTGACTCATACCTGTAATCTCAGCACTTTGGGAGGCCAAGACTGGCAGATCACTTGAGGTCGGGAGTTTGAGACCAGCCTGGCCAACATGGTGAATCCCTGTCTCTACTGAAAAATACAAAAATTAACCGGTTGTGGTGGTGCATGTCTGTAACCCCAGCTGCTCAGGAGGCTGAGGCAAGAGAATCTCTTGAACTCGGTAGGCAGAGATTGTAGTGAGCCGAGATAGCGCCACTGCACTCCAGCCTGGGCAACAGAGCGAGACACTGTCTCAAAAGAAAAAGAAAAAAATAATAATAAGCTCCGATGAAAAGACATGCTACACATTTAAGTATTGCTACAATGTATTTTCTTCTTCTTCTTCTTCTTTTTTTTAATAATAACAAATATCGATGAGGTAGAAGTGCAACCAGAATATTCCTGAATCACTGTAGGAACACAAATTGTACAATTGCTTTGGAAACAATTTTATAGTATACATATCCTATACTCTCAAGTGCATATCCAACAGAAATTTGTACACACGTGTCCAAAATATGTGGAAAATAGTATATCAACCTTATTTCTAATAGCCCCAAACTCTAAAAATATAAATATATATTGTTTATTTTTATACTACCTTAATAACATGGTGACTTCCTCAAACTAATATTGACTGAAGATATCCAGAGAAGTAAGAATATATGCTGCATGGTGTTATGTATATACAGTTCAAAAATTGATAAAACTATGTTGTTAAAAATCAAAGGTAGTTACTTTGTTGGGACAGTCACTGATTCAGATATTATCCTTGAGACTGGAAGTGATCTATTTCATGATCTGGATGATGTTTAAACAGACATGTTTGCTTTGTAAATATTCATCAAGGTGTACAATTAAACTTTGTCACTGTTTATATCATATATATGTCACTCTTCAATATTAAATTTACTTTATTAAAAAAGTGGAAATAATGTGTTCAAATATCAATTCAGAGATGTACAATTGAAGAAATGCTTTTATCTATATTTTCTCTTCTTCAAAATCTGGGCCTCAAATAGCATATATTTTCTGTTTTTTTCTTTGGTGAGTTGGGAATGTCATCACTGCCATGTTAACATGCCACACTAGCCTGTTAGAGGAAGAGAAACTAAATGGAAGAGAAATGAGGCACTTCGGGTGACAGTAACTATTTCTCAACATACTGCAAGCATGAGTGACAGAAAAAATCTATGCCCTAGTGAGTGTATTATCTGTAGTATCTGCTTCTTCCTTTGTCTTTATTTTGGATTACTTAAATCATTGGAACTATACCCATTGTCATTTAAATATATAAACTAATTATGATGTATGCATAAAATGGAATATGCTCAACAATAAAATGTAATGAACTACTGATACATGTCAAACCATGGCTGAGTCTTGAAAAAAATATGAGAAGCGAAAGAAATCATTAAAAAAGAACAACACTATAAGATACCATTTATACAGAATTCTAGAAAATGGAAAGTAATTGATAGAAATAGTGCAAGTCAGTGTTTAGAGAAGAAGTGGTAGGAAGGAAGGAGGAGAGGCACAAGAAAACATTTGAGAGTGATGGATATGTTCGTTATTCTTATTGTGGTGATGTTCTATGTGTACATTCATGTTAAGATTTATCAAACTTTATGTGCAGTACATTATATGTTAATTATTCCTCAACAAAGTGGCTTAAAACACAGAAAAATATACAAATGATATACAAATGAGTGGGAATATTTGGCATGGAGAAAACTTTACTATTTTTCAGACCATTGTTTCCATACTCCTTAAGAGTTCATGGAATGTATTCAGCTTTATTCGTTGGCATCCATGAAACACTGAGAGATGGGTATTATTATTTCTTACTTTATAGGTAGAGTATATTCAGACAGATTAAGCAACTTAATGAGAGTCACCCAGCTATTGTTATCACGTCTGTAACTAGAATGTATTAATTTCTATCCATAACCCATTTTCTGAGTGCTTACCCTATGACAAGCTTTATTTTTGAAACCAGAAATAATGAAAAGACCAAAGTGGACCTTCTTTATGATGAACCTTCCTTTCTTATGATTGTGGAATAATTGCTGTTTGAGGGAAACAAGGACAAATTGTACAAACCAGGACAGGGCTGTCACCCCCATTTTCAAAAGACAGCCACAGGCATCAATGTTTGGTTTAGATGAACTGGGACTAAAGGGATTTGGTATTATTTCTTTCAGGGTTAATTCTCCTGGACAGTTCCTAGCCTCCTACACTATTTAACTTCTCACCTGGCTGGACCTCTTTGGCAGAGTTAGAATATTCTTAAAGGACTTCTCTTACAATCAGAGGTGGTTGTAGAAAGCATTTTTTTCTTTCTTTGTCTAAGTTTATCTCTGTTTTTCCCTTAATTCCTTTTCCTTCTCTTTTTTGAACTCAAAAAATTCCCATTTGAAATCAGATTTTAGAGTCCAGCATCTAGATAGGAGGCAGGTGGCCAGTAGACAGCCCATTGCCCATCATTGATTTATACTGACTACACAGCAATTATGTATTAGTCCATTTTAACAGAATTGTCTGGTTAATTTGGTTTTATATGTTTAGGGAATTGTTTGAGTCATTTTTTTATTTTTGTATGACTGATAAATTAATCTACTAATATTTATTTAGTGCCTGACAAGCATCATCAAGACAGAACCCTGACCTTTACTCAATTTTAAATGCATTTACATACAGTGTTTTCATGGCATTATCAGGATTTAAAAGAAGGAATTAACTAAAGTAAATATGTTTACATATATGAGAAAAGACATCTAAATAGAAACCAAAAGGCAAAATATATATATATATATATATGTATATATATATGTTTATATATATTTCTATGTTTTTGTATATATATTTGCAGATGGGTTTGACTAACACATAACTGCTGTGTAGTCAATTCTTAAACTACCATTTTGCAGGAGCTAGTTTCCATTAGTGCAAATGAAACTAGAAATTTTCTTTATATATCCTTACGTTATTAAGGACTTCCACATTAGTGAACAGACAAGAAATTTTACCTGAGAATCTTGAAATCTATTTTGAATTTCTTAATTTTTTTTTATTTCAAAGAAAGAATCATTTGCAAATTGAATAATAAATATGGAATAGTCGAAACAGACAAGAAAAACGCCAAGACAGAGTTTATAAAGACAATTTAAAAAGAAAAATGCCATATAAGAAAGATGCAAAATGTAAATGAGAGAAGAGCTTAAATGAGAAGAGAAAGAAATGGGAGCTCACTTGTGTATATGCTGCACCATTAATTCAGGGTATCACTGGGGAAATAACTTTAATGACCACTGCCTATATTACTTTTATTTGGGTGCTTTCTTTGTGCTATGACATTTCTAGGCTGCAAGATTTTTGAAAGTTGTATTTTCAAGCCTCACAAGATTCATAAAGCAAACATATGTATCCCCAAGTGAAGACATTTCTGAAGCATCTGTTGCTAAATTTTCTTAGTTTAATTTTTGTTTTTCTTGTAGAAAATTACATTGTAGATATCTCTATTCCAACTGAAGTTATGGTTAAAAAGCTATTAAAATTGAAATCATATGATGAAGAATTTACTTTTTAAACAGAGTAATTAGTAATGTGGTAAATCTATAGTATCATATTGATGGAAATATATACCTAGAGAATTTAATGCAGCTTGTAAAATGGCTAAGTAGTGATGATATTGGGAAAAGTTTAAATCATGCACTGTCTTGAAACAGATGTATGGTGAGAAGAAGTACATTTTTACCCTTTATGCAAGTAATTACTTACCCCCATATTAGGAAAAATGTGCAACAATTCATCAAGTAATTTGAGTGGTCTATTGGAAAATTACACTATTTCATAAATGCCAAAGGTATCCAAAGTGAACTTCTTAAGCTATAATGAACATACTTGGAGAATGAAATCTAATATTGTTTGCCTATTTTGCAATATGAAAAAAAATACAGAAGAATAACTGCTCAGCTAAGGGTAACGATCCAGATGTGAAGCCATTTTGGTAGCAAAAGGAAATTAATAAGCTTGGGGACACTAGACAATCATAAATTTTTGAAAGCAATTAGCAATATATAAAGGATAATCCCAAACTGAGAGTTTCATTCCTGAAAATAGGTTAAACTGATCAGGTAAGAAGGTAAAACTACAGAAACATTGCCTATGATTAATGTGAGATATTTCAAGAAGGGTATTGAAATCATTCATAAAAGTAAATTATTTAAAAACAAGGATAGGTTTACAAGTGAATTATTTTTAAAAAGATAAAACTGTTAAACATAAGAAGATAAGTACATTTTATGCAAATACCTGGAACTGGGATTTAAAGAAATGAGAGGGTTCAGAAACACAGAAAGGGACCTAGTTAAATAAATATATACCCACAGTGTTACTAAGCCATTAATATACTTCAGTATAATTAAATCAATTTAAACTTTCATAATAGAGACATAAAAAATGAACATTGAATATATGATATTATTTAAAACATATTAGCACTTCTGCTAAATATCATTTTTCATAAAAGGTTTCTTTGAAATAACTAATAAAGTAAGTAGCATAGTACAATGTGTAATAATGAAGCAGAAAACTAACTTACTGTTCTTAGCTACATTAAATACACTGGGATTTCTTATAAAATCTGAAATTCAAACAGTGATTTTTGAAGAAGAACATCTTTTTTAAAATTTCTCACAAAATACCAGTTATATCAAATCAGGTTATTACCAACTTTCTTTCTTTAATTATTCTTACAATCCTATAGCCCCAAGTGTGCATGTTTACCATTATGAATAGGACTGAAATAGAAAAGTGAAGATGACATTGCTAATTGTAGCAAAAAGTTTACAATGAACAGGTGGTCACCAGGCTGAAATATTTAAATGGCAAAATCCATATAGTAACATTTCCTCAATCACTGGAATTCAACTCAAATGAGTTAAAATAATGTTAGCAAAAGATAGAGTGTTTCATGAAGACTGCCAAAGGAATGAGTCTACTATTTCTGGAAAGTCAAGCCATTGAGATAATATAAGTAGGCCATTTGATGCTATATAGTATGTCCTACTTCCAACAAAACAATGCAAGTTTCTCTTTAACTTCTTAAAGGCTACATCTGTTTGTTTGCCTTTTTTCTTTTTTTATTTTGGTAAAAAACATCTAACATTAAATTTACCATCTTAGCTATTTTAATGTGTACAGTTCAGTAGTGTTAAGTATATTCACATATCTCCAGAACTTTTTATACTTTGCAAAACTGAAACTCTATATCCATTTAACAACACCCCATTTTCTCCTCACTCTATCCCCTGCTAACAACCATTTTACTTTCTATTTCTCTGAAATTGTCTACTTTATATATCTCATGTAAGTGGAATCATACAGTAGTTGTTATTTTGCAACAGGCTAGTTTCACTTAGTATAATGTCTTCATACACTATATAAAAGTTCATCTATGTTATAGCATGTAACAGAGTTTCCTTCTTTTTTAAGGTTGAATTATATTCCATTGCGTATGTGTGTGCATGTATGCATGTATGTAGCCTATTAAATGGTGTTTTTACCTCTCAATATAAATTCTACAGTAATATGGATACTAATATGCTAACATCTCAAAATACAAGATGAACTTTTTTTGTCGGTATTGTATTTAATTCAAATGCATTTTAAGATACTTTAAAATAATTTATATTATGTATAACTAAGCTACACAATTTATAATATTTTACAGAGCTGAAATCTTATAATAACAGTAGTCAAGATTCGTGGTCAAAACGTATAGAAGATTTTTTTTTTTATTTTACTACATTTTGCATACTTGTTTCATTCCTCTAGAGCAAATCATTGTACTAAAGTGTTAAGAATATCCATCCTTGCCAAAAGAATTTGCAGTGTTTTACGAAATTTTATTAGAGGATTTATTTCTTTACGTCATTTATCCACAGCTTCTGTATCTTAAAAAAAAAAAAAAAAAAAAATTGTGCTGAGCAACTGTTCTGATTTCTTTACAAACATTTTTGGTACTGGGTATAAAACAAATGATTATATTTCACTTTACATTGGCCACAAAGATGCCTGTGGTCAGATTTGCAGGCCTCAAGCTAAATACCGTTGGAATACCATTCAATGTGTTAAGGTCCTTAACTTATTGTGGTTTGGTTTTTAATTTTCTTCTAACCTTACTTTTTCTTTCTCTCATTTTTATTTATTTACTTCATAATTGATAGTTGGTACATAACCTTACTTAAGAATGAGGCAGAGGTAAAAATAAACATTATTGAATCAGCAAAGATACTTGAACTTGTATTCCAAAATGTAAAATAGAAACATCAAATTGTGGACCTTGTCTCTTCTGTGCAATCTAAGTATAATTTGAGTCAGAATGATTTCCTTTCCTTAGTAGTTACTTATTTACTTCTATAATCCCTTGTTCTTTCTTCTTTCTCTGTTTAATTAAAGATGTACTACCTCTGCAGAAAAGAGTTTTCATTCATCACCTGTAGAATCAAGCTTGTCTGTGTGATGCTTTAAATATGTTTATAACATGAAGATAACATCTGTTCAAAACGTTCTTGGCATTAAATGATTAAATTAAATGATGCTACATGCTTACTCAATTCTTATTACTGTTTTTCCTTCAGTCGAAATCTTTGGTAAACTTCAACCTTTCATTACTAGCTTAAAAAAGATAATAGTAAAGATTAATATATAGGAAAATTAGTAATTATATATTTAAAGAATAAAAGTTTCTAAATTTTCCCCATGCATTTTGTGTCACACTGTATTGTCCTCTTTTCTCTCAATCTTTTATTTTGATAAGTTTGTTCACATACCTTTTCAAGTTCTTGCGTGAAAATAAACACCCACAATCAGCAAATAAATACAAATTATTCTAAAAATATCCACTGAAAAAGAAGATAATAACTCAGGTTGTTTTTAAAATTGTGCAAGCAATTTAGTGTTTATATTTAGAAATTTGGTAATTACCATCAGTCCTATTCATTACATTTCAAAAGCAGAAGAAATAATAAGTCAAATTGACACTTATTTATTCATATTCATAGAGAGAAAAATAATAACTTATTTGCTTAACAGATCCTGACCATTGTTGTAGGTCCATCTGTACCTGTAAACACGTGCAAAACTGTCTACTCACACCAGAAGACACCATCCACTTTTTTTTAAACTAAAAATTCAGTGACAAAATGGCCACATTTTTAACAATCATAAAGTATTGCCTTCCTTTGCCAATATGGATGTATTACAGCAATATAAAGTTTGAAAGCTATTCTGGTTATTGTTAAGGATTTTAAAAGGACTGGCCACACTCAAAGCAATGAATAGAGTGTTTTCTTTTTGCCAACTTTTATTTATTAATACGTTTAATTAAAATACACAGCAATCTTTGTATAGTGTCTGTTATGCATATGGAAATATCTATCAAACTGAGACATTTACCAAAAATATTAAAAAGAAAAACAGAAAGAACAACACAGAAGTAAATTATTTTGACTAGTATATTAATAACAATAGCGCCAATCTGATGGATTGAGAGCCTCCCCCTGAAAACATGCATCTTTTAAATACCAGTTTCATGGTTTCAAATGCAGAGACAGACATATTCTGACTGTATACATGGAACTGTCAAACATTCCTCTTTGAAACCATCTCATCTATCAAAGGGTTTGGGCTGCTGAGGCTGGCTGCCATCTTTTGATCGAGAGAAGAGCTGCACAAAATGTTTACTTTGACAGTTATTGTACTGTGTTGTGAACAGAAGTTGTGAAGGAGATTTGGGATGTGCCTCAAGCTTGACACCTGCCTGAGGAAGAAGAGTGGGAAGTTTCTCTCAGATAAACTCATAGGAAGATGGGGGGTAATGCAACATTTTAGCCAATACAATCATTGCAGGTGCTATCCCCAAGAGAGAAAGGTCCACTTTCAACATAGAGTTTCTCATTTTCAGTCCAAATATTTTTTAAGCTTGAGATTAAGAGAGATAAATGCTGACTTTGGCCAAAAAATAAAAATTCAAATTAAAAAAGCAGACCAGGGACCACAGTCCTGACTTCTGTATACTCAGTGTGGGTTTATAAATTCATTTAAAATCTCCCCTTCACTAGTTTCTCTGATATTCCTAGGTATCAGAAATAGAAAGATTACTGGCATACTTTAAGACATGGTTGTCCTATAATGATGAAGAAGTGTTTATGTGTGTTTGACTGGATACATTCTTCACTTTGTTACCATATGTGCAACATGGTCAGATGGTTAATGAGTTTTCAGGGCTGAAATGCATCTGGTCCAACTTTAAACTTATGGTTTATAATACTTCACTGGAAAGCATGTAATTAATCTTTCAGAGGATAATCTGCCATAACTCCTAAACTAATTAAGAATAGACATTCTTTTTCAACAGGATTTGAAAATTAAGCTGTATACAGGTTAAGAAAAAAATAACAGGTCTCTACATTCATAGGAGAGTAATAACATCTAAGGTAAATTTGGCCCTTCACTTCCTACTCCTCTGCTTATCCTGCTGATAGAAATATGCCCCTGCATTGAATGTATGTTTTCAGATAGCCTTTCCCTTAAGGAAAAGGTCAATCTCTTATACATCTTTGAATCCTGAGCATCTGGTAAGGAGTAAAAGCATAGAAGGTGTTTACTGATCAAAATATAGGAGTTAATTCAGAGAAACCCCATCTTGCAATCCATGAATTTACACAAGTATGTGGGAAAATATATACACAAACATATTTATTGGCACATATACAAATATATATATATACACACACATATGTTATAAATGAGTAAACTGAGGCCCAGAATTTAAAAAAATATATATAAATCAGACTGATGGTTCTGTTTCAGTTGTGATTCAAACAAAGAGAACCCGATGCTTTCAAGTTCTTAGCGCTATGTTTGATGAGCCACAAAATAGTTCTTCAGGTTGTAACCAAATTTCTGTAATCATTGTCATCTTCCTAACTATAGTGGTTTTAAAATTGATCATACTTATAAGTATTATAAACAATTCATTATAAATTATAAATTATAATTCATTTTCCAGTAAAATTTCTGTAAATTGTATTAGAGAATAAATAATATATACCTTTTCTTTTTTGCTCAAAATGTAAAAATTTTGTAAAGCATAATAAGTTACACTACCAACAGCATTGTAAATGTTGCCGCTTTCTTCACATCTTTGCCAGCATTAGATATTAAGAGGCTTTTTCCTTTGAAATTTTGCTAGTGATAAAAATGTAATTGTTTTAATTTACATATTTTAGCTTGGAAATTTTTCATGTTTACTTACTGGTGGCATTTTTGCTTTAATTTTATATTCATGCTCTTTGAAAATGTATCTATTTATGTTTCAGTGTATTTCACATCAATTTGTGTACCTAACTAATTAACGATGACACTGGATCGTTATTATGCTGGATGTGAATTTTTCCTAGTATTTTGTTCATTCTATTATTTAATGTATGTCCTGTAAAATTATGTGTTTTCCAATTAACTTACCTTTTCCTCAAATAATTATATTTTGTTTAAGCTCAAGATATTTTTTACTCTAGAAATTTGATAAGGATTCCTTGATAATTTTTCTATTTGAATTACTTTTCTATATTTAATCTAGCAGAAACATATTTCAGTTTGTTGGATAAAATGACCCTTCTTTATTTTAAAATAGACCTACAATAAAAATGTTTATGAATTCATTTATTAATTCATTCATACATGCATTCATTAATTCAACAAATAATAATTTAAAACCCACTTTCTTTCAGCCATCGTGCATATTTTCCAAGAGAGAAATATTGTTAAGATAGAAACTGTCTTGAGGACTTCAGAGTTTGTAGACTTATATCAGTGCAGTCTTCCTGAGTGATCATTTTATAATAAATTAGTGAATATTTATGGCATACATAAAAAAATAAAAACATCATTTAAATAATTTAAGATCTATTATAGGTTTAGACTCAACTGAAAGAAATCAGGAAATTAAAAATCTATATCATAGCTCACTAGCCCCCAGTTACTTAGGTATTATGTATCTAAACTGTCTGCCATTTTACTAAATTAAAAAAAAAAGTTAAAATATATATAGTGTATTATTATTATTACTATTATTATTATAATCATAATTACTAACCTAGATCTCTATATAGCCTTAATAGCCTGTGGGTCCCCATAATAATAGCTTTTAATCATCCAGCAAATAAAGAGAAGGCTTAAAGCAAAAAGTGGCAGTAAACTTCCCTGTCTCAGTGCAGTGTCAAAGCTAGTGAACGAGATGAATGGTGAATGTGGTGAACCCATACTGGGTTGCATCAAAAACTTTCGGTAACTCTTGGCTCTTAATGCAATACAAAAAAAGTTCTTTATTTGAAAATTTAGTTTTAATTCACCTCTCACTTTCTACTTTTGAGGACTTCTACCTTGCATGTAGTAACTTCTCAACAAATGATTATGAGAATCAAGTAATTTTACTGGAATAGTCAGGGTAAACATTCTCAAGGTTTTTGGTCAAAATTAATAGGGGAAGGCACTAAAAGAGAAAAGTTGAGTCAGCTTCCAAGAAATTAAGTAACTGTGCAAAGAAAAATATATTCATTCTTTATTTTGAAGATTCTGCTGTTAAATTCAGAGTATTAAAGGGCATAGCAAGGGTTTCTGGTGAGGAAAAAACCAATAGCATGGAGTTCTTTGTGGCCAAGGAGACTGCCTAAATTATTGCTCTCAGTTTTGCTGGTCTTTTGTTTACATTGCGTTGGATAAGCTCTGGTCAATGTGCTCAACCTTCTCAGGCTTCTTAGGCTCATCTTTCATGTGTTATATCAAATGAAGATTTTCATAATATAGAGGAGTCACACAGATCTTTCTCCTCCCAGATTTAATGGGGTATTAATACAGTTTGAGTGTGTCACCATCCAAATCTCATCTTGAATTGTAACTCCCACATTTCTCATGTGTCGTGGGAGGAACCTGTTGGGAGGTAATTCAATCATGGTGGTTGGTCTTTCCTATGCTGTTCTTGTGATAGTCAATACGTCTCATGAGAGCTGATGGTTTTAGAAATGTGAGTTTCCCTGCACAAGCTCTCTTCTCTTGTCTGCCACCATGTGAGATGTACCTTTCAACTTCTGCTGTGATTGTGAGGTCTCTCCAGGCACATGGAACTGTAAGTTCAACAAACTTCTTTCTTTTGTAAATTGCCCAGTCTCTGGTATGTCTTAATCAGCAGTGTGAAAACAGATTAATACAGGTATAATTAGAAAATAAAGGTGGTAAATTATGTTTTGATACATGTATGTACTATAAAAGGGTTACAATAATCAAGTTTATTAACATACCAATCACCTCATACATTCCCATTTTTTCTGTACTAGATCAAGAATTCTTAAATGGGACATGTAATCAAATCACAACTCATAAAAGAAAGATAAGATCTATTAAATGTCATTAATGTAAAAATTACTCTTCAAAGCACCATTTAATTTTTTAAATGAGCACTTTGGGAGGCTGAGGTGGGCACACCACTTGAGCCTAGGAGTTCAAGACCAACCTAAGCAACATAATAAAACCTCATCTCTACAAAAAATACACAAAATAAAATAAAATAGCTAGGTGGGGTGGTGCATGACAGTGGTCTCAGCTACCTAGGAGGCTGTGGTGGGAGGACCACCTGAGCCTGGGAGGTCAGTGCTGCAGTGAGCTGTGATCATGTCACTGCATTCCAGCCTGAGCGACAGAGTGACACCCTATCTCAAAAAAAAAAAAAAAAACCTATAAAATATAAATAATTTTTAACGAATGTGTAATGAGAGGTACCTACTATGGTATCATACAGAGTAGTTTCACTGCTAGCATTTCTCATCTATATATGAGAAAAATGTTTATATATATGTGTGTATATATATATATATACACACACACAAAAGAATTTGCTAATGAATAATAATTTATAAAATAATTTATAAAAACAAAACATAATAATACAATTCAATAAACATTAGACAAGTATTTTAACAGAAAATCCACAGAAGTCAGTCTATGAAAATTTAATAAACTCTATATACTGATTGAATGGGAGAATAGAAATTAACACCATAATGTGGTAATGCTATGTACCCTCTAGAATAACTAAATTAAAAAAGATTGACAATATCTGGCCCTTTACAGTAAAAGTCTTTCTCTATATACTGATCGAATTGGAGAATACAAATTAATACCATAATGTGGTAATACTACGTACTCTCTAGAATCACTAAATTAAAAAAGATTGACAATATCTGGCCCTTAACAGTAAAAGTCTTTCTACCTCTGCTCTTGACTATTTCTTATGCAGTAGACTGTTTTATATGACATAATTTTTATTTCTAATTTTTTAGACACATTTTCTTCTATTTTAATGTTCTTCTGTTGGTTTATAATATGTCTAAATCAATGTATTGTTTGAGCATTTATTAAAAAAAGAACATATTATCTCTATTTGCTTTAAATGTGGGATTGGTATCATCATAACGTTTCTTCTGTTTCCTTGGGTTTTTCCTTTATGAGATTTGTCACTTATTTGCATTTGTGGCTTTTGTTCTCTCTCTCTCTTTTTTTTTTTTTTCTCCTTTCTTATCCTTTTTGTTATTTATCTCATTATTACTCATGTTTGAATTTGGGGTAGTTGGTGGTATACCTACCAAGAAATGCTAAATGATATGGTAATAATTAATGCCCGAATTACAGTTATTATATATAACACATAGTTCAGTTTTATCTTGTTACCCTCCTCACTTTAGGATCAAAGTATACGTAACAGTTACTATATGGAATATTAACTGGCACTGAGGCAGAGAAAAAGGAATCCCTATAATCTCTGGGACAGTGAAATTATCTCTCATAACTTATGCTCATCACTCATTGACCAGAACACGTCACATGGCTCCCAAGTACTATAGGGAGTTAAGAAGTGCAATTCTAGTCTGTGCCTGCAATATTTGGAGAGCAACATTAATGAACAATCAAGTTTGGTTGGAGGTAAGCTAGGTTATACAATCTCCAATTTTAATATAAGTTTTTTTTTCTTATTACTTACTCATGGATTCTACTACTTCTTTCAATCAAAAGTGTATTTCCCTTCAACTTTTGGCCTTAATATGTGGGTAGGATTTGTAGAAATATTATTTAAGTCACTGGTAATTTGCATATTGGTCTACTATCACACATATACTCCTCCCCACCATCTTCCATGCCTGTTAGTACCCTCATTCTTCCTAGATACGTTTTTTAAGTCATAGTAATGGCACATTAGCATGATTTATTCTCCAGAAACTTCTATGCTGATGTTGTGTGGTGTCACCCTGTATCTCTACAAATAGTCAAGCCTCTGTTTCTGAAGATGCTAAAGAAAAAGTCAATAGGATAGACTTCTGTGATAGCATTTCTGTTTTGAGAGCTCAATTTTCTGGTTAAGTCTCAGAAGATATGCACAATTTTCAACATTCACTACCATTTTAATCCATAGTTAATTGTATCTGGCAGGAACATGACAATCTTTTGGTTTGGTTTTAGGATGTTTTTATTCTTTCTTTTTTTGTTTCTTTTTTTTTTAATGTCAAGGCAAAAAAAAAAAAAAAAGAGGGGGGAAAGTTTAGAGAAAGGGAAAAAAGAGAGTAGAACTTTTATTATTCTATACTTCAAGGAAAGTTCCTCTGATCGCTCCCCTAATTCTTTAATGGAACTATATTTCTGACTGTTCACAAACTCAAGACACTAAAGGGTTTTGTTGCTCTTTTTTCAACTTATGTCTCTCCCTTATCCCCTGGGTTCTGTGAGTACTTGCTTCAAAATATTGATCCTTCATCCTGTCCTTTGTTTTCCCACTTCAGGCCTTTACTTTTCTTACCTCTACTCTTAAACTTCGCTTCTGTCTCTTTAATCATTCCCCTTCCAGTTCATTCCAAGTACTGTGAACAAATAAATTTTCTTCAGACAATGGCCCCTAAGACAAATACTACTTATTGTCTAACACAAAGTTAGTCTTATTCTTTTCACTTAGAACAAAGGCACAAAATCTTACTTAGTTGAAACATATACTCTACAAATATAAAAGTAAACTGAGCCTAAATCTTAAACCTTAAATGTTTTGCTAAGAAATTCAGGCTTCAGAGAGCATAAAACATACACACACAGAATATTCTCTATTGACTGTAATCAGAAGCAAACTCTGTCAGCTGATAGCTCTGATTCTCTGATTTATTTATACTGTTTTGAAATATGCTTTAATGCCTATTTTGTGTCTCTGTAAGGTCAAACACTATGTCTTCTCATATCAATATCATAGCAACATCTACTTCAGACACATTGATCAATTAACAAAAATAGAAAAATATAATACTGATATATTAAACTCATATTGTTTTTCCAAATTGTACTGGAAAATACAGATCACTTGCATTTTATAAATAATATGTTTTGTTTGATGTTTTATTATTCCCTTATTCTTTTAATCTACAGTGTATCTTAGAAAATACTTTAAGTTCTCCAATAATTATTGATGAATTGTGCTCAAATTTGTTACTCATCCTTCTCTAGCCCTCTTGGTTTTCTCTATGTATGAAACCTACATGCTGTCCTTCATGGCAAGGAAAATTTCTGCAAAGTTTTTAAAAATGTTTCTTAAAAATTCCTAACATAGAGCCATAGAATATTATAGCTACAAAGCCTGAGCTTATTAGCAGTAAAAACTAATTTTATTGCCTATAAGTAGAGGTATCAGTTTGTTCTTTTAAATTATTACTATATCACACATATAGTAAAACTACAATTTGTCCAGCAGTGTGCACATTTTTTAATTAGATTTAATTCAATATAGAACCATCTAAAATATCCTTTTAATAATTTAAACTAAAACAATTATCTGTAAAAAAAAACTTTTTTATTCTGTTTTTATGGTTAAAATGAGATGGCTACATTTTTTTTAATCATGTTTCCTCATCCCTGTTTTTGTTAAGGATTATAACAAATTCTTGATTTGTAAGGATATTTCATAATTTATGACTTTAAAAATCTGTGCTGCCATAGCTTTTCTACCATTAACAGAGGATTTTGTTACAAATAAATAGCCTAGTAGATTTATTTTTCTCTTTTATTTAAACAGGCCACATATTGGGGATTTGTCTTAGAAATATGCCAGTTTACATCAGGGTGATAACATTTTAATTAACTTATTCATAGCTTGATCTCTGAGACTTTGATTTTCTGAAATTAGTGCTTTATGTTCCTATAAAAATACAAAAATAATTGTAATAGAATGGCATGATTTTATGCATTTGACATTTAGAAAATAGTGATTGCCTATTAGATGGTAGGCTAATTTTACTGACAGTTTTGACTCAGCTGTGTCTGGTTGCCTATATGCAGTTATTGCATCCATAATTTTTTTATCACAAACAACTGGTGGCAATATGTTGTTTGGAAAACAATTTTTCCCATTTTAAAAAAGTACACTGATGTATACATCATTAGCAAAATGGTGGAATAAGCATTTTCTACTGTCATCTTCTCACAATGCATTGAATTTGAAAACCACCAATGGACAAGAGTATATTTGTGGGAATCTGGGAGTAGAGCAGAGATATTTCAGCATACCACTTGAGAAAAAATCTAAGAACAGGTGCATTAAAGAGGGTAAGAAGAATAGTTTCACTATATCTCCATCACCCTTCTCCCAAGGCAGCACAGTTCTATGCCAAAAGAGAACCCCTTGGCATGTGATTCCTCCCATAGGGGAAAGAAACGTGTAATGAGTGAGCATCCAGGTTCCCCAGTTCTGCAGGACACTACCCAAGAGCCCCGCCTTCTCAACCCACCTAGAATACTGAGGATATGAGTACAGCTGAAAGGCTAAGAGAGGCTGAAAGAAAAGAAGTGAAGTAGGGATTTGTAGCAATCAGTGCTTAAAACTAAACAAAGGGCTGTACTCCTATACACTGCTTTTCAGACTACATTAGGAGACCTGTCCACTCTTTGAGACCTCTCATCAGTTGACTCACACCAATTGGCACGTGGGCACCACCAATGCTCCATGCACCTCTTCCCTCCCCACGGCACATTCCCTGTGTGTGCCCCGTAGATGGCAAATATGAGCTTTTGAAGATGGCTTGTGAGTATATTCAATTAGCCAGATTGACTCTGCAGAATTGAGAGAAGGCAGGCAAAATTGATCATTTCAGGGCACTGCCTTAGGGAAAACGAACTGGAGACTCTAGGCATCTAGCCTTCTTGTGGAGAGCAGGAGAAAGCATATGATCTTATCAGTTCTCCCCCAGCCCCCACGAGGAAACAAAAAGGGTCAAGTGGACGCATCCATAGAAAATGTCTGAAAGACCTTCAGAAACCCTAGGCTGCTGACTGGGGAAGTAATTTCTTGCCCAGAGCCAGTCAGTGAAGACTGGAAGAAGTGACTGCTTCTTCAAATGTGAAGATAGCAGGAGGAAGTGACTGCTTCTTCAAATGTGAAAATAGCAATCAATGCAAGACTTCAAAGAACTTTAAAAACCAAGGAAACATGGCATCACTAAAGGAAAACAATAATTATCCAGTAATTGACCTAAAAATAATGGAAATCTATAAAATATTTGACAAAAATGCAAAATAATTGTTTTAAGAAAGCTCAGTGAATTTCCTTAACAAGGAAGTGAACAAGAGAACACAGATAGATAGAAAGCAAAATTAAATTTTAAAAACTACATATACACATGAACAAAATATGAGATTCAACAAAGATAAAAATCATTATAAAAGGAAAAACTGAAATTCTGGAGCTGAAGAATGCAATAAATAAAATAATAAAATGAAAAATGAAATCGAGAGCTTCAATGAGAGACTTGATTAAGCAGAAGAAAGAATCTGCTCATTGAAGACAGGGCACTTAAAATTATTCAGTTAGAGGATGGGAAAAAAAATTTAAAAAGAACTTGAAAAGCTTACAGGACTTGTACCGGCCACCATGAAGAGGAAGAGTGTAAAGATCCTGGAGGTCCCAGAAAGAGAAGATAAAGAGAAAGGGAGAAAAAGTTTATATAAGAAAATAATGCTTGAGAATTTCCCAAATCCTGAGAGACGGACATCAAGGGTACTTGAGACTCAGATGGCAGATAGGAAGCAGGGCTAACTTCCAGCTTTCACTTGGAAGGACAGAACAGCGTTGTGAAGACAAATCATGAACTTTTGTTCCAAGAACTACCACAGGAGCATTCCAGGAAAACCAAAGAATTCAATGACCTTTGAAAGAAGTGGCTTGTGGCTGCAAACTCCATGAGACGGTCAAAACTCTGAGTGCCCAAAACATGAGAAGAGTAAAATTCACCTCCAAATACACACTGGGGAACCTGAAAATCCAGATCACGGAAGAAGCATTTAAATTTACTTAGAACTTAAAGGAATTTAGAGGTCCAAGCAAAATATAAAAGTAGAAGCACCAGCAGGAATAGCCGTGTAGGCACTCCCAGTTCCCAGGGAAGCCATCTCTGACTCTATCTCACAGTATAATTAGAGAAAATCTATAGGGAGAAGGAAACATCAGCTGAATTCTGTAATAATTTCAACTGTGTGTGAATTTTCCTGAGCAGAATCGGGGGGAGGGGGGTGTGGGGTTGGGGGAGAGGGCAAATAGAAAGTGCAGATAGGAACAGAAGCCCTAGCTATGGGGAGGGGTGGAGCCTGAAAGCTTTGTAAGCCTCCTTTGCTTTCTCAGCAGGGAAGCTTATAGCCTGGGGAGAGATCTCAGCTCTTACTCACTGGCTACCTGTATATAAGCTCTGTGCTGTTAGCGGGGCACTGTGGAAGTGAGACTGGCCTTGCTGGCTGCATAGGAGCTGACTGAGGCCTGTCCCTGCTGACTTGACTTTCTGCTACTTTCCTGGTGACCTTTACGACTCAGTGGAGGCAACCATAATCCCCCTGGGAACATTACTGCATTGCCCTGAGAACCACACCCCTATCCTCCACAGTGGACACAGAAAGCCCCACACAAAGAGCATCTGAGCTCAGTTACACCTAACCTTGCCCCTACCTGATGGACTTTCTCTATCTGCCTTGGTAACCAAAGACGAAAGACATAATCTTTTGGGAGCTTTATGGTCCCACCCATCATCTGAGAAACCCAAATACTTATCCAGGCAATCTTAGGGCAAGCTTGTATCCCCACCATACTACTGCAGCTGATACTCTTTTGAAAGTGCCACCTCCTGTCTGGAGGCCAACCAGCTCAAGTCATTATAACAACTCATAAAAGAACAGCCCTGTTTCAAAAAAGAAGAAAACAACAGCTAATTCCACCTCTGATAACATCCTGGCTAACCAGAGGTCCTGAGTCTGTCTATGTGACAACTTCACTGACAACACAACCAGCATTTGAGGAAACCAGCACACTTAACAAAACTACAACCAAGGACCCACCCAGACTCACTCCCCTGTTACCTTTACTGGAGCAGGTGCTGGTATCCAAGCCTGAGAGACCTGAAAGTAGATGACATCACATTACTCTTTGCAGACACTCCCCAGTACTAGCCCAGAGTCCAGTATCTCCACTGGGTGGCTAGACCCAGAAGAGTCCACCACATATTAAGCTACTCAAGGAGGCACCAGAGAAAAGTAAAATCCAACTTAAAGAAACTTATAAAAAATGCAGGATATGGACCAAAAAATCTACAGAGAAATAGATAGCATAAATAAAAAACAATCAAAACCTCTGGAAATGAATGACACACTAAGAGAAATGCTAATTATACTGGAAAATTTCAACAATAGAATTGAACAAGTAGAAGAAAGAGTTTCAGAGCTCAAAGACAAATGTTTTGAGGTAACCCAATCTGAAAAGGACAAAGAAAACATTTAAAAAATGAACAAAGCCTCCAAGTAGTTTGGGATTATGTCAAACAACCAAACCTAAAAAATAATTGATGTTCCCAAGGAAGAAGAGAAATACAAAAGTTTAGAAAACTTATTCGAGGCAATAATGTAGGAAAACTTCTCTGGCCTTGCTGGAGGTCTAGACATCCAAATACAAGAAGCTCAAAGAACACTCAGGAATTCATTGCAAAAAGATCATCACATAGGCACATAGTCACCAGGTTATCTAAAATCAAGACAAAGAAAATAACCTTAAGAGCAGTGAGGCAAAAGCATCAGGTAACCCAGAAAGAAAAACCTATCAGATTAATAGCAGATTTCTCAGCAGAAACCCTACAAGCTAAAAGGGATTAGGGTCTCCTATTTTTAGCCTCCTTGAATGAAATAATTATCAGCCAAGAATTTTGTATCCAGCAAAACTAACTTCATAAATTAAGAAAAGATAAAGTCTTTCAGTCCAACAAATGATGAGAGAATTTGCTACTACCAAGCCAGCTCTACAAGAACTACCAAAAGGAGTTCTAAATCTGGAAACAAAACCTTGAAATACACCAAAATAGAACTTCCTTAAAGCATAAATCTCACAGGACCTATAAAACAATAGCGTGCGCGCGCACACACACACACACACACACACACATACAAGGGTATTCAGGCAGCAACCAGCACAATGAATAGAAGAGTATCTCACATCTCAATACTAACATTGAATGTAAGTGGCCTACATGTTCCACTTAAAAGATACAGGATGACAGAATGGATAATAATTCACTAACCCCAAGTACGTGCTGTCTTCAAGAAACTTAACTAACATATAAGGGCCAATATGAACTTAAGGTAAAGGGGTGGAAAAAGATATTCTATGCAAATGGACACCAAAAGTGAGCAGGAGTAGCTATTCTTGTATCAGACAAATCAGACTTTAAAGAAAAAGCAGTTAAAAAGACAAAGAAGGACATTATATAATTATAAAAGGACTAGTCTAACAAACAACAAATTCACAACCCTAAATAAATATGCAACTAACACTGGAGCTCCCAAATTTATAAAACAATTACTACTAGACTTAAGAGATGAGATAGACAGCAACACATTAATAGTGGAAGACTTCAACACTCCACGGACAGTACTAGACAAATCGTCAAGACAGAAAGTCAACAAAGAAAAAATAGACTTAAACTATACCCTAGAACAAATAGTCTTAACAGATATTTGTAGAACATTCTACTCAACAACTGCATTCTGTTCTTCAGCACATGGAACATTCTGCAAGATAGACCATATGATAGGCCACAGAACAAGTCTTAATAAATTTAAGAAAATTGAAATTATATCAAGTATAATTTCAAACCACAGTGTAGTAAATTAGAAATCAACTCCAAAAGGAATCCTCAAAGCCATGTAAATACATGAAATTAAATAACCTGCTCCTGAATGATCACTGGGTCAACAATTAAATCAAGATGGGAATTTAAAAGTTCTTTGAACTTATAGATAGCAGTGGCACAACCTATCAAAATCTCTTGGATACAGCAAAAGCAGTGCTAAGAGTTAAGTTCATAGCATTAAATGCCTACATAAAAAACTCTGAAAGAGCACAAATAGACAATCTAAAATCATACCTTACAGAACTGAAGAAACAAGAATAATACAAACCCAAACCCAGCAGAAGAAAATAAATAATGAAGATTAGAGCAGAACTAAATGAAATTGAAACAAACAAACAAAAATACAAAAGATAAATGAAACAAAAAGCTGGTTATTTGAAAAGGTAAACAAAATTGATAGTCTGTTAGTGAGATTAACTTAGAAAAGAACAGAGAAGATCCAAATAAGTTGAATTAGAAATGATACAGGAGATATCACAATCAATACCACAGAAATACAAAAGATCATTCAAGGCTACTATGAAGACCTTTACCTGCACAAACAAGAAAACCTAGAGGAGATGGATAAATTCCTGGAAATATACAATCCTGCTAGATTAAACAAGGAAGAAATAGAAACTCTGAATAGACCAATAACAAGCAGCAAGACTGAAATAGAAATAATAAAAAAAAAAAAGTCAAAAAAACAAAACCAAAAAAAAGTTTAGAACCAGATGGATTCACAGCTGAATTTTATCAGACATTCGGAGAAGAACTGGTACCAATCCTATTGAAACAATTTCAAAGCATAGAGAAAGAGAATCCTCCCTAAGTCATGGGAAAGACAAATATCTTGGGGCCCCAAAAATCACTAAGCTAAAGGGAAAAATCAATCTGGAAACTTCTTGGGGCAAACTTGCCTCCCATTCTATTCAGTCACTTCTCTTCTCACTGAGAGAAATGGTTATATGATTGCCTCCTTTGGAGAGGCTAATCAGAAACTCAAAAGAATGTAACCATTTGTCTCTTGTCTACCTGCAACCTGGAGGCCCCCTCCCTGCTTCAAGTTGTCCTACCTTCCCAGACCAAACCAAGGTTTATCTTACATATATTGATCAATCTCTCATGTCTTCCTAAAATGCATACACCAAACTGTGTTCTGACAACCTTGGGCACATGTCGTCAGGACCTCCTGAGTCTGTCATGGGCACATGTCCTCAACCTTGGCAAAATAAACTTTCTAAATTATCTAAACCCTGTCTCACATTTTCATGGTTCACAATTATATGAAGCCAGTCTCACCCTATTATCAAAACCAGGAAAGGATATAACAAAAAAAGAAAACTGCAGACCAATATCCCTGATAAACATAGATGCAAATATTCTCAAGAAAATACTAGCTAACCAAATCCAACAGCTTATCAAAAACATAATCGATCATGATCAAGTGGGTTCATACCAGGTATTCATGGTTTAACATACTCGTCAATAAATGTGATACACTACATAAAGATAATTAAAGACAAAACTCACATGATCATCTCAATAAACACAGAGAAAGCATCTGACAAAATCCAGCAACAATTTATGATTAAAACCCTCAGGAAAACTGGCATACAAAGGACAAACCTTAAGGTAACAGAAGCCACCTATGACAAACCCACAACCAACATTATACTGAATGGGGAAAAGTTGAAAGCATTCCCCCCTGAGAACTGGGACAAGACCAGATGACCACTTTCACCACTTATCTTCAACATAGTACTGGAAGTCCTAGCCGCAGCAATCACACAAGGGAAAAAAATGAAGGGCATCCAAGTTGGTAAACTGTTGCTGTTCACCAGTGATATCATTGTATACCTACAAAACCCTAAAGATTCATCCAAAAATATCCTAGATTTAATCAGTAAGTTCAGTAAAATTTCGGGATATGAAATCAATGTATACAAATCAGTAGCACTGCTATACATCAACAGTGACCAAGCTGAGAATCAAATAAAGAACTTTACTCCTTTTACAATAGCACCAAAAATAAAAAGCAAACAAAAAATTTAGGAATATACCTAACCAAGGACATGAAAGAATCTATAAGGAAAACTACAAAACACCACTGAAAGAAATCATAGAAGTCACAAACAAATAGAAACACATCCAATATTCATGGATGGGTAGAATTAAACTGTGAAAACGACCATACTGCCAAAAGCAATCTACAAATTCAATGTAATTTCCATCAAAATAACACCATCATTCTTCACAGAACTAAAAAGAACAATCCTAAAATTAATATGAAACCAAAAAAGAGCCCTCATAGCCAAAGCAAGGCTAAACAAAAAGAACAAATCTGTAGATATCACATTACCAAACTTCAAACTCTACTGTATGGCTATAGTCACCAGAACAGCATGATACTGGTATAAAAATAAACACATAGACTAATGGAACAGAATAGAGAACCCAAAAATAAAGTTAAGTACTTACAGCTAACTGATCTTTACAAAGCACACAAAAACATAAAGTGGGGATAAGACATCATATTCCACAAATGGTGCTGGAATAACTGGCAAGCCACATGTAGAGAATGAAACTGGATCCTCATCTCTCACCTTATACAAAAATCAACTCGAGATGGATCGAAGACTTAAATCTAAGACCTAAAGCCATAAAAATTCTAGAAGATAACATTGGAGAAAACCTTCTAGACACAGCCTTCATGACTAAGAACACAAAAGCAAATGCAACGAAAACAAAGATAAATAAATGGGAATTAATTGAACTAAAGAGGTTCTGCACAACAAAAGAAATAATCCACAGAGTAAACAGACAACCCATAGAGTGGGAGAAAATCTTCACAAACTATGCGCTTGAAAAAGGACTAATATCCAGAACCTACAAGGAACTCAAATCAGCAAGAATAAAACAGATAATCTCATCAAAAAGTGGGCTAAGGACACGAATAGACAATTCTCAAAAGAAGATACACAAATGGACAACAAACATGAAAAATGCTCAACATCACTTATGATCAGGGAAATACAAATCAAAGCCACAGTGCGATACTAACTTATTCCTACAAGAATGGCCATAATTTAAAAATCAAAAAGTAAGAGATATTTGTGTGGGTGTGTTAAAAAGGTAACACTTTTACACTGCTGGTAGAAATGTAAACTAGTACAACCACTGTGGAAAACAGTATGGAAATTCCTTAAAGATCTGAAAGTAGATCTACCATTTGATCCAGCAATCTCACTATTGGATATCTACCCAGAACAAAAAGAAGTCACTGGACCAGATGTGGTGGCTCATGCCTGGTTGGCATGATCCAAGGTTGGAGGATCACCTGAAGTCAGGAATTCAAGACCAGCCCGGCCAGGGGTGAAATCCCACCTCTACTAAAAATACAAAATTAGCCAGGCATGGTGGTGCACACCTGTATTCCCAGCTACTTGGGAGGCTGAAGCAGGAAAATCACTGGAACCTGAGAGCAAGAGGTTGCAGTGAGCCAAGATTGCATCATTGCAATCCAGCTTGGGTGACAGAGTGAGACCCTGTCAAAAAAAAAAAAATAAATAAATAAAAGTCATTATATGAAAAAGACACTTGCACATACATGTTTATAGCAGCACAATTTGCAAATGCCAAAATATGGAACCAGCCCAAACGCCCATCAACCAGTGAGTGGATAAAGGAAATATGGTATATATATTCTGTGGAATACTACTCAGTCATGTAAAGGAATGAAATAATGGCATTCAAAGCAATTAGGATGGAGTTGTACACTATTATTCTAAGTAAATCAGTAATGGAAAACCAAACACATATTCTCAGTTTTAAGTAGGAGCCAAGTTATGAAGATGGGAGTGGGTGAGGAATAAAAGACCACAAACTGGGTGAAGTGTACACTGCTTAGGTGATGTGTTTACCAAAATATCAGATATCACCACGAAAGAATATATCCATGTAATCAAACACCACCTGTTCCCCAAAATCCTATTAAAATAAAAAAGGATACATCAGAATAAAAGTTCCCCAAACAGGTTCAATAAAAATAAAACTTCACTGAAACATATAATAAGCAAATTGTGAAAAATCAAAGAGAATTTTGAAAGTAGCAAGAGAAGAGACTTGTCACAAGAAAACTTTTATTAGACTATCAGCAAATGTATTGATCAAAAACCTTTAAGCTGAGGAGACAATGGGATGATGCATTCAAAGTGGTAAAAGAAAAGAGACTACAAACCAAGAATACTTTACCTGGCATATCTGTCATTCAGAAAGGAAGGAGACATAAAGACTTTCCCAGAAAACAAAAACTGACGGAGTTCATTACCACTAGACCTACCTCAGAGCAAATGCTAAAGGAGACTCTTCAAACTGAACCAAAAGAATTCTAATTAGTGACAAAAAAAAAAAAAATGAAATTATAAAACTTACTGGAAAAGGTAAGTATGTAATAAAATTCAGAATACTCTAATATCAGAATTGTGGTATATAAATCACTGTTCATTCTAGTATAAAAGTAAACAAACAAACATGTGTACCATAACTATGACTATCATAAATTAATAGATATACAATATTAAAAAAACACACACACATATTTTGACATCAAAATCATAAAATATTTGGGGTGTGTGTTTAAATGTTGAGTTTGGGTATGAGAACAAATGTAAGTTTCTGTAGCATTAACCAGATAGCTACAGCTATAAGATATTTCATGTAAGCCCCATAATAACCACCAGAAACCCACTTATGTACAAGAGAAAGAGGCAGAAACAAAAGCATACTACCACACAAAACTCATCAAATCACAAAGGAAAACAGCAATAGAGGAAAAAAGGAACAAAGAAGCCATTATATAGTCAGAAAACAACTAACAGAACGATAATTGTGAGAATTGTTAGCTATCAATAATCAAATTTTCCAATCAAAAGATATAAGTGGCTAAATGAATTAAGAAAAAGAGGGGTCAGGTGCGGTGGCTCGTGCCTGTGATCCCAGCACTTTGGGAGGCTGAGGTGGGTGGATCATGAGGTCAGGATTTCAAGACCAACCTGACCAACATGGTGAAAACCCATCTCACTAAAAACACAAAAATTAGCCAGGCGTGGTGGCATGCACCTGTAATCACAGCTACTCAGGAGGCTGGGGCAGGAGAATTGCTTGAACCCAGGAGCCGAAGGTTGCAGTGAGCTGAAATTGTGCCAGTGCACTCCAGCCTGGGTGACAGAATGAGACTTTGTTTCAAAAAAAAGATCCTCTGTCCAAGATGGCTGAATAGGAACAGCTCCAGTCTACAGCTCCCAGTGTGAGTGGAGGAGAAGATGGGTGATTTCTGCATTTCCAACTGAGGTAGAGGGTTCATCTCACTGGGACTTGTTGGACAGTGGGTACAGCCCATGGAATGTGAGCCAAAGCAGGGCGAGGCATTGCCTCACCCGGGAAGTGCAAGGGGTCAGGGAATTCCCTTTCCTAGCCAAGGGAAACCATGATGGATGGTACTTGGAAAATTGGGACACTCCCACCCTAATACTGTGGGAATATTTTCCAATGGTGTTAGAAAATGGCACACCAGGAGATTATATCCTGCACCTGGATCCATGGGTCCCACTCCCACAGAGCCTTGCTCACTGTTAGCACAGCAGTCTAAGATCAAACTGCGAGGCAGCCGCGAGGCTGGGGGAAGGGTGTCCACCATTGCTGAGGCTTGACTAGGTAAACAAAATGATGGGAAGCTTGAACTGGGTGGAGCCCACTGCAGCTCAATGAGGCCTGCCTGCTTCTGTAGACTCCATCTCTGGGGGCAGGACACAGCTGAACAAAAGGCAGCAGAAACTTCTGCAAACTTAAATGTCCCTGTCTGGCAGCTTTGAAGATAGTAGTGGTTCTCCGAGCACAGAGTTTGAGATCTGAGAACACAGGCTGCTCCTCCAGTGGGTCCCTGACCACTGAGTAACCTAACTGGGAGACATCTCCCAGTAGGGGCCAACTGACACCTCATGCAGCCAGGTACCCCTCTTACACAAAGCTTTCAGAGGAAGAATCAGGCAGCAACCTTTGCTGTTCTGTGATATTTGCTGTTCTGCAGCCTCTGCTGGTGATACCCAGGAAAACAGGGTCTGGAGTGGACCTTAAGCAAACTCCAACAGACCTGCAGCTGAAGGTGCTGACTGTTAGGAGGAAAACTAACAAACAGAAAGGAATAGCATCATCATCAACAAAGAAGACATCCACACCAAAACCCCATCTGTCTGTCACCATCATGAAAGACCAGAGGTAGATAAAACAACAAAGATAGGGAGAAACCAGGGGAGAAAAGTTGAAAATTCTAAAAATCAGAGCACCTCTTCTCCTCCAAAGTATTGCAGCTCCTCACCAGCAATGGAACAAAGCAGGATGGAGAATGACTTTGACAAGTCGACAGAAGTAGGCTTCAGAAGATCAGTAATAACAAACTTCTCTGAACTAAAGGAGAATGCTCAAACCTATCACAAAGAAGCTAAAAACCTTAAAAAAACAGATTAGATGAATGGCTAACTAGAATAAACAGAGTAGAGGAAACCTTAAATGAGCTGGTGGAGCTGAAAAACATGGCACGAGAATTACGTGATGCATGCAGCACGGGAACTACGTTATGCATGCACAAGCTTCAGTAGCCGATTTGATCAAGTGGAAGAAAGGGTATCAGTGATTGAAGATCAGATTAATGAAATGAAGTGAGAAGAGAAGTTTAGAGGAAAAAGACTGAAAAGAAACAAACAAAGCCTCCAAGAAATATGGGACTATGTGAAAAGAACAAATCTATGTTTGATTGGTGTACCTGAAAATGATGGGGAAAATGGAACCAAGTTGGAAAACACTCTTCAGGATATTATCCAGGAAAACTTCCCCAGAGTAGCAAGGCAGGCCAACATTCAAACTCAGGAAATACAGAGAATGCCACAAAGACACTCCTCAAGAACAGCAAACCCAAGACTTATAATTGTCAGATTCACCAAATTGAAATGAGGGAAAAAATGCTAAGGGCAGCCAGAGAGAAAGGTCAGGTTACCCACAAAAAGAAGCCCACCAGAATAACAGTGGGTCACTGAGCAGAAACTCTACAAGCCAGAAGAGAGGGGGGCCAATACTCAACATTCTTAAAGAAAAGAATTTTCAACTCAGAATTTCATATCCTGTCAAACTAAGCTTCATAAGTGAAGGAGAAATAAAATCCTTTACAGAAAAGCAAATGCTGAGAGATTTTGTCACCAACAGGCCTACCTTACAAGAGTTCCTGAGGGAAGCACTAAACCTGGAAAGAAACAACCAGTACCACCCACAGCAAAAACAGGTCAAAGTGTAAAGACCATCAATGCTAGGAAGAAACTGCATCAACTAGTGAGCAAAATAACCAGCTAATATCATAATGACAGGATCAAATTCACACAAAACAATATTAACCTTAAATGTGAATGAGCTGAATGCCCCAATTAAAAGACACAGACTGGCAAATTGGATAAAGAGTCAAGACCCATCAGTGTGCTGTATTCAGGAGACCCATCTCATGTGCAGAGATACATATAGGCTCAAAATAAAGGGATGGTGGAAGATCTACCAAGTTAATGGAAAAAAAAAAAAAAAAAAAAAAAAAAAAAAAGCAAGGTTGCAATCCTAGTCTCTGATAAAACAGACTTTAAACCAACAAAAATCAAAAGAGACAAAGAAGGTCATTGCATGATGGTAAAGGGATCAATGCACAAGAAGAGCTAACTATCCTAAATATATATACACGCAATACAGGAGCACCCAGATTCATAAAGAAGTCCGTAGAGACCTACAAAGATACTTAGACTGCCACACAATAATAATGGGAGACTTTAATGCCACACTGTCAATATTAGACAGATCAATGAGGCAAAAAGTTAACAAGGATATCCAGCACTTGAACTCAGCTCTGCACCAAGTGGAATTAATAGACATCTACAGAACTCTCCACTCCAAATCAACAGAAGATACATTCTTCTCAGCACCACATCACACTTATTCCAAAATTGACCACACAGCTGGAAGTAAAGCACTCCTCAGCAAATGTAAAATAACAGAAATTATAACAAACTGTCTCTCAGACTACAGTGCAATCAAATTAGAACTCAGGATTAAGAAACTGACTCAAAGCCACACAACTACATGGAAACTGAACAATCTGCTCCTGAATGACTACTGGGTAAATAACAAAATGAAGACAGAAATAAAGATGTTCTTTGAAACCAATGAGAAAAAAGACACAAGTTACCAGAATCTCTGTGACACATTTAAAGAAGTGTGTAGAGGGAAATTTATAGCACTAAAGGACCACAAGAGAAAGCAGAAAACATCTAAAATCGACACCCTAACAACACAATTAAAAGAACTAGAGAAGCAAGAGGAAACACATTAAAAAGCTAGCAGAAGACAAGAAATAACTAAGATCAGTGCAGAACACAAAGAGATAGAAACACAAAAAAAACCTTCAAAAAATCAATGAATCCAGGAGCTGGTTTTTCGAAAAGATCAACAGAGTTGATAGACCACTAGCAAGACTAATAAAGAATAAAAGAGAGAAGAATCAAATACATGCAACAAAAAATGCTAAAGAGGATATCACCACCAATTCCACAGAAATACAAACTACCATCAGAGAACATTATAAAAACCTCTACGCAAATAAACTAGAAAATCTAGAAGAAATGAATAAATTCCTAACACATACACCGTCCCAAGACTAAACCAGGAAGAACTTGAATCCCTGAATAGACCAATAGCAGGCTCTGAAATTGAGGCATCAATTAATAGCCTACCAACCAAAAAAAGTCCAGGACCAGACCAATTCACAGCTGAATTCTACCAGAGGTACAGAGAGGAGCTGGTACCATTCCTTCTGAAACTATTCCAGTCAATAGAAAAAGAAGGAATCCTCCCCAACTCATTTTATGAGGGCAGCATCATCCTGATACCAAAGCCTGGCAGAGACACACATGAAAAAGAGAATTTTAGACCAATATCCCTGAGGAACATCAATGCAAAAATCCTCAATAAAATACTGGGAAACTGAATCCAGAAGCACATCAAAAAGCTTATCCAACACGATCAAGTTGGCTTCATCCCTGTGATGCAAGACTGTTTCAACATATGCAAATCAATAAACGTAATCCATCATATAAACAGAAACAAAGACAAAACCCACAAGATTATCTCAATAGATGCAGAGAAGGCCTTCAACAAAATTCAGCAGCCCTTCATGCTAAAAACTCTCAATAAACTAGATATTGATGGGATATATCTCAAAATAATAATGTGCGATTTATGATAAACCCACAGCGAATATCATACTGAATGGGCAAAAAGTGGAAGCATGCCCTTTGAAAACTGGCATATGACAGGGATGCCCTCTCTCAACACTCCTATTCCACATAGCGTTGGAAGTTCGGGTCAGGGCAATCAGGCAGGAGAAAGAAATAAAGGGTATCCAATTAGGAAAAGAGGAAGTCAAATTGTCCCTGATTGCAGATGTCATGACTGTATATTTAGAAAACCCCATCATCTCAGCCCAAAATCTCCTTAAGCTGATAAGCAACTTCAGCAAAGTCTCAGGATGCAAAATCAATATGCAAAAATCACAAGCATTCCTATACACCAATAACAGGCAAACAGAAAGCCAAATCATGAGTGAACTCCCATTCACAATTGCTTCAAATAGAATAAAATACCTAGGAATTCAACTTACAAGAGATGTGAAGGACCTCTTCAAGGAGAACTACAAACCACTGCTCAGTGAAATAAAAGAGGACACAAACAAATGGAAGAACATTCCACTCTCATGGATAAGAAGAATCAATATTGTGAAAATGGACATACTGTCCAAGGTAATTTGTAGATTCAGTGCCATCCCCATCAACCTACCAATGACTTTCTTCACAGAATTGGGAAAAAACTACTTTAAAGTTTATGTGGAACCAAAAAAGAGTTCACATTGACAAGACAATTCTAAGCAAAAACAAAAACAAAACAGACAAACAACAACAAAAAAATCAAAGCTGGAGGCATCACGCTACCTGACTTCAAACTACACTGCAAGGCTACAGTAACCAAAACAGCATGGCACTGGCACCAAAACAGAGATATAGACCAACGGAACAGAATACAGGCCTCATAAATAATACCACACATCTACAACCATCTGATCTTTGACAAACCTGACAGAAACAAGAAATGGGGAAAGGATTCCCTATTTAATAAATGGTTCTGGGAAAACTGGCTAGTCATATGTAGAAAGTTGAAACTGGATCCCTTCCTTACACCCTATACAAAAATTAATTCAAGATGGATTAAAGACTTAAACATTAGACCTAAAACCATGAAAACCCTAGAAGAAAACCTAGGCAATACTATTCAGGACATAGGCGTGGGCAAGGACTTCATGACTAAGACACCAAAAGCAACGGCAACAAAAGCCAAAATAGAGAAATGGGATCTAATTAAACTAAGGAGTTTCTGCACAGCAAAAGAAGCTACTATCAGAGTCAACAGGTAACCTACAGAATGGGAGAAAATTTTTACAATCTACTTAACTGACAAAGGGCTAATATCCAGAACCTACAAAGAACTCAAACAAATTTACAAGAAAAAAACAAACAACCCCATCAAAAAGTGGGCAAAGGATATGAACAGACACTTCTCAAAAGAAGACATTTATGCAGCCAACAGACACACGAGAAAAAGCTCATCATCACTGGCCATCGGAGAAGTGCAAATCAAAACCACAATGAGATACCATCTCACACCAGTTAAAATGATCATTAAAAACTCAGGAAACAACAGGTACTGGGGAGGATGTGGAGAAATAGGAACACTTTTACACTGTTAATGGGAGTGTAAACTAGTCAATCATTGTGGAAGACAGTGTGGCGATTCCTCCAGGATCTAGAACTAGAAATACCATTTGACCCAGTTATCCCATTACTGGGTATATACATACCCGAAGGATTATAAATCATGCTGCTATAAAGACATATGCATATGTATGTTTATTGTGGCACTATTCACAATAGGAAAAACTTGGAACCAACCCAAATGTCAATCAATGATAGACTGGCTTAAGAAAATGTGGCACATATATACCATGGAATACTATCTAGCCATAAAATGGATGAGTTCATGTCCTTTGTAGCGACATGGATGAAACAGAAAGGCATCATTTTCAGCAAACTATCACAAGGACAGAAAACCAAACACCTCATGTTCTCACTCACAGGTGGGAATTGAACAATGAGAACACTTGGACACAGGGTGGGGAACATCACACAGTGGGGCCTGTCATGGGGTTGGGTTAGGGGGTAGGGATGGCATTAGGAGAAATACCTAATGTAAATGACAAATTAATGGGTGCAGCAAACCAACATGGCATATGTATACACATGTAATTGTTGCAGGAAGTGAGGGATCCCGAACAGAGGGACCGGCTGAAGCCACAGCAGAAGAACATAAATTGTGAAGATTTCATGGACATTTATTAGTTACACAAATTAATACTTTTAAAATTTCTTATGCCTGTCTTTACTGCAATCTCTGAACATAAATTGTGAAGATTTCATGGACACTTATCACTTTCCCAGTCAATATCCTTGTGATTTCCTATGCCTGTCTTTACTTTAATCTCTTAATCCCATTGTCTTCCTAAGCTGAGGAGGATGTATGTCACCTCAGGACCCTGTGATTATTGCGTTAACTGCACAAATTTTTTGTAGAGCATGTGTGATTGAACAATATGAAATCTGGGCACCTTGAAAAAAGAACAGGATAACAGTAATGTTCAAGAAACAAGGGAGATAACCTTAAACTCTGAGTGCCAGTGAGCCAGGTGGAACAGAGCCATATTTCTCTTCTTTCAAAAGCAAATAGGAGAAATATCACTGAATTCTTTTTCTCAGCAAGGAACATCCTTGAGAAAGAGAATGGTCCCTGAGGGTAGGCCTTTGAAATGGCGGTTTTAGGGGTGGCTGTCTTTTACGGTCGAAGCTAAAGAGATGAAATAAGCCCTGGTCTCCTGTTGCACTCCCAGGCTTATTAGGATGAGGAAATCCCGCTTAATAAATTTTGGTCAGACAGGTTATCTGCTCTCAAACCCTGTTTCCTGGTAAGATGTTATCAATGACAATGCATGCCCGAAACTTCATTAGCAATTTTAATTTTGCCCCGTCCTGTGGTCCTGTGATCTCGCCCTGCCTCCATTTGCCTTGTAATCTTTTGTCGCCCTTGAAGCATGTGATCTCTGTGACCCACACCCTATTTGTGCACTCCCTCCCCTTTGAAAATTGCTAATAAAAACTTGCTGGTTTTATGGCTCAGAGAACATCATGGAACCTGCTGACATGTGATGTCTCCCCCGGACATCCAACTTTAAAATTTCTCTCTTTTGTACTCTTTCCCTTTATTTCTCAGACCAGCCAACACTTAGGGAAGTAGAAAAGAACCCATGTTGAATATCTGGGGTGGCGTTCCCCCCAGTATGTAACAAACCTGCACATTGTGCACATGTACCCTAGAACTTATAATAATTTAAAAAAAAAGAAAAAGAAAAAGGAAGACAAGACAAATTATAAGCTGCCTACAAGGGTTTCAATTTTTCTTTAAGGATATATATATATGCTTAAAGTGAAGAGATTGAATAAGATACTATGTGCAAATGGGAAATCAAAGAGACCAGGGTAGGCATTCTTATATCAGACAAAATAGATGTTAAGTGTCCCAACAAACAAAGAAGTTTATTGTATAATGATAAAGGTATCAATTTATCAAGAGGGTATAACAATTGTAATAATATATATATACCTAACACCAGTGCATGTAATGTGTAAAGCATATATTCAACTCAGGAAGGAGATACAGATGATAATACAGTAATGGTAGAGGTCTTCAGTACCCGGCTTTCAACAATGGATACATCATCCAGAAAGAAAATCAAATAGAAAACATTGAGCTTGAACTACATTTTAGACTAAGGGAACTTAACAGAAATTTACAGAATATTTCATCCAATAGGAGCATAATACACATTTTTTTTTCAAGTGTACTCAGAACATTCTTCAGGATAAATCATATATTAGATCGGAAGACAAGTCTTTAAACATTGAAGAAGACTGAAGTTATATCAAGTATCTCTTCCGACAACAATGAAAAGAAACTAGGTATCAAAAACAGGCAAGAAAAAAATGAAAAGTTAAATTAAAAAATCTCGAAACAAGAAAAAATGGAAACAAAACATACTAAAACTTGTGGGATACAGGAAAAGCAGTTCAAAGAGAGATGTTTATAGTAATGATTGCTTACATAAAGAAAAAAGAAAGCTCTCCAATAAATGATGTCACTTTACATCATAAGGAACTGGAAAAAAAGAAAAAAAAACAACAACAAAAAAACAGAGTAAGCCTAAATTTAGCAGAAGGAAAAAAATAATAAAGACTGGAATAAAATGGAGGCAAAACAATAGAAAATATTACTAAAATTCAGAGTTGGTTTTATGAAAAGATAAACAAAACTGGCAAACTTTTAGTTAAACTAGGTGGAAAAAAAGAAATGATTTAAATAAATAGAATCAGATATGAAATAGGAGAGTTTATAATTTATAACACAGAGCTACAAAGGATGATAAAAATAACTACTAGGAATAATTATGTATGAAAAGATTGTATACCTACAAGAAATGAATAAATTCCTAGCAACCTTCATGATGCTGATTTACGATGAATTGGAAAACCTAAACAGGCCAGTAATGTGTATGGAGATTAAATCAGTATTTTAAAATCTCCCAACAAAGAAAAGCCCAGGACCAGATTGCTTCACTCTTGTATTATATCAAACATTTAAAGAAGAATTAACATCAAACCTTCTCAAACTCTCCCTCAAAACTGAAGATGATTGAATACTTCCAAACTTATTTGTCAAGGCTAGCATTACCCTGATACTGCAAACAGAGAAGCAAAGTAAATTACAGGCCAACATCACTGATGGATTCCTTTATACCAAAATAGGTATAAAAGAATATACCTCAACATAGTAAAGGACATAAATGACAATCTCACAGTCAAGATCATATTCAATGGTAAAAAACTGAAAGTTTTTCCTCTCACAACAGTAATAAGACAAGAATCTCCACTCTCACCACTTCTATTCAACGTAGTACTAGAAATCCTAGCCAGAGCGATTAGGCAAGAAAAAGAAGTAAAATCACCTAAATAGGAAAGGATGACATAAAATGTCTTTGTTTGCAGATGACATTATTTTATGTAGAGAAAAATCCTCAAGACTCCAACAAATAATTGTTACAACTGATGAACAAATTTAATAAACTTTCAAGGCACAAAATAAACATTTGTAATTCTGTTGCATCTCTATCCACCAACAGCAAACTGTCTGAAAAATAAATTAAGAAAACAATTCCATTTACAATTGCATCAAAAAAGCAAAATACTTAGGAATAAATTTAACCAAGGAAGTGAAAGATCTATGCACTGAGAGCTATAAAGCATGGATAAAAGAAATTAAAGACACAAATCAATGAAAAGATATTCCACGTTCCTAAATAGGAAGAATTAATTTTATTAAAATTTCTATACTAAAGTGATTTACAGATTTGATGCCATACTTATCATAATTCTAATTACATTTTTCTCAGAAGTGGAAAAAAATTCCTAAAATTTGTACAAATCTAAAATGACCCTGAATAGCTAAAACAATGTTGTGCAAGAACAACTGGAAGCATTAGACATCCTGATTTCAAATTAAATTATAACTCTATAGCAATCAAAACATTATGACAATACCATAAAAACCAACACAAACACATATACTAATAGAATAGAAAGCTCACAAAGTGATATGTGTGTATACACTATATATATACACACATATATATACATATACATACATATACATATACATATACATATATTTATATTATCAACTAGTCTTCCACAAAGCTTCCAAGAATACACAATGAGTAAAGGATAATGTCTTCAATAAATAACGTTGGGAATATGTTGAATATCCATATGCAAAAGAATGGAACTGGACTCATATCTTATACTATACACTAAAATTGACTCAAAATGTATTAAAGAAATAAATTTAAGACCTGACACTGTGAAACTGCTAGGTGAAAAATAGGAAAATGTTCCTTGACATTGTTTGGGCAAAGATTTTTTGGATATGACCTCAAAAGCACAGACAAAAAAGCAAAAAGCAAAAATATTACAAATTATGCCACATCAAATTAAAATGTTTATTCTCACCAAAAGAAACAATCAACACAATTAAAAGGCAACTTACAGCTGGCGAGCACAATGGCTCACGCCTGTAACCCCAGCACTTTGGGAGGCCGAGGTGGGTGGATCATGAGGTCACGAGTTCAAGACCAGTCTGGAGAAGATGGTGAAACCCTGTCTCTACTAAAAACACAAAAATTAGCAGGGCATTGTGGGAGGTACCTGTAATCCCAGCTACTCAGGAGGCTGAGGCAGAAAATTGCTTGAACCCGGGAGGCAGAAGTTGCAGTAAGCCGAGATCGTGCCACTGCACTCCAGCCTGGGGAACAGAGATGGAGCAAGACTCCATCTCAAAAAGGAAAAAAAAAAAAGGCAACTTATAGATAGGACAAAATATTTGCAAATCATGTACCCAAAACAGGTTAATATCCAAAATATATAAGGAATTCATGCAAGTCAACAGCACAAAAGCATGTAACATGATTAAAGACTGGACAAAGAATCTGAATAGACTTTTATTTTTTCCCAAAGAAGAGATACAAATGGCCAACAGTTATATGAAAAAGTGCTTAATATCACCAATAACCATTGAAATTCAGATTGAAACCACAAAGAGATATTACTTCATCATACCCGTTAGGATAGCAATTATCAGAAAGTCAAAAGAAAGCAAGTGATGGTAAAAATATGAATACTAAAGAGCCTTTGGACAATGTTGGTGGAAATGTAAACTGATAGAATCACTTACAAAATGATTCTTTTAATTTACATTTCCACCAACATTGTGGAGATTCCTCAAAAAACCTAAAACTTTATCATATGACCTAGTAATCCCACTTCACCACTTCAGGGCATGTGTGTGTATATATATATATATATATATATGTGTGTGTGTATATATATATATATATATATATATATGTTTTACATATTTGATGCAATATGTATCATAATTTTAATGACATTTTTCTCAGAAGTAGAAAAAAAATCCTAAAATTTGTACAAATCTAAAATGACCCTGAGTAGCTAAAACAGTGATGTGCAAGAAAAATTGGAATATATATATATAGACACACACATGCATATACATATATATGTGTGTGTATGTGTATAAATTCACCTATATATGTGTGTGTGTAAATTCACTGTCTTGAAGAGCTTTCTGTAATCCCATACTCCCACGTTCATTGCAGCATTATTCACAATAGTGAAGCTATGAAACAAAAGTGTATATTGACAGATGAATTAAGAAAATTAAGAATATTATTTAGCCTTAAAAATAAACTAAGTTCTGCCATTTTTGACAATGTGGATGAACTTGTAGGACATTATGCTAAGTGAAATAAGCTGGACACAGAAAGACAAATACTACATGGTCTCACTTATACGTGGAATCTTAAAAAGTTGGGCTTACAGAAACAGAGTGGAATGATGGCTGTCAGCGACTAGAAGAGGAGACAAATGGGGACATGCTGACCAAGGGGTACAAGCTTTGAGTTACAAGATGGATACATTCTGGAAATCTAGTGTACAGCACGGTGACTATAGTTAACAATATTGAATTGTGTACTTGAATTTTGCTGTAACACATCTTAAATATCATCATCACACACACAAAAAGGTTAACTATGTGAGGCGATAGAGATAATAATTAGCTTAATTGTGACAATCCTTTCACATTGTATATGCACATAAAATCATTGGATTGTAAACCTTAAATATGTACTGTTTTTATTTGTCAAACAAAAGCGCTGTTTGGAATATAAGCAACTTTCTGCAAGTTCAGGCTGAGTTTTTCTGCTAAATCAGTTCATGTCAAGTAAGCTTCCTCCTAAATGAATTCATGTGAGGTCAACTTGCCACCACATGAGTTCTAAAAATTCGTTAAATTTTTAGCACTGTTTTGACTTCAGCAATGTGGGAAAAAAATTCTGAAATTGTATAATATTAGCTGTTTTCTATATGTATTCACTAAAATCTGAGTTTAATAATATATTCTCTTTTAATGTACGATAACTTTTAAGGACTAATAAATAAAAGGTATATATAGTACTATATAAGGACTTGGTGTATCAAGGTATAACAGAATTTAATTCACTTAAAAATATGAAACAATTACAATAATTATAATTGATTGAATTTTGAAGGTCTCAGTATCCTGAATTTTTTAAATGGTATTATTTCATGCACTTTTAAAAGACTATATTTAAAACTTAGGACATACAGAGTGAGGCACTCACTGTGACTTGTAAGTAATTGCTTCTTCAGTCTCCATGAGTAACACCATCCCAATGGAATGCAAAAACTGGTTACGCTGAAAAGGATAGTTTCCACAGCATTGTTTTCTGTATAGCGCCTTGTGATACTTGCACTTTTTGCATTGAAACAGTCTACTCTATGGGCATTGTTTGTATCAAAAGCCTTCTATACATAATGTGAAAGTTTCTTCAATTGTGAACAGCACAGTAGTAGTAGTTAGAGCTTTATTACTTAGTTCTAATTTGTATTGATGGCCTAAAAAAAGTAGCATGCTTCGCAGTTCTATGAAAGAAAAGATTATAAATGGAGATTAATTATAATTTTGCTAGCTCAGTACTTGTAAAACTAAAGCAATTTATATTCTTTCTCTTAATGATCTCCATTCCTGATTGCAGTAATGTAATCTAATTGTGATTATGATAGTATCTGAATCATGTGGGCCTCAATGTGATTGAAACTACTCTTTGCATTAAAAAGTAATTTTGGAGTAATGATGAAAAGTTACTGTGGAAAATTGGCAAGTAATATATTTTACTCTGTATCTTAAGTTTCTGCTTTCATTTTTGATTATATCTCATAGCATGGATAAGTACGATATTATATCAAGGATTTATTACATCAAAGCCTTATCGATGATAAGTATGAGTATGAGTATCAAGGATAAGCATGATATTATTGAAATAGAAATGCTATGGTTGAGTCAGAGAAATGACTGAGAAATTAAAATGCTAGGATAAGGTTTACTGAAAGTAGAAACCAAGTAAGAAGGAGGAGGGAGGGCTCAATATTGCACACATATGATAGCCAGTAAGAGGAAATGCTGTGGGTGTTTTAGCTGACACAGCAGATGCTATTTGAATAGACATTAAGGGAAATAAGGATAGTCAGGTATTTTGTGAATGTTGAAATACACCTCCAGGGCAGAAAGAGAAAATAGACAGGAAATGCTTTGTGTTATTTTGTGATGTTTCTTGATAAAATACCCTCAGCAGGGTTGAAACTTGTTTAGGCAAAAAAGTACTTCACATTTATGCACAGTTAAAGATGATGATTCGCAAAATTGTGCTCTAGAATTTGAAAAATAAGTGAATAAAAGTTAATTTTCTAAAATATTTACTATTGAAACACCTAGATAAGTATTTATTATGAAAATAGAGGATGTCAAGGGAGGTTATTCTGGGAAAGGACATTTTTGAATGAATGCAAAAACCACAAGTAATATTTTTCTTATACTCATAATGAATTTGTTGGAAAAAATTATAATTTAAAAAAGTGGTGATGCATTTAGTAGCCATTTAAATTATGATCAAGGATAAAGTTGATATATTTTAAAAATGAGCCTAAGCAAAATTATGCTTGAAATATCCTGAAACAGATGTTACATAAAGATAATTGAATTCATAATAAGTAGTAAAAAGAAAGATGCTAACTAATAGAAATCTATCAAAATTTTGAAGGACAAGTTAACACTTTTTATAATAGAGAGTATTTGCTAATCCCTCAAGTTATGGCATGGGTGAAATAAGAATACCAAGGAGGTAACTTCCCCATGATACTCAATCCAAATGTAAGAAAGGATGTCTTTCAAACCTTCATTTCTGAGTGACACCACAGGGGGAAAAATGGATAAACAAGAAAAGACAATACAAACTCATTTTGTAGTTACTACTGACAGTGAAAACAATCCTCTTGCTCCATCCCTAGAGTCTGTGAAGATCCATTTGAAAATGTCTCTTGAAGCAGTGATGTGACTCAGGAGAAGAGAAAGGATTGCCTACATATAAATGACTCACTGTTTCTAGTAGAAAGAGGCACATTAACTCTTTCAGACCACTAGAATCCTTTTACCAAATTACATTTCTTTCTTTCTTTCTTTCTTTCTTTCTTTCTTTCTTTCTTTCTTTCTTTCTTTCTTTCTTTCTTTCTTTCTTTCTTTCTTTCTTTCTTTCTTTCTCTCTCTCTCTCTCTCTCTCTCTCTCTCTCTCTCTCTCTCTCTCTCTCTCTCTCTCTCTCTCTCTCCCTCCCTCCCTCCCTTCCTTCCTTCCTTCCTTCCTTCCTTCCTTCCTTCCTTCCTTCCTTCCTTCCTTCCTTCCTTCCTTCCTTCCTTCCTTTCTTTCTTTCTTTCTTTCTTTCTTTCTTTCTTTCTTTCTTTCTTTCTTTCTTTCTTTCTTTTTCTTTTATTTTTTTTAGTGCAACAAATTGTACTGAAGAAGTAATGCAACTCCATGAAGTGCATCATTTCCTCCCATTCTGTCTCTGATACTTATGTACAGATAAGTGCCTTCTCTATTGCCATTTTTAGACTCACCCTTTAAGAGGAATACACTGTGAAATAGATACTCTCCAGGCTCAGTCAAGAAGAGAATATCTTGAGCCTCTATTATGGTCAGTTATAATAGACCAGGGAGGGAAGTGAGCCTCCTGCCATAATGACTATAATATGATGACCCTGTAACAGACAGATGCATCGAAGTGTAGCACTGAAACTGTTGCAGTTTTTCTTTATCAGAGATAGCTGTAAAAATGTCCAAGATAGGCAAGACGCTTATTTCTTCCCACCCTCCTGGTGAACGTATATCCCAACATGGAAAGAGGATGAGCCTGTTCCACCTCATTTCTACTTTCTTGAATGAATTCCACAGTATTCTCACTTCAAGATAGAAAGTCCATCTTTTTTATTCTAGTGAATCATGGATCTTTTTGTCATCCTTTCTTCAAAGAATATGGCAATATTTGGTAGTACATCAATTATTATATTCTTGAGCAAAAACTCCACATATTAAGCCTTTCAGGGGACTGTTGGTTGGGGGAAAGTCTTTGTGGGAAGCTTATTTATTCATTCATACACTCATTGGTGTATCTATAAGTTACTGCAATTGACAAACGCTGAAATAAGCATGGGAGAAATAAGAATGATTCCTCTGCACATGGGTACTTAATCCTAATGCCTACAGTCTAATGAGGCAGTATATCCATTGTGCTCAGCGCCTTCATTCAATCACTCCCACACTGTAACATGAAAATTGGAGGACACTAGACGAACACAGGAGGGGCACATCTAATTTACTATTGAGGTCGGGGACAATTCCTAGAAAAAGGAACTGGATAACTTAAAGCTGCAGTGGAAAATGATGAAGGCCAAAGTGAGTCCTATTTCCTCTTCAATGTGTTTACATGGAAGAGGAGTTAAAAGAAATTTTAAACACATGGTGTACCATTTTACCGTCAATTTTGTTGAATGAGATTGCTATGTGTTACTAATTCTTAAGAGGATACAGTGAGATAAAAATATAATTTATTATTTTACATATTGAAGACTCTCTTTCTGCTTCTCTTTAACTTCAGCTGCTTTATTTTGTCTCTGGCAACTCAGCAACTACCTGCTTGTGTACTCTTTCTCCCAGAAAATTGGTTATGGCTACTGACATGTAGCTCATGAAAAAAACTATAACCAAGTTATTAAATTTTTTTTACTTAAGGTAGTGAATGCTCAGCACAGGCTAGACTTTAGAATCACCTGGGAAACTTTTCACAAAATAATTATGCTTCACCTACACTAAATAAACCGGGAAACTAGGAGAGCTGACCAAATAACAATGAACCAACAAGCAGAAGGACCACATTCACTCATCCCATGAAAAGCAACATATTCATTTGATAGGCTGAAGGGTCCAGCCTGTCAGTAATGGCAATGCAAATTAAGCCTATGTAAAAAAAGAAGTATGATAATATTAGCATCTCTTCTCACCAGCTCCTTTTTGTTTGTCCTTTGTTTGTTTGTTTGCTTTTGAGATGGAGTTTCACTCTTGTTGCCCAGGCTGGAGTGCAATGGAGCAATCTTGGCTCATCACAATCTCTCCTCCCGGATTCAAGTGATTCTCCTGCCTCAGCCTCCTGAGTAGCTGGGATTACAGGCATGTGCCACCACACCCAGCTAACTTTGTATTTTTAGTAGAGACGGGGTTTCTCTATGTTGGTTCAGGCTGGTCTTGAACTCCCAACCTCAGGTGATCCCCCTGCCTCGGCCTCCCAAAGTGCTGGGATTACATCCGTGAACCACTGTGCCTGGCCACTTTTTGTTTTTATTAGTAACGTTAGGTGTATTAATAATAAATCGTGCAGACAATGTCTCAGCATTTCCTTTTATATTTTGACCAGGTTATGACCTCACAACTATCAGAGCTAATTTTGACTTAGCCCACGGTAATCATCTCTCTAATCTGGAAATTAACGTGTTTAGTATTTTGGAATTAGGAAGATAACTGTTTAATGCCCATAGCTAATATTCATGATGTCTGAACTTCAGTGGCAAGAACCATGAAATCGTGGTATATATTTGGTCAGTCGGAGGAATAATATATATCATGTATTAAACTTCTATTCCAATGACCATGCTGAGTATTTTTCATGCATAACCTCACTTAAACCTCAGCTATTATTGTCCTCATTTTGTATACAGGAAGCTGTGACTCAGAGAATTTTCATGAATTTACTGAAGCAACACAGATCCTGCAAACCAACATTTAAACCCAGGGTACGCCTGCCCGCAGAGACTATATTTGTCTCACACTGCCACACTGCCTCTCCCTATAGAGAACATCGAAACATTCATTGGAAAAGTCATGCAGAAATTCCCTCAAAAGCTAGGGCAACTCTCTATAACAAGGGACAGATAACTGCAGTTATAGTCACAGAACGACTCAGTTATGTTTGACAACAGCCCATGAAAACAAGACCTCTTAAAGGGAGATTAATGCCATCAAATCCTTTCAACTCAGACCTACACCTGCTTATACAATTGGCCTTTCCCATAACAGTCGGTAAAATCCAGCCTCGGGAGAGAGAGACACATGGAGTATTTATATTGTTGTTGAAAGTTTCACGGCCTTCAAACCACACAGGTTGGAATTGAATGTGAAAATCTGTCTTCTGACTTCTTTTGAGGAATCACTAATCTTCCAAAGGATGCTGTGCTTGATCTGCACGAATGGTTTTGCTGGAGAACATGGTTATGCCATGGTCGCTAAAAGAGGCTAAGTTGTTTTCTTCTTTATTTACAACAACAGCAAAAAAAAAAAAAAAAAAAAAAAAAAAAAAAAAAAAAAAAAAAAATTACTTGCTATATTGAAGCTGTTTAAAATCAATAACAAAAAGAATAGAATATTTCATTAGCCTTTAAAATGATATAGGAGGACCCTGCTCCTATCATTTTGACTGCAAAGAGAACATATAAAATTAAAGGTGATGGCTAAATAAAAGGCTGAATTAAACAATTTCTTGATCCAGTAGACCCTGGGCAGGAACAAATGGCCATACCTGCTCCAGCATTATTTTGCAACAAACCAAAGGTAAGCTGTAGCCTGGGCAATACCACTGCTGGTGTGTTAAACCAGTCACTATTTATTCTAAGTTGAGATAGAACAATCTATCTCTGCATTAATTTCTACAGCATCCCAACTCCTAAACACTTAATATCCTTGCTTTTAGAAAAAAAAATCAGATTTTATTTTGATTAAGTTAGATTGCCTAATGTTTTATTCTTCTGAAAGTGGGTACAAATACTAGAGTTAACTAATTTCTAAAACGCCTAAGTAATAGGCGTTTGGAGTCTGAAGAACCATGTAATGAGTTCATTTAACATCTTTTTTGGGGGCATCTTGTTTTTATAATAGGCAATGTTGTCTTTTGCCATAAGAAGAGAGGTAGCTTAAAGTACTTCCCAAAGTAGCAGAATTGCAGAAAAAAATCCTATTGCCAAAAGCCAGTTTCTTAGCAACAGCACCCTCTCAATGTGTCACAAAGTCTGAAGCCCTTTGGCCCCTCAAAGGAAGTTCCTTAGGTGTCTTTTACACATTGAATGCTTTGTGATAGTTGAGGCCTGCTGGCTGTCAACTCCGTCCCTTAAGGGAACTTGACAGATCTTAAAAAAAATCAATTTTAAGCTCACATGCCCCAGTGGGTGCCAAAGCCACTTCAGAGAGCCTGAAAGATGGCTGAGTCGACAGGATTTGACTTCTGGAGGTAGAAAGGTGACAAACTCTATCATGAGAAAGGGGCAGCTCGGGGCCTCAGAGGCCTAACCTGCTCCCAGGATCTGGGGCCTAGTGTTGTATTGAACCTATTTATCTCTTTCATGGGCCTAAGGTACCACAGGGAAAGAAAAGTTGTTCAAAAAATGCTGGCAGAATTCAGGGGTGTAAATGATGAATTACTTTTCATCAGCTGAAAGGAAACATACTCCGGAACAATACTGAAAGGGAGCAGGAGCGGCTGACCCCTGCTTCAGAGCAGCCAATATCTTCATTCAAGAAGACAACCATGAAATTACACAGAAAATGGGATTGTCATGAACAGCCCCTTGAAATCTCAGTATACAGTCATTACTGCATGGGAAAAAGCCTTCATCCACACATCATAACTTGTAACAGACAAGGAGGGGGAAAAAGAACAGAGAGAAAAAAAAAAGGCCTTGGAGTTACCAGTAGGAATGTCGAAAATATTTGTTGATTCAAACTTTCCCCTATAGCTTCCCGATACTTTTACATAGTTTTAACAGTATATTAACTTTATACTGAGTAGGCATTTCCTTTCATGAGCTATTTTAAGAAAGTTTGTATAAATTTTGAAGAAGTGGCAAGGGGAGAGAGAACTCTCTTTATATTTATAACATCTTCACCCTATAAGATAATAACATATGCCCATGTAATACGTCCTCAAATTATTGCTTAATTAATATTCTAACACTCAATGTTATATATTACTTAATATAGAACTTAAATTCTTCATTTCAATTGTCACAGATTGTAAGATCAACTAAATTTCAGGTCTATGTTGGAAAAGTTTGAGTCAAAATATAGAAGGGTAGAGTTGGAACAGAGAATTTTTTTAATAGGGTAACTTAAATATAAAATATTAGGGATTCAAAAAATGAAATAAAAATAATATAGGTTTGCTTTGTCATTCTGGCTACTTTCTCCACTGAGTTTAATTAAGTTTGGTGTAGGTTTTTTTTTTTTTTTTTTTTCATTAGAGGATTACTCATTACACTATTTTATTTTATTTTTTTAATTTATGTTCTGGGGGTTCAAATGACTAACCATCATGAAAATTTAAATTACAGATTTTGTCACAAGTCCAGTTGAAAACAAATTGGAAACTATGACTAATTTGTGGAGTGCATTTCTTTCTGCAAGTGGAATGTATGTCACTGCAGATAATAGAAGAAAGCAGAATAGGAAGTGCCTACTCGGACCAATTGATTTCTTAGTAACTTCTTGGATACTACTGCTTGGGATTTCTGTCATGCGCATCCGTGTGAAGAGACCACCAAACAGGCTTTGTGTGAGCAATACAGCTTTTTAATCACCTGGGTGCAAGCGGGCTGAGTCCTAAAAGAGAGTCAGCGAAGGGAGATAAGGGTGGGGCTGTTTTATAGGATTTGGGTAGGTAAAGGAAAATTACAGTCAAAGGGGTTTGTTCTCTGGTGGGCAGGAGTGGGGGTCACAAGGTGTTCAGTGGGGGAGATTTTTGAGCCCGGATAAACCAGGAAAAGGACTTCCACAAGGAAATGTCATCACTTAAGGCAAGGACCGGCCATTTTCACTTCTTTTGTGGTGGAATGTCATCAGTTAAGGCGGGGGCAGGGCATTTTCACTTCTTTTGTTATTCTTCAGTTACTTCAGGCCATCTTGGCATATGCGTGCAAGTCACAGGGATGCAACGGCTTGACTTGGGCTCAGAGGTCTGACAATTTTGAGGTGTTTTCCACAGCCAGAGCACTATTTACACTCTTTACCCTAAGTCTATGTTGGAGAAAGAAAAAAAAAAATCTATTGACCGAAGAGTAGAACTTATTTTCCATGTTTATTAATTCTCTTAAATCAAACAATGTAGAACATAAAACCAACTGAAAGGAAAGAACTCCCCAATAGATCACTTTAGACATGAAAGTTACTTTCCTAGAACAGCATTTCTCACATTGAATTCTTTGGTATTTAAGAAGGTATAGAAGGTAGACATATCATGGGAAAACCATCTTGTGGATTATTACATTTAGGAAATGTTGGCCTGATGTAAGTGAAGGAATGAGTACAGTATGCCTAATAAATTTCCATTCAAGGGTGTAAGCCACAGCAGGCTCCTAAAGAATGAAGGAAAGGCCACACAGTGGAAGCCAGGCTTTCCATCAAACTATAAATGACCTACAGAAGAAATATATAAGTAGAATGTAAACATGATCATGCTTAACTCCAAAAATTAGCCTCTGTGAGCTCAGTGGCTGACAAAATGCAACTACATTCTTGAATGGTGATAGTTTTCGAAGCCCAAGGCTTTTGCAACTATTTCTATTACTTCAGTAAACACAATATACCCAAGATGTTATAAGGGGTGTACAGAAAACCAGCATTTCTGCCCGATGGTAAGATAATTTCTTAATGCAATCTCAAATTGTTCAATGCCTTCTTTTTAAGGATGAAACCACGAGACTGACCATCCACTTTTCTAACTTATTTGTTAATTCTAGTCAAAGATTGTGGCTTTGCCCCTCTGTCCTTACTCTTGTGTTATTTTCCACTTATCAGCCTTTACACTGTGTCATCTGAAACCACATTTACAGTGTGGGATTAGGGAATGTAGGGAGAAAAAGTATAATAGCATAATTTGAATGAACTATAGTTTTCAAATCAGTAAATAAATAATATAGTTACATATCAATAAGCAAAATTTTCCTTTACATAGACTCTGTGGAAATTCAGCAAAGCCTTACTAATATTGTGTGTGTGCGTGCGTGTGTGTGTATGTAAGCATGTGTACAAACAAGCTATAACTTCAAAATCATCCCTCTTCTTTTGCCCCCATTTTATTATTCTATGTGTTTACTGTATATATTGAATATCTTCCCCACATGGCAAAATTATGTATCATTTTGGGTGTATTTGGGGCCTTAATAAATAGCTATCATGTTATTTATTGTGTTACCAAGGCATTTTTCAGTAGTATACAATTGTTATGATGATTATGAAATTTTTAAATATCTTCTATTGAAGGACTGCAGATCATAAGTATTTGCTCCCTTTCCCCCACAAAAAGTTGTCTAGAATTTATTCACATTTTTTTTCTTTTGTCATACTTATAGTTCCATATATTCAAATGGATAATCAAATGTTATTTGATCCAATCAATGAAAGCAAAAGTAGATCAGAATTGTCCTCTAAAGATGAAAATATGAGTATTAAATAAGTAATATTCTCCAGAAGTAGATACGTTTTCTAACATTAAGCTTTGCTGAAATTTCATTAGTTTTAAAATTTGGCTTTCATCTTTCCTCTAATTATTTTTATTTTAAAAAATCAGATTAGAGGAACCAAAATAAAGTTCTTTGGCAAATAGGAATCCTGTTTACTTTCCAACTCTGAACTCAGCAGGTTAAGTAATTGGGCTACAGAAAAGTTCCTCCATTTCTATTTCCAGCTGGTGATACACAAAAGGCAGGAAGTTATCTCATTAATGGGGCACCAGCTTTATGCAAATTATAGTAACAAAAAGGCTTCCCTTCATACTTTTTCATAAATTACCTAATAAAGTGGGAATAAATGGCCATATTCAAGAGCCTTTGTTGTATTTTTAGCACAAGACTCTTTCTGTTACTGCAAATATGACTAAATGTGCCTTGTTCAAAAGGGGTGTTTATGAAATAAGGCCACTCAAAAGCTTTTATTCCTTAACAGCCTTCAGTTACTTTTATGGCACAAAATTAACATAATTAGTCACAGAGAATAGATGACATAAGCAGCATGCCATGCACAAAAGGGGGAAGCAGTATCTAAGGAAGGTGTTTTGAGAGATCAAAAATTTTCAAAGTGCTTAATACTAGAAGGTCCTTTTTATTTGTGCACAGCCTTAAGATACTTTTTTTTTAACTCCGTGAAATTCACATAATGAGATGCAGTAGACAGATGACATTAGCGATGTGCCATTAGAAAGAGGTCAGTTTCTTCTGAAAGATAGTCACTATTCCTGCTCGTCATTAATTTGCAGCTTCAAAGCACTGAGCATATGATAGCCTAGCATGTTAAGCAAGTTGCAGTTATCTTTAAATAACCATTTTTTCCAGTTATTAGAAGCTAAAGTTTTTAAACTCCTGACTGAAAGCAAAATTAAAGCATGCAGCAGTGGAATAGGGGAGAAAAGGAAAAGAAAGAAAGGCTGCAAGAAGATTAGGAAAATAAAATCAAACGTATTTTTAAAATGAAGTTGCTGTGGTATTCCCTGGGGGTGGCCTGCTCTAACTTCAATGCTGGAATTTTGGGGGTAGTAAAGATTTGAACTCTAGCTAGCAAAAGAAACAATTGGGAATTTTTGTTTTCTGAGTTCTTATGGCACATATTATAAAACCAAAAAGCAAATTGTATGGTTCTCTATAATTCCACTGAGGGAGAACAATGCTGGTCTGAAGCCTGAGAGCTCTGTGCCATAGGAGAATAAAAGGGTTAAGAGCACTTGGGTTCCTGTTACATGTGAACTACTCAAATAAAAATATATTGATAAATACATCAGATTATCTTATTTAAAGAGAAGATCAATGAGATTTCTCTAGTTTGCCTGTGAATAAATCATAATGAGAAGACAGAAAAGTAAAGAATTAAAGACTGCATTCATCTGAGTTCAAATCTATTATTACAAGACTCTTCCATTTAATTTATTTTAAATAATTCAATTTTTTGCATAGGAATACATGAATATGGTACAAAATTCATAACATTCACAAAGATTTACAGACTTTTACATTTCAAATTTCCTTTGAGTTTATTTTTCACTTGGAAATCATAGAAGCATTACGTAGAGTTTAGCTATTTTAAAAACATCCTGATTTATAACTTCATCTTCCACCACCCAAAATAAGATTCAGTCACCAAAATCTCTGATGAGCACATGGAGACTGATTTTCTGCAGTGTTTTTAGCCTTTGTGTCCACCGAATTGTCCAGATCAAATGGAATTGAATGAGTAGGTATTGGCAAAAAAAAAAAAAAAAAAAAAAAAAAAAGGTAAGCAACATTAGCAAACATTTCAGAACTGTTGAAACAAATAAACTACATGCTTTAGAGAAATAATTAAGAGGAAAAATATTGACTATCAAATGATGTTTTCTTATCTGCAGTGACATTTTACTATTCTAATAATTACTTTTAAATGTCTAGATCACTGGAATTGCATTTTTTCACCGCCTAAATTACCTGAGGCTGGGCAGATAAGGGGACGAGTATACGAAGCCAACATTCTATGATGAGGAGAGGAAGCTGAGCCACAGCACAGACTGAAACTGGGGCTTTTGTAGAACACGGGCAGAGTGAACCAGCAAAACAAATTTGAGAGTTCTAACCTGAAAACAAAGGATTGAGGAACATTAGCACAAACTGCAACTCCTCCTTCTTAAAAATTGGACTACTAACTTTTGACAATGTTTTATTACCTCCCATTTAGGTATTAGAACTCTCCTTTCTTTTTCATAGGGTGTATTTTTCAAATAATGTTGATCCTTCTCTTCTGGCATCCTGAAGATATTGTATCAGTGCTGGAGAAGGGTAAAGATATAGCTCAAATAACTTATAGTCCAAGAAGCAATATCAAGAGATGCATGGAGAAGATTTTGATGCTGCTGTAATAGAGAAGCTCTGGGTGATTATTTCTATCTTGTTGCATCTGAAGAGAGATCATTGAAAGATGACTGGGAATTCATTAGAATGACAAAATTCAGAAGCATGTGCAAACTAGGGGAGCCTGGAGAACATGTAGGGCAGGGTTAGGTACACCATTGATGGAAGGCTTAGTTAGAAAGAAAGCCAGCATGGAAGCATGGGAAGTTTGTAAATAATGGTGGTTAGCAGTTAAAAAGTGAAGGATTTTGACTTTGTTATTAAAAACAAGCAAACAGCTTTTTATACAAACCCAGGATGACTTGGAGCACCTTCAGGTATTACTTTACATTTGAAGAGTAAATAATGGTAGTGGTTTTTGCCTTTTTAAAGGGCTTACTATATTCTGGGAACTGTAATTATATCTTTAACTCTCCATATCAATCCGTTCTTGCACTGCTATAAAGAAATACCTGAGACTCGGTAATATATAAAGAAAACAGGTTTAATTAGCTCATGGTTCTGCAGGCTGTAGAGGAAGCATAGTGGCTTCTGCTTCTAGGGAGGCCTCAGGAAACTTACAATCATGGTGGAAGGTGAAGAGAAAGCAGGAATGTCTTACATGGCAGGAGAAGAGAGAGGTGTGCTGGGGAGACGTCACGGACTTTTAAATGACCAGATCTCATGAGAACTCACTCACTATCACAAGAACAGCACCAAGCAGATGCTGCTAAACCACTTATGAGAAATCCACCCCCATGATACCATCCCCTCACCAGGCCCCACTTCCAACACTGAGGATAACAATTTGACATGAGATTTTGTGGGAACACAGATCCAAATCATATCACCCTCTCGATTCTATGAAGCATATATTTTTAGCTTTTTCCAAATGAAACAACTGAAGTTCAGACAGATTAACTGACTTGCCCAACATCACACAGTTTAGGAGATAATAGTTAGATTAAAATTCAGTTCTGTCAATCTCATGAATCATGGTCATTCCATGATACCATACATGAAAATTGTACATAGAGGAAATAATGTATCAGAATCCATCTCCTACTGACTTTGAAGGAGTACCCTCAAGGATCTAGGTATAACTGACAAGAAAGAATACTTGGATAATAAATTATAGGAATTTGCAGAGATTACTTTATTAATAGTTTTCCTATTTCACTTTTTCTGGGGCTACAGGGTCTTGCTCTATCACCCAGGCTAGAGTGCAGTGGTTCAATCACAGAGTGCTGCAGCCTCAACCTCCCTGGCTCAAGAGATCCTCGCACCTCAGTTTCCTAATTATCTGGGGCCACAGGCATGTGCCATCACATCCAACTAATTTTGTTTTTAATTTTTAATATTGCTTTGTTGGTCAGCTGGGTCTCAAACTCCTGGCCTCAAGCAATCTTCCTGCCTCAGCCTCCCAAATTACTGGGATTACAGGTGTGAGCCACCATGGGCCGTATTTAGCTTTTCAAATGGGTTAAAATACTACATGCATTGTAAATACAGCTGATGACACAGATTGTTCTTTAAGAATTTTAAGCTGTAAAATAATACGGAATGCATACAAGTGGCAAAAGGTAAACAAAACCAATCAAACACCCCACAAAACATATATCCGTAACATAGAGTAAAAGAAAAAATTCTATTGAGTTCAAATGCTATAATTGCCTTTTTGTCACTGTTCCTTTCCATGAAAAATGTGGTAGAGTAAATTATATGTGTTTAACCATATAAAAGAAGCAATGATAGTTAATACTAATTTTTTTACTTCGGAAAATGAATTCCATCTGCTTTTATTAAGGAGAATAGTTATACTAGAATGAGATACTTATTAATCTCTCTGTTCCAGGTAAGGTCTAGTTCACTTTAATTAAAAAGCAAATTACATGTATACAAACACACTGAAGGCACCTTACATTTTACATTTAACCTTTTATTTTAATCTTGAAGCTTTCTACATTGTTATTTTAAGTACATGTTAATAATATGCAAGCTGATGCTTTGAAAATTCTCTGAGATGTGGTTAATGAAGAGAAACTGTACCATAAATTTCATCTAAAATATGCACTCCATGCAGATGTAATTTTTCTTGAACTACAGTATTTTGCAATAAACATTTTTTAGCTTGTTTGGATTTATTCTCAATTGTTTACAAAAAGTATCATCAGGCACTACTGCTTGAAACAACTACATATAGTAACAGGCAATCTTCTTGGTTTAATAAGAACTGTTGGATAAAAATAGATTTCAGATCTATCTTGTACCGAGAGAATGCAAATACTGATAAAACTGCACACTAATGTTTTCCATAAAGTTTGTCACATGTTATAATGCAGTTGCTTGCTTTCCCCTGAGTTCTGCCAGAGGAAGCACAGTGGCTATGCCAGTTTATGATCAATAGAGATAGAATGTTCTACAAGGTATTCTGGGAACTGTAGTTAACTGAGAACATTTTTCTTTCAAATGCATTCGTTAAAACAATGCCCAAAAGAGACATGATATTCTGGCGACTGCCAGAGTTTCTATGATAAACTCTGCATTTTTTAGAGGGTTGTAACTGGCAATTTGGCCATTGCTAAATGGCACCATCTGTAGTGTAGCCTGAAGGTTTGCACAAACTGCAATGCTGTTGCCATTCAGAAAAGTAGATCTTTTAAAGATCACGTAAACCCGGGTTAAGAAAGACATAAAAATAGTTGGTCTTTTCATTGATTTCATTTCAAGCTGAGTTCTCACGCATAGAGATGTGCTCTACAGAGATGTGCTCCAAGTGAGTGGGAGAGGTTGTGGCCAGTTTATCTCATAATGGATTATTTAACATTTCTGCTTGTTTTACTTTCCACGTTATATTACTATCATTAGGGAGTGGGTGGGGAAGTTGCCAGGAATAAAATAAGAAAACGCTGTAATTCTATATTTTGCCAGAAGAAATAAGAATCATTTGGGTCTCAGGCTAGCCTAGGAGACAGAAGGTAAAATCTTGCAGGAGATAGGTATTATGTGGTAAATACTGGAAATGGAACTTGGACAACCTGGGGAGAACAGCCCAGGTAATATAAGCCGCCAGTGCACAGCACTAGCAGATGGCTGCCATGGTCCATGTTAAGAGCTAGTTCTGACTTCTCAAGAAATGTCCAAAAATATAGATTTTCTTTTCAATATAAATTACCTTAATTTTTAATTGGTGGCATCATGTTCTAATTTAAAATAAGGAAATGTGGAAATCAAACAAAAACTTCTCTAAACCTGTTCTGGACAATCTACCTCGGTGTGAGTCGTATCTCTAATCTTGCATGTTTAGACTAGCAGTTTCAATGCCTTCTTAAACTAGACAAAAACACTTGAAAGGTAAAAAGTTAGAAGAAAATCAAATTAGATTTTTGGGAGTTAGTTACTCTGTTTCTATGTTTCAAATGAATTGGCTAATTTTAACTTTCTCTTAATTCTTCAGCGTCTCTAGAATGTACGTATCTGTAGTTTATGTGTTCACACTCTAATGACCTCATAGGCCATCAGCACTTTTCTACTTATTTTTTAATTTTTAGTTTCATTTTGGCTTTTGAAGTGGGCCAAAATCATCAGAAATCATCATGGAAGAATTAAAATTATTAATTCTTAGTAAAACCATGTGGCAAAATAATATATATACTTGTGAAAAAGCTATTTTATAGATAGCCTGGAAATTAAGCAAAATAAACTGAATTATCGGTAGAGTTTTACCTCAAGAAGAAGGTAATCTTTGCTAATCCCTCTTTCCAATATCCTATCTTTGATTGCATAAGGATAAATTGATGGAAAGCAGTTACAAAGAGAGAACAACGCAATTTTGGAGATGTCAAAATAATGAGAAAATCTTGTTTTCTTCTAAGAGAATACATATGCATGTATTCGGATATGTAGGATTATATTTTACATATTTAAAAAAGAAAAAAGATAAAAAGAAATATTAAAACATATCCAAGAGCATTAATATTATTTTGAATATACAGAAAAAAATTAATGCATTTTATATTTATTATTAATGTAAGGATGATCATTATTTTGTATATAGTTCAGCTCTATCTATAATTTCCCAAACTTTGATTGTTTTATTTTGAAGAAACATGCCATGCTAGCATATAAAGTGACAAATAATCTGATAGAAATCAGTTTCTACCTTAAAATTATTAGATATTTTAAAAATCCAAGTATGTCCCTTATCTGGCCCTTTAATAAATGCCTGTTGCCTTGTTTCCCTTAAAAGTCTGGTAATAGCTGAAAAGAAAAACGAAAAGTACATGTGCTCTTCACTGAGGCAGAAAGAGCTCTAATCGTAAAGTTTCCGACCAGAACAGGGTCACCTACACTGAAATTTTCTGTAAACAAGTAAGTGCTGAGACAGCAGATTGGCTTCCTTAGTGCATTTTTCCCCTAGTAAAATCAGTTCGAGATGAATTGCAAAATAAATAAATGTCAAATAACAATTCCCATGACTAGTATTTGAACTGAGTTTAATGATTATTATGAAGACAAAGCTGTGATAGGTTCCTGTGTAGAATGCTTAAAGGGGACAAACTGAAATGACTTTAGCTTGAAACCATTTTAACAAATGAATGTATTTCTTAAATGGCTATATCAACCAACCCTGCTATCTAATTATGGCTGGCAAAAAGATCTACAGATGAACTATTCCAAAGCCTAAGCCATTATTTTTGGTTGACATTCCCCAACATTCAGTTAATAAACCTGAAAAGCATCTCACTCATTTAATATTGTAGGTTCTCATTTACAACTTGTTGAGAATATAACAGAAAGTTGTACTCCTCCAAGTTAGATGTTCTCTGATGACTTTATTTAGACTCGATGGTCATATGGACCATGGATGCTTTAACCATTTTCCATGCTATCATGGTTGCTTTTTAATCTAGACATTTAAAACATCTAGCATCCATTCTTTCAAATTTATTTTTTAAGAAGAAAATATTCCTAAAATGTCTATCTTGTATCCCACACAGCAGAATGGCTTTAGGAGCATGTGATTCTCTAGCCCTACCAGGTTTGTTTTGAAAGAATATGCTGCTGGGTACAGTGACTCATGCCTGTAATCCCAGCACTTTGGGAGGCCAAGGTGGGTGGACCACCTGAGCTCAGGAGTTCGAGACCAGCCTGGGCAACGTGGCAAAATCCTGTCTCCACAAAAAATACAGAAAAAGTGGGGTGTGGTGGTGTAGACCTGTGGTCCCAGCTAATTGGGCGGGTGAGGGAGGAGGATTGCTTGAACCCAGGAGGCAGAGGCTGCAGTGAGCCATGTTCAGGCCACCGTGCTCCAGACAGGGCAACAAAAGGAGACCCTGTCTCAAAAAAAAAAAAAAAAAAACTGTACTTATTAACACGTAGCATGCATCACACTTGAACTTGTCAAGAACAATCTTGAATATAAGGATATTCTTTTGATGTTCTGAAATTTATTTTGATGTTAAGCTTGTTCTTTGGAAAGCTATGTGCTTCAAAACATTAAATTGGTTTCCAGCTAGTTTTACTTTTGTAGATATACTATTCTTTTATCTGGAGGAAATCTTTAAAATGTTGCTATAAAACTTGGAGCTGTTTTTGCTATCAACTCCATATCATACAGTCATCTCTATTTAAGAGTCAGGAGAAAAAATTTCTCTGCCTGGGGGACACAGTTGTATTTACCCAATCAATACTGATTGCATTTCTTTTTTTGTGTTGGTTACCAAAACGATTAGAGTCATATCTGTGGCCTAATTCCAGGAAATGAATGAGGTTTCATGAGTTTCCTGTTCTCCAACTCTTTCACTTCAATTTGCTTTAATTCCGTTACCTGGTTCTAGGGGTATTCATCTGATTGTATTGCAGCTTTGAAAGTTTCTAGTTATTCTGTTTTGAACACTGTAGAGTTGTGAAAATTAATTCACAAAGTTTTCCTTTTGCCATGCCAACTTTTGGAGACTATTGATTAAACAAGAAATCAATGAAAATCTTTAGAAAGACCAGATTTTAAATATAGTTCAATGTGTTTTTCAATCATTCATTAGCCCTTCTCATAAACTCATAAAATCACAAAAATAAGTCATAATTCTGGCAAAGGAATACACTTTTTGCACAAACTATCCAAGCTACAAATGTGAAACATTCAAAAAAGTAACTTTTGTGATCCCATTAAGTATTTCAGGTAGTACTTCACATACTGTGGCAAATGAGTGTTCATTCTTATTCATTTTTTTGGCATAGACATCCTTTCTTTAGAACTGCTTGGTAGACCTCTCCAACCAAATATCCCAGCCTCTCACAATTAAGCGTGTCCAGAAATGTACCTTATTGTCTTCTGCATCTCTTTCCCAATTGTTCTCCTGTATTATTACCACCTAAATATGGAACCTCAAAGAAATCTTTAATGTTTACCTTTCATTACTGCATATACCAATCAGTTTGACACATTGATTCTAAGTGTCCAAAGCCATCTGTCTTTTTTTTAATTTTTATTTTTCAATATAGCCACTAGGGCTAAGTTTGTCCAAGTCATGCCCCACAGGCAGCATGTGGCCTGGGAGAGCTTTGAGTGCAGCCAAATGCAAATTCATAAACTTTCTCAAAACATTATGAGTTTTTTCTGATTTTTTTAAATTTTAGCTCATCAGTTATTGCTAGTGTTCATGTATCTTATGTGTGGCTCAAGATAATTCTTCTTCTAAGGTGACCCAGGGAAGCCAAAAGATTGGATACCCTTGTTAGGCAATCACTACATTTGTTTGGATGTTCTGCAAAAATAACGTTTTTTGCTTTGGACACAAGGAAAGGAAGCCTTCTCAAATTAGCTCAAGTAGAAAATGTGGTGGGAAGGAAAATTAGGCCTCACTTGGTGCAGTATTTGAGGCAATAGGTGAGGATAAGTCATTGTTTCTTTCAGGTTTTCTATTTCTTGTTCTCTCTTAACTGGTGTCTGCTCTCTATTACCATAATATTATTCATAAGACTCCAAAATGCTTTGCTGTAAAATTGAGTGAGTATGACTTTTTAGCTAATCATTATACAAAAATCTCTCTAGGTATCTTAGCTAAAATTCCCAAAAAGAAAAATGTAATTGAACTAGGTTACACATCACAAGTTTCTGTCCAGCCTAAATCTACCCCCTAAAAGTTACAGATTCAAAATCCATCCATCTTTTCTGAAGCAATGGTGCCGTGATTGAGCAGACCCAACTCAGCAGATTTTATAGTGGAGATAAGGTTACTTGAAAAAAACTGGAGAGAGTAGAAAGTGATAGACAACTCTATCATAAGTGTAATGTATTTCTATATCTAAATGTTCATTGTTAATCAACTTCATATTTTTCTCATTGTAGGCCAACCTACAACCTACTAAATATAGTTTGGAGCAAAGATATTCCCTTTTTCTTGACTTATTTGATTTATTTACTTTTCCTAATAAACACTGTATTAGTCAGCTTTGATGCAGTACTAAACAGTTCAAAAATTACAGTGGATTTTAACCAATATCTGACTTTTCATTGACATGTATTACTTGCTCACTTCACATGTGATGGTCGTTTCGTGTGTTATGTGTGTTCTTAAGTCAGACACATGATAAAGGACTGACCACCATTTGTGACATAATATTCTTATGGAAGAGAAAAAAGGACAGAAGAGCTGGCAGAACTGGGTGCTATATCTTAAAGATTCTGCTCAGATGTGGTGCATATTACCTCTGCTCAGGTTACATTGGCCAAACTATATCATGCGGCCAGAACTGACAATGCTGTGTTTGGATTATATTTCTCATACTAACAGGGTATAGCAAATTACCTAATTGTGATGAAAGTGTATGATCCCTTTCCGGGATAGGATGGGAACAAGAAATTGGGTACCATACTACGAACCTACCACAAATTACTATAATGACTCATCATGAACACTAATAAACTTCAACTCTTTATTCCAGTGGTTTTCAAAATATGATGCAGATCCATGAGGCTCCTTGGATGTGCTATGTCAAGGCCAAGATAAATTTAGAGGAGCAAGGTTCTGTGCCCTTCCTTACATAATAGCTCTGCTTTTATCTATTTTATATGTTAGATACCTGTGTTTGGTTTATTTGTGGGGGAAATAATAGGTTTCTTTACTTTCAGAATAATGTTTAAAAGTATTTTCTTTGCTTGACAATCAAGATCTTCTCTCATATAATGCCAGTCAGGTTAGTAAAATCCAGTGTCCCTATTATTTTCCATTCACTTTGCACTTCCACCAAAACTCACTGTTCTTAATTTGTTTGCTATGTCACCTATTTTTTTTCTTTGAATTTGTTTACTTCATTCTTATCACACAGACCATTATGCCCTTTTGACTTTTATTGCATCATCAGTGCTTTGCAAATTTTACCTGCATTCATTTACTAGTTGGTAACACAGGACCACCGACTGGGTGGCTCAAACCACAGAAATTTACGTTCTTACAAATGGGAGCTAGATGTTCAAGATCAAGGGTGTCCTCAGGGTTGCTTTCTTCTAATGCCTCACTCCACCTTGTAGAGATGGCCATTGCCTCCAGTGTCCTCAGATGGCCTTCCCTCTGTGTATGTCTGTGTCCTAATCTCTTCATATAAGGACAGCAATTATATTGGACTAAGGCCTACCCATATGATCTCATTTTACCTTAATTATCATTTAAAGACACTGTCTCCAAATACAGTCCCATGCTAAGGTGCTGGGGATTAAAGCTTTAGCATCTGAATTGTGGAGGGTCACAATTCAGCCCACAACACGGTCTTTCAGTTTTAGGTGATAATACTCACTCAGCTCTTATTAAAATAAATTTTCAAAATATATTAGATTCATCATAAGTCTGTTGCAAACAATAGAAAAAAGCAATATTTTTAATATCTTTCAATAGCTAATCTAGTAGACTGAGTTAAACAGGTAACTACTGTCAATCATACACAACTAAACTTTGCATTATTGGACTCTTATCTTTCTTTTAGCTCCATAATCATGTTGCTGATGAGGTCTTTCCTGGCCACAGCTCCAATACTTACCTACTTGCTCCCTTACACTTTACCTCACTTATTCCAATGCGTTCTTTCATTTGTTGCACTTTACTTGTTTACTGCATTTCTCTGTCATCTGTTTTAATTTCCAACAAGTCAAGGAACTCGTCTGCCTTATACATCCACTACTGAATCAGTTGTGCTAATCTGATGCTGGGCACATTGTAGGTATTCAATGACTATGTCTTGATAAAATAAATGCAGGAGAAACAGTGTCAGATATCAAAAGGTGAGAGTAGGCACAGAAGCAAGAAATTGGGCTGTCAAACAATTCAACAAAGCCAGTAGTTTAATATTTCACAATAAATCCTAATTATCAATGTAATGCAAAACAAAATTTTGGGGAACTATAACATTTTCTTCTAAAGGGCACTGAACAATCACTAAGCTAGTAGAGAATTGATTATAATTTAAATAAGATAATGAGGAATAAGTTACCATTATGTTCTACAAATATTTTCACACCCATGAAAGAAAAGAAACATAATATACTTTGAATACACTGAATAATGCATTGAGTGTACTTTCAATATATAACTGCAATTAAATATTAGAGGATTTTTTCTTTCTTTAAAATTTAACATGTTCACCCTCCAGAAAATATTTCTTGACTATAATTGCAATGTATACACATATTATCCTTAGGTTCCACTAAATGTATCTTTCTTTATAAATATATATACACACAGAGATGTCATTATAATGATCATTAAAGTGACAAGTTATCCGTGTTGGAACTCTAACAAATAGGGGTGTCACAGTGTCGTTTTGGGAAGAAAAAGCTTGCCTTCAATCCCATATCCTTTTCATGAATCTAGCTCATTGATGCAAAATATTAAACTATTGAACAAGAAAATAGATTCTATGCAAGAGGTAGTTCCTTTAGAGGTACGAAATTTACAGGACCAAAGACTAGATTGTCTGAGGATAAAATTCAAAATAACCATGGAGGAAATAACATGAGGATTTAATTATTTCCCAAGGAAAATTGTAAAGAAGAGAAAATAATCTAATACTAACCTACAAGCTAATGAGAGTTAACTGTGAAATAAAAATTTCAAAAACCCTGGTATACATGTGTTGTTCTTACTGTTTTCTTTTATCAAAATAGCTAGTGAAATAGTAGAGAATTTGTACATATCTTTATATTCTGCTTTAAATATTTTTGTTGATTGAACATAATTTTGCATGACAAGGTATATAAATGACTTTTTTGATAAAAATAAATTTCCAATGAAAGCAAAAAGGAACACAGCAACAAGTGAAAAGCAAGGGTATTTGTCATTTCAAACATATAACTCTACCTTATTACTTTCTAAATATCTTATGCCTTATTTTGGCTCTTGCTTCTGTTTACACATTCAGGTGGCAAAAGTTAATGTTATATTGTCAAAAAGCAAATGAAATTATTTGACTAAATTTAAAATTAAAGTTATAATAAAGTGACTATAATTGTGCTTTTCCCTGTGCCCTTATTTGGCACTGTTCAAAATGATTTAGAAACATTTTCAATTTTATGTACAGTATATGCCAGTAGGTGGTGGTAGTATTTTCCACAAGCGCTACAATGCTATTTTCATTAGTAAATAACCAAATAACCCAAAAAATAGAGATCATTTGCAGACCTTCAATAATTCTTAGAGCAATATAGAGACTTCAGAAGTAATCTTTCCCAAGTTGTATTTCTAGACTCAGTTTAAAAGCAAAACTAGGCACTAAGCATTTTAATCTCTGTATCAGATTTTTGTGAGTATGGTGGGGGGAACCTCTAATAAATTTGGGGGTCGGTGTATTTAATTCCACAGCATTGACCGTTATATTTTTTATTTGCCAACAGATGCTAGCCATTAAATTGGAACATTGGAATTGAAGATAAAAGGTGAGGTATGTATACCCAGCCAGTGGGTTATTTTAACCAGATTTTCTCCTTCATCGTGGCTCATTTGCATTGTGAATACTCTGAAAAAGACAGCTTTTGTGGTCTCTTTGCTGTGTTTGTTGCTCCTACAATGTAATACTATTCAAAGAGTCTGATTGTGTATTCAGATATTACATACATATTGCCCTGGGTCTGGGATTTCCTGTTACTGTGAATGATAAAGACTTTTTTCCTATTTAATGTACAATTCCCCCATTGTGTCCACATATGTGAAAGGGCAACTCTGTGGAATATCCATACTAGAGGAAGAGACTGAGAGATGAGAGAATGCAGCAGTTTGGCAGATAATAGAAAGGAGGTATATTTAGTAAGTGAGATAAGCGAGGTGAACATTAGAGACTGTCTCAGACCCAGACAAGAGCCTACTTCAACTTCAGATGGGATGGTTTGGAAAATGATCTGGAATTTAGGACGTTCTGAACTGCATTTTTAAAGTGTTTTCCTGACCTTAATTTAATCCAAATTTTGGGAATCCAAAATACCCCTTCCAGCTCAGTCCAATATTATTTTTAGAAATTAGGAGGTGGAATATGTACAGAGACATGCTTCAAGTTTGAAAAACCAAATTCTCTTTAAATTTGGATCTAAAGGCAGGAGTAGAAGAGTGAATACATTATGCCCAAAGTCTGGTCCTTGGGCTGCCAGTTTCAGCATCACCTGGGAGGTGGTCAGAAATGCAGAATCTCAGACCTCACACCTACTGAATCAGAACCTGCAGTTTCACGAGACCTCCTGGAGACCTACACTCTTGTAAAAGTCTGAGAAGCACTGATTCAGATGATTCTGAGATAAAGGAACCTACTTATTTTCTTAGAGCTGGGAAAGCAACCACTGAGTGGTGTTTTATATACATCACACATAACCTCAACAGAATGAACGTCAGTCACTCAAGGTCCTGATTTTCCTATCTTAACTCTATTTGGAGATTCTGTTTATACTGTCATAAAGAATTAGAAAACACTGGACAGATGGCCAAGCAGAAGAAAAAAAATAGTCAGGAGGGTGCTGCAATTTTAGGGATGACCGAATCTTAAAGATCATTTAGCTGCTTGGTTCCCCTATCTAGGCAGCCCATGGCGATGTCCTTACATATTATGCTTCCATCAGGACTTGGTGAACAAAGTATTCTGAACAGCTTTGCACATAAAAACTGGTGTTGCAGCTCTTTTGAAGCTGAAAGCAAAAAATCCCAGATAAAATTAAGCACCGAAATTTTGGAAATGTAGTTATCGGCAGCAGAATGGAAGCAAATTAAGCTTGTGAGCTCCAGTGAATTTTCAGCTGTTCTGCAAGGTTTCCTGTTAAAATGAGTCTGGCAGTGTTTGAAATATATTAGAAGCATTTTAAAACAATTTTAGTCAATTATTACTATTAGAAATGTTCATCTTTTTTTAAAAAATGAAAATAACTCATTATGTTCTTGTATCCATTCCCACTTTTAAGCCTCTTGAGCAAAAGAAACTCAATAATGATTGCACTCTAATTTTGATATTCTACATAAGAATGACCCCTACATTTGCACCAAATAGGTGTTACCACAATTTTCAAAATTTCTATAAAATGTATATTGTTCATTAACTTATACTTACTCATTAGCAATAAAATTTAATCTGAAGTATTGTGCCTAGGGCATCAAATAAATTGAAGGAACAAATAGGAACAAAGTGTATTATACAATATATTCTAGGTCCCAGTGTGAGATAGTTCAGGTAGAGAAGAAATGCAAATAGTTACCTGGTACCTTCATTTTGACCAGAATGTTTGCAGTGCCATTTCTGAGTTTCCATTCATCCACCCTGAATGGTTAGAAAGCTAACTTCTAAAATACATATGAGACATCGGGAATGCTTTCATTGGTCATTTTACTATGTGAAAAGTTTACTGAAGTGGAAAATTCCTGGGATTCAAAAGTTGTTAGGCCCATCAATGATAGACGGAAAGAAAATGTGGCACATACACACATGGAATACTATACAGCCATAAAAAAAGTATGAGTTCATGTCCTTTGTAGGGACATGGATGAAGCTAGAAACCATCATCCTCAGCAAACTAACACAGGAACAGAAAACCTAACGCTGCATGTTCTCACTCAAAAGTGGGAGTTGAGCAGTGAGAACACATGGACACAGGGAGGGGAACATCACACACCAGAGCCTGTTGGGGGTTAGGAGGAAAGGGGAGGAAGAGTATTAAAACAAATACCTAATGAATGTGGGGCTTAAAACCTAGATGATGGGTTGATAGGTGCAGCAAACCACCATGACACATGTATACCTATGTAACAAACCTGTACATTCAGCATATGTATCCCAGAAATTAAAGAAAAGTAAAAAAAAAAAAAAAAAAAGTCCTTAGGATTACTTGCTGACACTATAGGATCCTCTTTCTTATGAATGTTTTTGGTTACTACCAGCCCGGGGTAGTACCACAATGATCCTATGGACTCTGCCCTGTTTCTTGAACCTCTGTGGACAGCCTGTCTATAAAGAAACCTTTTCAGAAATATCAAATTCTGTGTGTGTCATGTGTTTCATTTGGAGACCCTGGCAGATTCAGGGGATGTAAACAAAATTTATAACCAAAGAAAAGGCTTAAACCACAGGAATTGAGATGTTTGTTAAGTGGCTTGTTAGTAGCAGGCCTGAATAGAAATCCTATGATTTGCAACTCCCAGCAACTGCTTTTTCTCCAACTTGAAGTGAGAGATTAGATGCGGAGAGAATTATTCCCAGAGCATCTTCTCCCCTCAATACATTCAAAGAGGATCAGAATGTGTATCAGGGGGCTATTACTTGCCCCGTGGTCATTTCCTCTGAAATGCATTCAATGGTCCTAGCCCAGATCAGGCACTCTACATTGGTGGCCAGAAATTAGAAACCACCATTTCCTTTAATATTGTCACCCTGAATATGACTCAGATTTAGTTCATGAAACACACCCAGTGTCAGTGACTTTTTTATATTTCTGCACCTTTTTGTACTTCTTAAAGTGATGCTAGAGCCAGAAGCGAAAAGAATTAAGATCAGGCTACTTCTCACAAATGCACACATGATATCATCGATGAAATATTATTCAGACCACTAGTTTTTTTTTTTTTTTTTTTTTTTTGTAGATGGTGTCTCACTATATCAGCCAGGCTTGTAGTGCAAGTGATATGATCTTAGCTCACTGCAACCTCTGCCTCATGGGTTCAATCCATTCTCCTGCCTCAGCCTCCCCAGTGGTGGGGATTACAGGTGCATGCCACCAGGCCCAGCTAATTTTTGTATTTTTGATAGAGACAGGGGTTTCACTATGTTGGCCAGGGTGGTCTTGAACTCATGACTTTATGTGATCCACCCACCTTGACCTCCCAAAGTATTGGGATTACAGGCGTGAGAACACCTGGCCTTAGACCACTTGTTTTTATTTTAATATTGTTTTTATTTTAATATAATTTATACATGCCATGTAATGATATCTTCAACAAAGTAATTGTGAGAGAAAAATTAATCAATGATTTACATATGGTCTGTGCTCATTTAAACATATGTGTGTGTATATATATATATATATATATATATACACACACGCATATATTTATACACAATATACCTGCATATATACAAACATACACATATATATTTATTCTTTCATCTCACACATTTACTGAGATGTTCTACAGCTGTACACTGGCTTCTCCAGTGTTGAGGTGGGCAGAAAACCTACAATTACCAAAGCCAGGAAAATCAGATGTGACAATTTGCTGTTGGGAACTAGGGCAGGAAGAAGAGCATATTAGGTCCTAAGTAAACATTTGATGACTGGTTGAGCAAAATTATAAGGAGTGAGTTTGAGGTTTTTCAGAAGCACTGCTTATCTTCTAACATTTTAACTTTATTATTTTTAATATTAAATCCATCAGCTAACATATTCTCAGGATTACCTATCCACAGGATAAATAGACTCTATGATATAAAGGCACCAGATAATGCCACAGGGAAGAAACAGAGTTGATAGGAGAGGAAGGTCAATATCCACTAAGTCAACATGACTTCTCCCACAGGATTGCCTGAGTGCAGGGCTATGAGCATACAAAACTATTTAGAAGTTTTCTACGAAAAACCTAATTAAATCATTATAGGACTCACTTTAAACTTTTAACTTTCAGTGATGGTATCATTTTTCTGTTCTTTCATCTTACTTATATTGAGGATGTGCCACCAGCCCCACAGGGACATTCCTAGGGGTATCTTCCCTTCACAGAGTGAGGGAAGACTGGCCCTGAACCCATGGATCAGGAATTGGAATCTACAAAGGAAGGGGAGGAGGCTGAGGGTGGAATCACGAGATTGTGAATAAGGTAGGCAGGACTTAAAAGTCACTGTGCAGGAAACAATAAAGTCATAGAACTGGGTGTTTGTGCAGCACGTTGTGTGGGAGTAGGAGAAAAAGAGTCTCTTTTTCTCTTGGTCAGGAATCAGATTGAACACGTTTGCAAAGATCAGTTAAATCATCTGAAGTGAAGCAGTTGTTGCTGCTTTTGGGTATGAGTTGCCTTTGTACATGCGGTTTAGCCTATACTCTGTTCCTTGGGTTGAAAAATAATAAACTGAGGTTGAACAAAATGATTGTCTTTCCTCCATGTCTGCCAGTGTTAGCTTTCTTACTCTGTTCTCATCCTTTGTCCTTTTGGATTGGACTAACTACATTTTATTTCTCCATCTTTTTCCTTCTGAGAGAGAAAGGTAGTGATTGTAAAGAAAGAGTGTTTCATGGAAGGCCATTATAGACTAAGAAAATAATTATTAGATTACAGATATATTAATAGAAAGAACCTTAACTAATTATCCTCCAGCTCTGGGGAAGTATCCATCAATCGTATTTTTGCAGATATTTTAAAAATTTTCATTAGAATTATCTATGAATCCAAGCCTGTGAGAATTAGTGATTGCACATACCTGGCCCTTTAACATTTCCCACTTTCTTGCTAAACAGAGCTGTGTTTGCTTTAGCCAGTAATGATGATGGTAAAAAATTAAGAATAAACATTCAGTTGTGTCAAGAAAATACATTTTGTTAATTACGACCATTGAAGAGCATTTTATGTGTTTTTATTTAATTTTCATTTTACTTTGATATCATGTGACCAGAAGTTTCAGGACTCTTTAAAACCCATTAAAAATATGTTCTTGTCCTCTAATTATAAAAGTACTGGATTAAAATTATAGATATTTGAAAAATAAGAAAGAAAAAGAATACCACATAATCTCATTCTTGACAAAATCACTTAATATTTTGATGCATTTCTTTCAAGTGTTATTTTCTTTATACCTATATAACTGCTTAAGCCCAAAGTAAACTTGGTAAGTGTAAAATTTTGTGAGGTTATTTTCTAATTAAACTGTGTTTTACATATTTTTTCCTTTTAGCAATTTTTTTTAACATCATTTTGGTTGAGTTCATGCTATTCCATTATAGACACTGTACATGGGTCTGCATTCAACTCAATAAATGGGCATTTTGTTATTCCACTGGTTATTATTCTAAGTGTTGCAATAAACATATTTATATATGAATCTTAGCCTGAGTCTGAAAATGTCTTTAAGATAAATTCTGGGAGTAGAATTAATGCAACAAAAGATATAAAATTTTGGGATAACAATTTTAAAATTATTAATATTTTCAATAATTTCTACCTTTTTATAAAGCTTATGAAGACTAAGATACCTATCAGTCATTTAGAAGAGGTCCATTCTAGAAAAATATATTTTTGATTAAAAATCTATTTGATTCAAATATATTTAAATATTTAAATATATTTATACTATTTAAATTTATTGATTGGATTGCTAATGAGAATGTATTGGATAGCCATATTCCTGATTTTGTGAATCATTTATTCATCTTTTCTCCAATTTTTTATTACATAGTGGTCATTTTATTGGGCCCAACAAGAGTTTTATAAATTAAGAATGACACTATATGTCTATTATATTGTTGTAAAATTGTCAGTTTTGTTTACCTTTGAACTTTAATATATTTCCTTGACATTTAGAGAGTCAATTTTATGTTATAAGATCCATTGGTTTTTTCCTTTGTGAATTCTTTCATTGTTTATAAATTTAGAAAGACTATATAGTCACAGATTTCATATTTAAATGAAATGCTTTTATTTGACGTTTTGGTTTAACATTTTAACCAATTGGGAAATAATTTTAGCACTGGATAAAGACAGATATTTGATATCTAGAAATATTTTATGTTCCAGTATATCCATTCTGGAAACCATTGAATAATGTTGTCAATTTTTATACACTGATTTTTTTCTGAACACAAATCTGATATCTTGATCTGTTTATTGATTTTACAGCAGTCCACACTTTAAAATATTTACATTGAGCAATACATTTTAATATTTTATAGCTCAAGATTCTGCCAGCTCTTTTTGTTTAAAGGTGTTATGAGTGGCTTATTACAACTCATAAGTATGGTGTGTGGTTTTTTTTATGTTTGCAGAGGCTCTGCTTAGGCTTTTGGTTTTAAACTAGGATTTTTAGAATTTTATTTATTTTTTGGAATGATCTATTTTACTATGATCAAATGTGTAACTAATACAAATTTCAAAACTAAACTTTAGAAAAGGCACGTCGGTGAAGTTATATACCCATTGTCACTCAACAAGCCAGTAAATTATAGATTTGGAATCAGAACTCACATTATAACAATTTTCCAGTCTGATGTTTAACTCATGAAACTCATAACCCTATTGTTTATGGGCTGAAAAAACGTCTCGTTGTGAGGCTTCTTGCTAATAAGGAGCTTTCCCTATGGACTGTGGGACAGCCTCCCTATTAACTTATGAAAGTTTCTCAAAACCTTGATCCCAGAAAGAGAAGAGGCTCAGGACAATACCCTTGCCATGTCATTCTGTCTTTGTTAGAGCATAAAATACTTTTGGAAATATCTATTGTGAATGCTAATATAGATATAGTCTCTTTGGGAATAGGACTGTGTTGAAAGGGGCAGGTTCCTGGAACATTATGGTGACCTAATGATATGTCTGTGAAATAAAACAGCTCATTCCAAATAGGTTATTGTTCATGTTTAAGTGATTATAGCAGTGATTTAAGCCAAACTAAATATTCTCTTTCCACGGTTTACTTCAACTCATTCTAATCCTTCTTCACACAAACCTGTTCAGTTTGTCTTCTTTTTCTTATGTGAGTATTTGATCATGTGGGCAAAATTTACTGATTGAAAAGAGTGTGGAAACTAAAAAAAGAGAAAAGAACAAAAGAGCAAGTACTGTGTGGTTAGTGGGAGGTGAAGGGCTGGATTGATTGTAAGTGTTCTAAGAGAAAAATGACACATCCGACTGGGCATCAGGAATCATTTCTTGCCAATGAAATTTCTGAAGCTGTGGAATCATCTCTAAAAAGAAATGATTGAAGCCTCTTGTCTGAGCCACTTACAATTTCACCTAATAAAGCTTTTGAGAACTCTATACTGCTAGTAAGGGATGATGACTTAGTAAGTCCAGTCCATTGATTCTGTGATAGTCTTGGCATGACCTACTCATGGAATAACTTCATAATCAAATCTAAGACACCCTGTGAGCACTATATAAATTCATGCCTCCAATTTTTGGATGACTATTCAGATATGATTCTGCTGTTTGTAAAATACTTATACAAGGATGACTGTTCTTACATTTGTAAAAAATACTTTTTTCCCCACAAAAGAATGTCTTCTTCTATCACGGGAAAAATGATTTGAAAAATAAAATACAAAAGCAAGCAGAATTTGTCAAGATATAGTATAAAACATTCATGATGCTTTATCTAGCTGTTGGTGGTGTTATTTCAAGACTAAAGAACAGTGTTAGAAGTTCAATTATTATTTTATCAAAATAAAAGGAAAGGAAGAAGAAGAAAACACTCTGAGTTGACAATTTGCATATCATACTTCAAGGTAATATAATTTAAAACAGCTGATCTAGGCCCAGCGCGGTGGCTCATGCCTGTAATCCCAGCACTTTGGGAGGCCAAGGTGGGTGGATCACGAGGTCAGGAGATCTAGACCATCCTGGCCAACATGGTGAAACCCCATTTCTACTAAAAAATACCAAAAAAAAAAAAAAAAAAAAAAAAATTGTCTGGGTGTGGTGGCACATGCCTGTAATCCCAGCTACTTGGAGGCTGAGGCAGGAGAATCACTTGAATCCGGGAGGCGGACGTTGCAGTGAGCTGAGATTACGTCATTACACTCCAACCTGGCTAAAGAGTGACACTCTATCTCAAAATAAATAAATAAACAATAAAACATCTGATCTAAACGCTCCAATTAGACTGATCCAAAACACTCAAATTAGACTTTACAAGCAAATAACCAATTCTATCTTGGCTTTAGCATTGCCTCTGACACCCTTGTAATATGAATATCTGAACAAAATTATAAGAGCCTCCTTTCTGGTGCCTGGGAAACTTATTAACTACTTGACATTCAAGGCAATGACTTCCCAATGTGAAAAGTTACTGCTAATACCTGATATTAGCTTGTTTGGGTTTTGACTAGGTCCTACAAAAAAGCTCAATTGGCAGTTCCCCTTTTACTAAAGATTGATTCCCTTTCTAAGTCCTTTCAAAATCTAAATTAACCTGGGGATTTTCACCTTGACTTCTTTAGTTGCAAAGAGATATGACATGCAGAAACTTTCTTGTTAACCCATCACGTGAGACAGAGTTTGGTTTCTGTAATCGTAAGCACAGAGCACTATAGAGAGCTTCTAAGTGGTAAAAGGAAAGGAAATTGGAAGGAGGAACTGAAGATATTTTTCTCCTATGAATTAGCACAAATACAGATTTATAGCCTACACATGTGTTTTGTTTTTACTGATGGTTGTAACTAGGGACACCTGTAAGACAGAGCCAAAGGGGAAGAATTAAAAATAAATGGAAGAAAAACGTAATAATAAGCTGAATTTCAGAGCTTGATTTGAAGCCTAGTATGTGAGACTTAAAAATTCCCCTTTCCTGGAAATGTTTTATCATTTAGCTTATGTAATTTAGCATACAGTATGAAGGCTGAAATAAAACATTTTAAAAAAAGATTCTTTCAGTATTTCCAACGGAAATGTTGAGCTAAGTGTAGAATTTGTGGGATCAGTTAGCTTATGAATAATGATCCTTTATGCTGGCATTGGGAAATCCCTGTTCCCACAGCTAGTTCAATAAAGCAATTAATATCAATAAATGCTGAAGAAAGCAAATCTCTATTCACTTTTGTCTGGATTAGTTAACATGAGAAAAATCCTATCCCTCTCCTGAAGTATTTAACCTTCTCATAGGAAGACATTCTAGTGGAAGGTAAAGTATGTTTTGACATATGTTTCTCTTGTCATACACCGTCTCATTCTTATAAAGTGATTCACCTTTCTACTACCCCTAGAAATTTTAAATGTGGTTTTCTATTTAGACCAGGATCTTGTGGCAAACTTGTGATGTCAATCTACTGTATCATTTTTCCTAATAAATTAACTCTAAATTTAGCTTCTGTTTAGATGACTTCCTTTAAAGGAAACATAACTTGCAAAATTCAGAATAACATTTCTTTTCTACTGCATAATGATTACACATTCCATGCAGAATAGTTCACATGTATTCAATTTACAGAGGATATTTGAGAAAAAGCAATTTTTGTGTGACATCACATACTTCGGTGAACATTTTAGCACAGTCTACACAATGATAAAAGGTTTCACCAAGGCAATGGGTGAGGTTTAATCGACCTCATTGATAGATAAGGATTTAGGCATTTGAACTTTCACAGATCAGCATTCAGTAAACCAATGTTAAGAAACAGCCCTGAACTTTTGCTGCATTTGGCAACATTATTTGAGATTTCACACGCAAGCAATAAAAAGCTTAAAAGATATTATCCTGTAGAGTCCAAAAAATGTGGTAATAAGGTAAGAGTTGAAGTGCATTGTTGACATAAGAAACCCCTGGCTCATGCTTGATTTATAACACACCCAGTTTCGTCAGAATTGGCATAAATGAGCTCTTCTGACAGTATGGTGATAACATACTGCAAGAATTGAAGCTGCCAATTCTTACACCTTCATTCTACTAGCAAAGAATTTTAAAACACAGTTTCAATATTGCTACAATACAATACTCTTTTGCTGGTTCTCAAAAACTAAAAGACCCATTCTGCCTGCTGCTTACACATTTGAGAGTGGAGAGAAAGCCAACTTTGAATGTACCTAACTAAATGTATGTGTGCATGTGTGTGTGTATCTGTTAATTTTTATGTATACCAAAGTTATAAACAGTTAAAATTTATGGTGAGGTGCCTAATTACCAACCTATAATCAAATGATACTTTAATTTTGAAATAAAGTACAAATTTCAAACCATACCTTAAAATTAAGTATACATTTAAAACCAGTACCTTAAAACATAAGTAGAGGCTATTATTATTACTCTCATTACACTAGGTTCTTCTTATTATTTGCCATCTTATCTGTGGGAATTGAATAAGAAAGAAGACAACATTTCTTACAGAAATTACATTTAAAAGTTACATTACAGTAAAGCAAGTAACAGCTTTTTAAGAGAAGTAAAAGTTTATTTTTGTAGTGTTTAAAGAAACACATATTGTGGAGGAAGGGGTATCAGGAGAAAAACATTGAGTATGGAAAAATGAAAAGACCATAACCATAAGCATTTGTTGTTTTTCAACTTCCTCATTAGTGAATTCTTTTAAAGCCCTTTGTGTTTAATTCAGTGAAAAATTACACCTTAAAATATTTTATGTATAAATTGAACTATGTTCAAAAGTGGCTAATATTATTAATGGTGTTTGTATCAGGGATAAATAATACATTAGAGAACATTGTGTATTATTTAATTATCAAAGCTTTTTATTTTGAGATAATTATAGATTTACATGCAGTTGTGAGAAATAAAAATTCCAGAGTACCATTTACCCAGTTTTCCTTAGTAGTAATAACTTCCATAACTATAATACAAAATCACCAAGCAGGATATTTACACTGATACAATGCACTGATCATACTCAACTTTCCCAGTTTCACTTGTACTCATGTGTGTGTCTGTGTATGTGTGTGTGTGTTTAGTTTCATAAAACTTGGTTACATACGTAAGCTCATATACCCACTACCATGGGAAGGATACTGAACAGTTCCATCACCTCGCTTATCTCTCATGTGGCTCTTTTATAATAACACCCACCTCCTCTTCTACTGTACCCCCATCCTCACCCTGACAGTCACTAAACTGTCCCCACTTTCTACAATTTTGTCATTTCAAAAATGTTATACTAATGGAATCATACAGTATATAAACTTGATATTAGCTTCTTTTCACTCGACAGAATTCACTGGAGATTCGTCTCTACTTGTGTGACATCCATAGTTAATTTCTTTTTATAGCAAAGTATATTCCATGATATCAATGTACAACCATTTGTTTAATCATTCATTTATTGAAGGACATCTGGGTTTTGTTTTGTTTCTAATTTTTGGATATTATGCCAAGTATCTAAAGACATTCCTGCTGTCTCTCTATCTTTGATTTCTTGTTTGAATCCATTATGTTCAGAGAGCATACTCTGTATGAGTTAATTCTTTTAAATGTGTTGAGGCTTGCTTTATGGTCCAGGACAGGGGTGCTTAAAACAAAAAAAGTATATTCTTCTGCTATTTGTTGGCTTGTTGTATATATGCCAATGAGATCCTGTTGGCTAACTGCATTGTTTAGCTAGACATCCTTGCTGATTTTCTGTGGAGTCATTCTTTCATTTTCTGGGGTGCTAAGAGAGGAGGGTGTTAAATCTTTAACTGTAATTGAAGATTTATTTATTTCTCCTTTAAGTTTTATCAGATTTTGTTTCATCTATATCCAGAGTGTCTTCTTTGGTGCAAATACATTTGAAATCATTATTATGTCTTCCTGGTAGATTGATCTTTTATTGTTTTGTAATGTCCCTTTTTATCTCTAGTAACTGTCTTTGCTCTGAGATCTGCTTTATCTGATAATAATACAACCACTCTTCCTTTTTGTTTTGGTAGTATTTACACAGGTATGTCTTTCTCGATCCTTTTATTTTTAACCTACCTATATCGTTAAATTTTAAATACATTTCTTTTAAATGCCATATAATTGGGTCATTTTTTAATCAATTATATTGATCTCTACCTTTCAATTGGTGTGTTTAGATTGTTTGCATTTGTTATAATTATTGATACATTAGACCTTAAATCTGCCTTTTTATTATCTATTCTCTGTTTGTTGTCTCTATTTCTTGGGTCTCTGTTTTGTTGTTCTTGACTTCCTATAGGTTACTTGGATTTTTTTTAGGTTTACATCTTGATTTATTTTGAGCATATCTCTTTGTTTAGTTTTCACAGTGGTTGCTCTAGTTATTATAATATACATATGTGGCATATCACAGTCTAATGATGTCAACATTTTACCACTTTCAGTAAATTGCAGAAACCTTACCTTCATATATGTCCTTTTTCCTTTCCTACTTTTAAGTATTATTGTCTTGCATATCAGATGGTGTTATATTTTAATTGATCTTAAAATATGGCTTATAAAACTAATGAGAAGGACAGTCTATTGTATGTACCCATATATGTCTCTGAGTGGAGAAGGGAGGCCTCAGGACCAGTAGGAAAAGGAAAAGGGAACATTCTTGCTGTCAGCCTGGTTCCTGATTAATTGGCCTTGCTGTGCTGACCTACTTTCCTGAGGTTGTTGACAGGACAATCCAGAGAAGGAACGTACCCACCTAGGCCACCTTCTGGTTAGGTTGACAGTCAGGCAATGCAGGACTGAGTCATTGTCTTCTGTTGGGTGTAGGTCACAAGGCACCCTGTTCTTTTTTTTTTCTGCAATCCCGGAGTCTCTAATCAGTTTTCCTTCTTTCCACCTTTCACTGTTCCCCATTTGATCTCCTACTGCATTATTTCCAGAGTTTGTCATTGTACTTAGCGGAGAGGAGGAGGGCGATGTAAGTCTACGTTATCTTATCCAGATGGGATGTAGCACACAGCGTATTTTAGCATATAAAAGACTTCTTTTCAGAAGTTGATAAAAGCCATAGTCTAACAGTTTGTTATGGGAATGGTAGAAATAAAGAAATATGGGGAATAAGAGGTTGGTGAGATAAGAATAGGTCTGATGCTGCTGAGTATGCAAAACATTAATTGAAAACAATATTTCAGTCACAAGCAGTTTTATACCATAAATAGGAAACAGCCCATATATCATTTACATAAAGGAAAAAGAGGAATCAGAAACTGGATATTTTGACAAGTGTCAAGACAGCAGTAACATACTGTTTGTGTTAGTTTTGGTAATTTCCTTAAATCTTTCAAAGCATGGTCAGAATAAGCTAATGTGAATTAGCTGCCAATATAATAAAAAAATTGTTGTCCTATAATTGTTACTTTTTGTCACAATTTCAAAAGTTTTATTTCTGAACTGATTCAGCAGTTCAATAGATGAAGAATAGCATAAACAACTATGAGGAAATGAATAAAATTGGAGAATGTATATTAAGTATAAATGAAGACTTAATAAATCTAGAGAAATAGAAGCAAATAGGTTAGAAAATTAACAAAACGAAATAGAGAAGTCACAAATATATGGTCAACTGTTATGTGATGAAGGTGGTACTGCAATTTAATGAAAAATAATCTTAAATAATATTGAATCAATTTTATATTCAAATATAAAGAAAAGGAACTTTAACCAGTACTTCACAGCATATTCAAAGACCAATTCCAGATGGCTCATAATCTAAATTTGAAAGTTAATACACTATAGATAACAGTAAAAGGTTTTCATGAACTTGAGACAGGTAAAAATTTCTCAAGCAGAACAAAAAAGTATTAAGACAAAGATTTGTAATTTCTACTAAATTAAAATTTAAAACTTCTGTTCATCATAAGACAATATTAAGAGTGAAAAGGCAATCCATGGAGTGGGAGAAGAAATTTGCAATGCATATATTTAACAATGGACTCTTATCTAGAATGTATAAAGGACTCTTACAAATTGAGATAAAAGAGACAGACGACCCAATTGAAAAATTGTCAGAAGACTTGAACAACACTTTACAAAAGAGATTGTCAGAATGGTCAATAAGCATATGAAAAGTTCCCCAACTTCATTATTCATCAAGGAAATTAAAATTAAAATGAAAATGAGATTACTACACACCCACCAGAATTACCAAAATGAAAAAAAAGAAAAGTTGGAAATATCAAATGATGGCAGAAGTGTGTTGCAACTGGAATTGTTATACACTATACCTGGTAGTATAAATTAGTTCAGTCATTTTGTAAAAATATTTGGTACTACCTATTAAAAGTGAACATGTACAAAATTCTGTAAACCCAGCAATTCCATGCCAGTTAGCATATGCACATACATGCACCGAAATACATGCAGAAGAATTCATAGCAGTTTTGTTCATCACAGACAAAAACAGGAAACAACCAAAATGTCCATCAACAGAAACATAAGCAAACAACTTGTAGTATATTTACATACAGAAATACCATAGAGCTGTTTTTTTTTTTTTCAGAAAGAATTACTGTCACATACAACATGATAGACAAAATGTTGAGCAAAAGAAGTCAAACCATAAAAAGTACAGTTCATATAATTCCATTTGTTTTAAAAAAGCAAAATATGCAACAGTTTCTATAACAAAATTCAGAATATTAGTTTAAGTTTGGGTATTTAGTTTCTAAGAATGAACATGATGGAGGCTTCTGAGTACTTCACTGTGTAAGATTTATTAAGCTAGACACTTAAGATTTATGCATTTTAGTGGTATTTATACAATGGTCAATTAAAATATTGATGGTAAAAATGTACCTACTTTTACTCAAAATCTATATCACAACTACTTGCTAATGACAAGCAAATGTGTAGAGAAAAGAGTCAGTAACACTTTTAAAGTATTATGTTATTCATACCCTTTATCAAAAATACACAACTGAGAAAAATACAGGTGATTAGAAATCAGGCAATTTGAAATTTGTCAAGAATCTTCTTTATACTGACTATAAAATGTAGTGCATCACTTAACAATTTGGCATCAATTTTCTCATCTGTAAAATGTAAATTAAAATTCCAGCTTCAATCAAAATCATATCAGTGGTAGTATTTGAAGTTGACATGGAAAGTGTTCCAACATTTAAAACAAATACAATTTAAGGTAGTTAATTCATGTTATTGAAGCAATATCATGATGTGCTTGGGAATAAATAAAATGGTAAGAAGAATTTCAGGTATGTTGGAGAAGATACTTAGAAGGCAAAATGGAGAAGGTGTAATTGACCAGTCTTTTGAGAGATTTCAATTCAGTTTATACAATTGAGTATAGGACATTTCCACTTAAAGGATGACTCCATAGTCCTGCTAAACCCATTTGATCTAAAAGTGATCTCTTTCTACACAATTTGGGCTGCCTGCTTCTGGTTCCTCTTATATGTATTCCAGTGAATTTCTGTTTCCCCAGATGTTCTACCTTCTAACCTCAATATCATTCTTATCTCTTCCCTCATCCTTTACCACTGCAGCCCAACAAGTTCTTCTCACTTGCTGCTCAGAAAAGTCAATACATTGAGAACAGCAGGAGGTGCAGCAGAGGAAAGAGTTTAATAGTCACAGGGCCAGCCAAGCAAGGAGACAGGAGATATTTCTCGAATCTACCTCTCTGAGAATTCAGAGGCTGGGGTTTTAAAGGGTACTTTGGTGGAGAGGGGGCTGGGGAACTGAAACAATGGAAATGAAATCATAAGGGTGACAAAGCTGCTGGTGAGTCAGTACCCAGCTGAGGGTGCAGGACAGATTGAGTCAGTCCTTAGTGTGGAACACAGGTTCAAGTGGCATCTCTCGGTCTATCAAAATGCTACATCTGAAAAATATCTTAAAGATTAGCCCTTTGGGTCTCATAATAGTGATGTTATCTATAGGAGCAGTTGGGGGAGTTATACATCTTGTAACCTCAGTTACATGACTCTGGGACACTAAACAAGCTAAGCAAGCAATGGATGGCTATTGTTTAACAAAGCTATTCCTTAGCAAAGTTCAGGCCCCTACCATGATTCTAAACTTGTGGCCTTTTACTCCTTTTCACAAATTACAGTTTTTATCTTTGAACAAGGAGGAAATCAGCTCAAGTAAAGGACTATGATGGCCTCCACACCATAACGAGCAAAAGCAATTTAGTCTGGTAGGTGCAAGATGGAGTCAATTATGTCAAATTTCTTTTACTACTATAATCTTTGAAAGGCAGTTTCATTACCTCTTTTCACAACAACCACAAATCATTTTCATCTTACCTCCTAATTTTTTACATCATCTACTTTTTTTCTATGTCCTGTCACGACCTAATTAAGACCACTCTCATGTCTCATCAAAATTGATATCATAAAATCAAAAACAAGTTAGTTACTTCCTAAACACAATGGGGGTACAGGCATTGCATAAATACATTCATTCAAAATGGAAGCAATTGGACAAAACAAAGGGGCTACAGTCTCCATGCAAGTCAAAAATCCAGTGGGGCAGTTAAATTTTAAAGTTCCAAAATGATCTCCTTTGACTCCATATCTCACATCCAGGTCACACTGACTCAAGAGGTGGGTTTCCATGGTCTTGGGCAGCTCCACCCCTGTGGCTTTGCAGGGTACAGCCCCTCTCCTAGCTGCTTTCATGGGCTGACATTGAGTGTCTGTGGCTTTTCTAGGTACACAGTGCAAGCTGTCATTGGATCTACCATTTTGGGGTCTGGAGGACAGTGGCCCTCTTCTCTCAGCTCCACTAAGTAATGCCCCAGGGGGATTCTGTGTGGCAGTTTCAACCCTACATTTCCCTTCTGCACTGACCTAACAGAGGATCTCCATGAGGGCGCTGCCCCTACAGCAAACTTCTGCCTGGACATCCAGACATTTCCATACATCCTCTGAAATCTAGGTGGAGGTTTCCCAAACTTAATTATTGACTTCTGTGCACCCACAAGCCCAACATCACATGGAAGCTGCCAAGGTTTGGGGCTTGCATCCTCTGAAACCACAAGTGAGCTGTACCTTGGATCCTTTTAGTCATGGCTAGAGTGGCTGGGATTTAGAGCACCAAGTCCCTCAGCTGCACACAGCAGAGGGGCCCTGGGCCCAGCCCACAAAACCATTTTTTCCTGCTAGGCATCTGGTCCTGTGATGGGAGGGGCTGCCACAAAGGTCTCTGACATGGCCTGGAGACATCTTCCCCATTGTCTTGATGATTAACATTCAACTCCTTGTTACTTATGCACATTTCTTCAGCAGGCTTGAATTTCTTGTCAGAAAATGGGTATTATTGCATCAATTTTCCAAAGCTTTCTGCTCTGATTCCTCTTGAATGCTTTGCTGCTTAGAAATTTCTTTGGCCGGTATACTAAATCATCTCTCTCAAGTCAAAGTTCCACAGATCTCTAGGGCAGGGGCAAAATACCACCAGTCTCTTCATATAGCAAGAGTAAACTGTACTCCAGTTTACAAAAACTTCCTCATCTCCATCTGACACCACCTCTGCCTGGACTTTATTATCCATATCACTATCAGCATTTTGGGCAAAGCCTTTCAACAAGTCTAGGAAGTTTTAAACTTTCCCACATCTTTCTGTCTTCTGAGCCCTACAAGTCTCTAGGAAGTTCCAAACTTTCTCACATTTTCCTGTCTTCTTCTGAGCCCTCTAAACTGTTCCAACCTCTGCCTGTTTCCCAGTTCCAAAGACACTGTCACATTTTTGGTTATCTTTACCATAGCACCCCACTACCTTGGTACCAATTTACTATATTAGTCTGTTTCCATGCTGTTAATAAAGACATACTCAAAACTGGGTAATTTATAAAGGAAAGAGTTTTAATTGACCCACAGTTCCACATGGCTGGGGAGGCCTTACAATCATGGTGGAAGGCAAAGGAGAAGAAAGTCATGTCTTACATGGTGGCAAGCAAGACAGAACTTATGCTGTGGAACTCCCACTTGCAAAACCATCAGCTCTTGTGAGACTTGCTCACTACCATGAGAACAGTATGGGGGAAACTGCCCCCATGATTCAATTATCTCCACCTGGCCCTACCCTTGATATTTGGGGATTATTACAATTCAAGGTAAGATTTGGGTGGGGACACAGCTAAAGCATATCACCCTCTTTGAAATTCTGTAACTCTTTAATTCACAGATGGTTATAGTGGGCTTTCAGCAGGATGAAGTTGTAAATATAAAGAAAAAAAAAACTGAGAAGTCAACAGAGTAAAGTAGTAGTGTCAGAGAAATCACTGGAAAAGTGGGAGAGGGCATATCAGTGAATTCTTGGATGGGAAACAACCTTGCCAGGCAATCCAAGTTATGCTCTGAAGTAACAAAGGAAGGCATCTGAGGAAGGGGTGGGGTTGGGGGAAAGACAGAAAAAGTAGTGCTGATGAGAAAAGCAAAACAAGATTCTCTTCCCTTATTGAACTGCACAGAGCTGGTGTGAATATTTTTGAAAACAAGCTGAGTAGAATTTCATAAAGATGGGATTAATGGAGTTTTCCAAGAATAAAGAGTGGCCTGTGGAGAGTGGGAGATATTGAGATTATTATATAACTATTGGGAAGATACATCACAATCATATTGAACTCAAGTGGAAAGAATTGCCTCATCTGTAGTCAGGAAAAATGAGGTAAAATAAATTCATAAACCCAGAAATTTAGCAACATAGACATAAAAAATAGCCCAGGAATGATTACCTAGTTTCATATGCCAATTACTGTATTAAAATTAAATATTCTTTTTTGTTAATAATTTTAATACAAATTTTACTATTTGAATATCCCTTAAAAGTTCTAGTTAGGGTATCACAAGCTAGAAACATGGGTGTATTATTTTCTGAAACATATTATTTTGGGGATAAAACATGTTATATAAATCAGGATAGGTTATGTTATATTGCATTTACAAACAGCCCCAAATCTCAGTGACCTGTATATTCATTGATTTATGTTACATTTCCATTATCAGTAGAGAATACAAATTCATCCTACATCCTCAGGTACCCATACTACAAAAGCTCTATCTTGACAGATCTTTCATGATCATGATGACAGGGATGGTCATCACACACTCATTCTCAAAAGCTTTCCCTAGAAATAACCAGTGCCACTGCCACCTGAATTTCATGGGCGAGAGCAAATTGTATACTCATGCCCAATTCCAAAAGGCAAGGAGAAGTGAGATTCTACTAAATGCCTGCGTAAGAAACAACTAGAATATTTGAATGACCATAATGATAACTTTGAACGGGTAACAACAAGTAGGATAGTGAAAAATCTTATTCTGAGCCTTCTATTTAATAAAATGGCACTAAGAAGATAGGGCAAGGAAGAAAACTTAGTCACTGAGAAGTGGAATGAGATACCAATGTGAAACAACTAGCAATTGGCAGAGCTACAACTGAGTTTCAATGTCTGAATCTTCCTTGTGTAGCATATATCATTTTTAAGTGTACAACCTACTTCCTCCTCTTTCACAGACTTTATAAAAAGACCTGTACATTCATATTTCTGTGGCAATCTGTAACATGATAACCTTTGCTTTGTCTCTTTTAATTCTCTCCTCTTCGAGAACGTTGCCAAAATAAAGGAATATATTAAAGGGCATCTTGTACATCAAGCCATCTTGGTTTTATAGGTATATTGTTATTGCTATATTTAAGAGAACTTTAGTGATCTTTGGGGTATATATTTTTTTCAATATTAAAGAAAAAAGGGCTAGGCATGATGGCTCATGCCTGTAATCCAAGCACTTTGGAAGGCCAAGGCAGGATGATCACTTGAGGCCAGGAGATTGAGACCAGCCTAGACACTATAATGAGACCCCATCTCTACAAAAAATAAAAAATTAGCCAGGTGTGGTGACACATACCTATAGTCACAGTAACTCACAAGGTTGAGGTGGAAGGATCACGTGAGGCCAGGAGTTAGAGGCTGCAGTGAGCTATGATCACGCCATGGTGCTGTAGCCAGGGCAACAGAGGGAGGGGCCTTATCTGGAAGGAAAGAAGGAAGAAAGGAAGGAAGGAAGGAAGGAAGGAAGGAAGGAAGGAAGGAAGGAAGGAAGGAAGGAAGGGAGGGAGGGAGGGAGGGAGGGAGGGAGGGAGGGAGGGAGGGAAGAAAGGAAAAAGAGAGAAAGAAAGAAAGAGAAAAAAGAAAAACAGTGTCTTCCTGCCCCTAGAAAGAAAGCAGTTTGCTCAACCTGTTTAATTGAGATGGATCAACTTTATGACAAACAAAGACTTTTAACTAAAAATGTAATTTATAAAAACAATAAAATAAATGATGTTTGACTCATACTCTGCATTGTCTATGGAGTGAAACTTAAGCGTCATGCTATGCCTGTCATTACAAATCCCCAGCTGGAAATGGCAAGACAATCACCTGCCTAAACACTGATTCAAAAACAACTGCTCTCAGGATTCTGTCTAACTTTATCATTTCAAGAGTAAGAGATAGGATTATTCAATCTTAAAAAAATCACTTCCACATTTAGAAAATAATGCCACATACTGGGAATATCCACTTTCTATACCCCTTTTCTACCAAAAAGTTTATAAGAGATTTAACTGTGATACTTAATCAATCACAATTTGCTAATGATATCAAAGCAGCAGATTCAAGTGCACTTTAGATCATTTGAAAAGCTTTCTATTTTTCATGTACTCCTTTTGTCTGGTGTAGAATAACCTTTAAAACTGTCTCAACCCCCTCTTTAGTAAAAAGACAGAGACTAATCACAAATGGGAACTGATTGCTGTTCACCAAACTTGAAATAAAATGCAGGTCTAAAGCTTTATATGCAGAAAAGATGGAATCCTCTTATCTCATATTGAATATGATTGCTGTCTCCCTACCCTTTGACATCCATTACCATATTAAGGACATCTTTACAGAGAAAAGAAGAAAGTACAGATTTATATTTGATAGTCATGTTAGTTCTACTAAATACTTCTTTAATTTTCGTTTGTTTTACCTGATTTAATTGGTCTCCAGCACACCTCTTCTTTCTTCAACCCATCTTCTCTAAATGTCCTTAGAAACTGTTGCCATTGGCATAGTTTCTACCTGAAAATAATTTAAATTTCTGGGTTATGTACAGGAAATGTTGCTTAATTACCAGTTGCTGAGTGTCTTGCCACTTTTCAGAAATGCGTGAGCCCAGAACTCTCTACTCACTCTCCATATCAGAGTTTGCACCCTGGGTTTTTTGGGCTGAAGTGTGTGTGTGTGTGTGTGTGTGTGTGTGTGTGTGTGTGTGTATTCTGAACATATAAATACTAAACCTATTTATCTATCAAAATTTATAAACCAAGAGATGTAACAGAAGCTCCCAAATTATTGTTTTCTATTGATCATAGTCAGAAGGCCCACAGTTCTTTTGAGAAAAGTTTCCTGCCTCATGTGGCAACTACAGCCTTCAGCTAGGGCTTGTGCTTTGCAGTTTTCTTCACCTCGCTTTCTTTACTCATGAGTGTTTCTTTCCGACTTCTAGAAGCATTTCAGTTTGTCACCCTGTTCTATATAAATCAATTACTCGTTTGGCAGTGCTAGAGCTGGAATTGTGTCCCCACGAAATTCAAATGTTGAAGCCTTAAAACCCAGTACTTCAGAACATGACTGCATTTGAAGATGGGCCTTTAAACAGATGATAAAGGTAAATGAGGCTGTAGCGAGGGTTCTAATTTGACCTGATGGATGTTCCTCTGAGACAGGTAATTTTGGATACACAGAGCGATACCAAGGGTGGGTGTGCAGAGGGATGACCACGTGAAGAGGCAGCAAATAGGCAGTCATCTGGAAGCCAAGGAATGTGGTCTCAGTGCAACAAAACCCACTGACACTTTGACCTTGGACTTCCAGCCTCCAGAACTGTGAGAAAATAAAATTTGTATTGTTGAAGACTGTCTGTAGTATTTTGTTATGTCAGCTGTAGCAAACTAATACAGTCAGCATCACACTGAAAGAATTGAATAGCTTTTCACAAATACGAAGAATTAGGATTTTGTTCTTCACCTAATGGGATGGCATAATTTAACATTTAGCATATGATATGCTTTACAAGCACCTTTGAGGTTCTTAAAGACCCAAAAAGAAAAATAAAGTTTGGACCATTGCCCTTTCAAAGGGTCTGAAGTGCAGGCAAAGAACAGATATGCTTTATTTACTAGTAAACCAAGGACAGACAACTGAAAGACTGATATCAGATATGAGCCCCAAAACAACAGTTACAAGGAATGAAGCTGCTGATTTACCATACAGCTGCTTTTATACGGACAACATTACATTGATACTTCAGAAGGCGTAAATTTTTATTAATGTAAAAAATAAAGTTAATGATTCCTCTGAAAAACTTAGATGTCAGCTGGTTGAGAAACACAGGGCAAGAGGGCAACTAGCCAGTTATTTAACCATCATTTATTATTCAGAAAACAGAAATGAGAGAAGTCTGACTTCTCATCCCCGCTTTCTCTCTCTTCGCCTCACTTCATCAACTAGGGATCTGTTGGATTCACCCCCCTGGCTACTTTTCAACTAGTCAACTCCAACCTTACCCACATCCTGAGCATTTCTGGTCACTGCCAAAGATGCATACTCTCACACCTGCTCATCTAACTTCTTCCTTATTTTCCTTGTGATTTCTCTCCTTTGATAGTTTTTTCCCTGTTTCTTTTTTCAAAACCTTTCTAGCCTCTAAAATACCACACCCGAGCAAATCAACTTCTTAGCAGAGCTGGCTACATAATCTGGGGAAGGAAGGCCTGTGTCAAACAAAAATGAGGGCACTAGCTTAGAAAGCAGAAAAATGTAAAGCTAAAGGCACTAGAATATAAAGCCTTTTCATTTTAAAATATTTTATTACCAATAAAACACAGTGGAGAGGCCAGGTATGAGAGCTCATATCCCAGCACTTGGGGGAGGCCAAGGCAGGAGAATTGCTTGAAGCTAGGAGTTCAAGATCAGCCTGGGCAACATAAGGAGACCTGCATATCAACAAAAATTTTAAAAAAATTAAAAAAAATTAGGCAGTGCAGTGGAATGTGCCTAGCTACTCAGGAAGCTGAGACTTGAGGATCACTTGAGCCCAGGGGTTTGAGGTTACAGCAAGCTTGAACTATGATTGCACCACTGTACTCCATCCTGGACTTGTCTCTTAAATAAATATATATATATTGTCATATATATATATATCTCATATATTATATATATATATGTTTAAGAGACAGTCCCAGGATGGAATACAGTGGTGCAATCCTATATATCATGATAAAGGTAATAGGATACATGAGTAAAAGCAAACTTACAAATTGCAAAAACTAATATTTTAGTATAACTTTATAACACACAATAAATAATATTTTATCAATGTGATACCTTGATTGATCATAAGATTTTCCTGGCTTGCTTTTCTGAAAATTTATACATTAAGTCATCAAAGTTTATGTGTTTAACAACTTATTTTCAATTGACAAAACTGAAAATGATGTCATTCACTCTTGGCAAATAAAGCTTGCAAAATTTTTTAATGATTTTTAATTTTGAGAAGGATATTTCTGCTGATACAACTGTTACTAGAACAGTTCAGTGTATTTTATAGGCTGTGATGACATTGTAATGAATTTCTTAGAAATTATTTTGAAATATAAATTTTGGCACATCTATAGCTAGTGATTATTAAGGAATAGTTTTTCTTGAGGTATTTAACTTGATACAAATCTGTTCTATGTAAGTCTGTTACAACTTTAATATATAAATGTAATGTAATTAATATATAAATATATGCGTTTAAACCTAAATTTATACAACAGCATTTTAATTTTTCCACCAATATTTCCTATAACTTGTGGAGATTGTACAGGAAACCAAAAGTGGATTTAAGCGTTGTATGTAATTCAAAAGTTCAAAACACACATGAATGTTTTTTATAGCTGTAACTTCAGTTACAGGAAAAATAATTCTAAAATTGCCTTCATCATTAATAATTAATTGACTCAAAGCTTCATAGGAAAATAGCATCCTTTCCTGTAGATTATGACTATCTTAAATTTAACTTCTATTAAGTCTGTGGATATGTGCTTTGAAATTGTGGCAGTTTTTAAAACCAGAGATTATAAACTCTTTGAAGAATTTCAATATTTCTGTGATATTCTTTATTTTAATGTCTACACATACACTTTTATTTTGTATGAATTCACTGGCAAGGTATAGTGCATGAACACTAACAGCTCCTGTACTGCTGCTCAGGGTGAAGAGTATTTGTGCAGATGCTTCCGATCCAGGTTCCAGGTAGTGGCACTCCTCAATCTAAGCCCTCCTCTTTCAAGGAACAGCAACCCCTGCCAGACTTCTGTGATTATGGTGGTTGCTGTTCACACTCTTGCCACTGCCAGTTTGGATCATGGTCTCCATCTGGCCAACGCCTTGGGGCAGTCATGGACTGCCCTGGGCATCCACTTGCACCCCAGGATCCGAGTCAATAGCTTAAAATATTAGCTTCTCCCACAGTCCTTTTCTCCTCAGCTCTTTGTCTAATTCAGCTGAAACACCATGTATTCAGTTGCCCAAACCTGAAATCCAGGCATTTCTTTCACTCTTCTCTCTTGTGCATCTTGTCTATCAATATCTAAATCTTCTTAGTTTCCATATTACTCAAATGGTCAGAAGCATTTGACACAATTGAGCATATCTAATGTATAAATACCCTTCCTCAATACTTTTTTTTTTCAATGGTGGAGTGCAATGGCACGATCTTGGCTCACCACAACCTCCGCCTCCCGGGATCAAGTGATTCTCTGACTCAGCCTCCCAAGTAGCTGGGATTACAGGCATGTGCTACCATGTCCGGCTAATTTTGTATTTTTAGTAGAGATGGGGTTTCTCCATGTTGGTCAGGCTGATCTCGTACTCCTGACCTCAGGTGATCCGCCTGCCTTAGCCTTCCACAGCCTCAATACCTTTTAGAACATTACACTCTCTTTCTTTTTCTTTCCATTTACTAAGCACTCCTTCCCAATCTCCTTTGTTTTTCCCTCCACTTCTCTTGAATGCTTAATGCTGGAGTTACCACAGTTCACTCCTCAGCCCTCTTGTTATCTTTACTTATATCCAATTATTGGTTATCTCATCCATACCTAGCTTTAGAGATTGTCTCTATGCTGACGACCATTACATTTATGTCTCTTACCCAGGTATCTTTCTAAACTGCAAATACATCAAATACGTATCTCTCTCTCTTTTTGGATATTCAGTAGATACCCCTAACTGCTTGGAGATACAACTCTTCTCACCACTTTCACCCCTATGACCCCAGACTCTTCTCTTCATTTTTCACTTAAGATCTATACCTCTAAAACACTGCATATTTTGCTTATTTGTTGATTGATGTTAGTGTTTCTTCTTCTTGCTAAGGAGAGACAGCTGACAATTTCATTCATCAATGGATCTCAAACACCTAGAGCAGTGCCTACCACATTATCATATTTTAGGTGCTAAATAAATATCTCTGTGTTTCTTTTTTTTTAAATCAATACAGCCTCTTCAACTTCTCTAATATCTCCTGTTCTCTTTCCCACTTTCAACTACCCTAATTCAGACAACAACATTTTTAGTTTAGTTTACTAAACTGAACAGCTGCCTAATTCTTCTTCTGCTCTACATTCTTAATCTCTATACATCCATTTTCTACTGACAAAGAAAGTCCTTTGACCAAAACCTTAAGCAGGCTCTTCTTAGTCCTCTGTTTGACTAGGCTGGAGTTTAGCCTTTCCTCTCTGTCCTTGTAGAATCCACTTTAAGCAAAAATCCTGCTAGGTGAATTTAGCAAAAATCCTCTACCCTTGGTATCTGACCACTCTATCTTACCAGCCTGGTCTCCCTTTAGCAAGAATTTCGTGGAGTCAGTCTTGCAAGACTCTCCCTTACACCTGAGTTTGCTCTCAGTAATTCTCCATCCACTCTCCCCGACCCTACTGCTTGGCTATTAACCCCCGTGTATCCTTGTTAGAGTCAGAGTTGAGTCCAATCTTGATCTCCCACTGCAAGACCCCATTCCAGTGCTCCCTATACCTATTACAATGCTTTGCCTTTGGAATAAAATTTGCCTCACCCTCTTTAACAAACTTCATGAATAATTTTTTTCTTTAACACTATAATCAGAACTGACTTCTAACAATGGTGACCATATCCTCTTCTGCTTGAAGTTTTGCAATAGCATAGTATTTTCCTCAATTTGTAAATAGCCACAATTATAGTTTGATTTAAAGACGTCATCAAGTTGCAATCTATCAATTTCCAACAGTATCTTCCAGGAGATTTCTTAATTTTATACAACCGTGTTTGAGTAATTTTTAAAATCCAAGTATGAGATTTGTCCTATTTCTTAATGACAAAGTTTTATGTTATGTAAAACAGAATTTTTTGTGATACTAGAAAAAGTATATTTCAGTAGGGCGATGAAAATAGTCTTCATTTGTGCAAAGTTTCCATTAGCTATGTAGACTAGTGCTGTTTAATTGGAATGGAATTGGTGACAAGAAGTTCTAGGTTATCAATGTACAATGCAAAAATGTATACTGTGAAGGAAATATTCTTTATGGTGAAATAGAGCAGCCACCAGCCATAGAGGCTATTGAGCACTTGAAATATGACTAGTGCAACTGAGGAGCTGAATTCTTCAATTTTATTTAATTTTAGCTTAATTGAAATAACTGTAGGGTGCTAGTGGTTGGCATATTGAACAGTACAGTTCTAGAGATTCTATATTAGATATAGGTTATAGAATATATATTCTGAATCGGGACATAGATTAATGGACATTTTCAAACTTATATTGCATCTGGGTATATATCAATAGACTTGTAGGTTACTCACTGGTCAATCATGGTGCAAGAGTGAAACTCTTTTCAAAGTGTCATTTTTATAAGTCTGAATTTCTCTGGAAAGAAAATGATGAAATTTACTCCAGAACTGTGAAAATTAGGCTATTTGAATTATAGCTCTTCATTATTTCAGTATGCAAAGTGTGACATGATGTAAACCTACACCATTGGGTGTGTGTATATGCTTATAATTATGTCATCAGTTTACGATGTTTATCAAAGAGAAACAGCTATTTTAGAAATGCAGATTAAAATAATTACTGTAACAGTCTGTTGCCATCCATTCTATTACTGCACAGGTGTAACTTTATATGATTTCATAGGCCACAATAATGATGAAAATAAAAAATGTGCCAGGAAAGAAAAGCATGGTGTAGGATTTTTTTTTTATTCACAAACTACAACTCCAATATTGTTAGAAGTAACATTTTTACAGTTGAGAAAAAACTAGCTATTTTATAATGTACTATTTGTCATTGAAACTGACTTAACTAATATTTAAGGTTTGAAAATATATACAAGTTATTTCATTACCTTGTTAATATAGGTATCATTAGGTGATTATAATTTGGAAAAGTAATTTCAAATGTTACAATAAAAATGTATTAATATTGATGAAGTAGAAGAACAGTTATTTTACTATCATTTTATAATTTATGCCTATGACATCTGGTATCCCCTTAGATATTCAAATAAGTAAGTCTACCACCAGGAGTCTGGACACTTACTTCTAGGTGTTTTGTCTTTCGATAGGATAGATAACCTCTAAGATTCTAGATTTTAATTTTTGTCCCAAACAGATATACTCTTCATGAATGTATATACTTTAAACAAAACAAATGGCATACTTTACCACTTAACAATGTACTCTTGAATGAAAGTGGGATGATGATGATGATTATTATTATTATTGTTATTTTAAGATGGAGTTCCTGTCACCAGGCAGGAGTGCAGGGTGCAGTCTTGGCTCACTGCAACCACCGCTCCCCAGATTCAAGCGATTCTCCTGCCTCAGCCTCCTGAGTAGCTAGGACTACAGGTGCGCGCCACCATGCCCAGCTAATTTTTGTATTTTTAGTAGAGGCAGGGTTTCACAGTGTTGGCAAGGATGGTCTTGATCTCTTGACCTCGTAATCTGCTCACCTTGGCCCCCCGAAGTGCTGGTATTACAGACGTAAGCCATGATGCCCAGCCTGAAATTGGAATTATTTTTAAATATTAGATTTTAAAAGACAAAACAAAGTATAACAAGAGTAAATCCAAATTTTATATATGTATATATAACTATAACTATATATATATTAAGTTTCTCATTAATACCTAATTCTTACAAATGCTTTCTTTTAACAGGATCTTTATCCTGCCTACTGTAACAAGTTATTTAATGCAACTTAAAATAAAAAGTACATAAAATATCAGTGAACAAATAGAAAATTTAAAACCACAAGAAGTTGGAAAAATTAAATATTTCAAAAACTTAGCATTATATAGTTATTGTAATTGAGCCATAAATTCTGCTTAACATTTTCTAGAAATAAAAATATTTTTAAAAAATGTAAAAGGAAGCCCAAAATATCACAAACATAGAATGTTATAAATGGTTACGGTATTGGAATGAAAGGAGATGAGTAATTTGACATTTATAATCTTGTCCTTGTCTGATAGTAAAATATACAGTTTTCTGTGATAATAGAAATTTTACTTTAAAAACTTAATTCTGAAAGTTACTTATGAATGATCTTTACGTGAGCAACATTGAACAACATAATGGAAAATTCCTTTGATAGTGTTTTTTCAGAATAGGCAAGAATGTACTTTATGTGACCATTTTATTTGAATGTTTTATTCTTGGGAAGTAGGCTAATATGTCCAGGCATATGGATTTCTGCTTCTAAAATGGTTTTTTAAACAGCTTAGAAATTAAAAGTGAAGTAAATAGTGAGTGTCTCGGCCATCCTGTCTTAAATATAGATTCTCTAAGCTATACTTTCAATAGGAGCATTGACGTAGTTCAAGACTGAGCTATAGTAAATGTCTGAAGACAAATGTGTTGTGGACTAACAATATCCCAACTCTCTGCATACTGTGTGTGATAGTCATAGTATTTACTCTGTACATGACAATTCAGGAAACAGAATTATATTTTATTCAAAAGAGTGGGATTTTTTTGCATAATGTATGGGAGTAAATTGCAAAATTCATTAGAAACTGACCCAAATAGTTCCTAAACTGGATCTACTGAATTATATGAATAAATTATTATTTGGGAAGCTAGATTTCCACACCACAAAGCGCATACTAGATTATTTTGATCAGGAAAAATCGAGAGCAGGTATGATTACCCACTTTGGCCATAAAATTAATTACTACTGCACATTGGAATACCTGGTATTTGCATAGTTTTATAAGGATTTAATGAATATGTACTCCCAGGCTAATAATTTGAATGACCTACAGTATACAGTAATTATAATCAAACATCATTCTGTTGAACTTTTATTTTCTCCTTTCTCATTTAGAACAACTCATCTGGAATTTTCAATATAAAGTTAAAATCTTCTTAGATAGTATAAACAGCTCTATGGACTCACAGTAGATTGGTACCAAAGACTATTTTATTCATTTTTTCTCATCTGTCAAGGGTGGTACTTTAACACGGTCTTAAAATTTACTTATCCAGCATTTTTGTATACCTTAGTAAAAATTATATCTTCTATTTCTATCTCTTTTGCAATAGAGATGATATTTAAATTTATGAAACTTCTATAAATTGACTTCTTGGAATTGATTTCTCAGTGCCTCAATATCATCAGATATTTACTTCTATTTTATATTAGTTATCATCTTTCATCTTACTTGTGTGTTTATAAATTTCTCTTTCATTCTTGGCTACAAATTAAAACCACTTGAGAAGCTTTAAGAACACTGATGCCTACACTCTCATTTAAACTGAGATTATGATTTAATTGGTCCAAGGTACCATCTGACCAACAGTACTTTGGGAAACTTTCCACTTTATTCTAATGGATGGCCAAGTTGAGAATCACTGCTGTAGACTGTACTATTATTGAGGGTAGGGGGCATGGCTTATTTACCCTTATGTTTGCTAAACACTGTGCCTGCCTGTATGAAATGTTCAAACACATGTTACTAGATGTTATCCAACAGCAAAGACCCAGTCATGCAGTTATACTCAGAAAGGTATTCCAAAGTTTGAGAGAATCAAGTTTCTGTAATTCTCAAAGACTTCAGGGCTTTTTTCCTCAGAAGTCTTAATCTTCTCTCCGAAGATTAAAATGTTTGATTCTAATTTTTTATTAATCATACAATTTTCTATTTTTTCTTCTCTCATGGACAAGTCAGGAAACAAGAAAAAAAAATGATAAATATGATTTTATGTTACCTACACATACTTAACCCTGTGATTAATTTTCCCCATTAGATAAATCATCTAGGCTTTCTCTTTTTATTGTGATCTCTCTTAACTCCTCATTCTTTCAGTATTTAATTTTCAATTAAATAAAAAAATTACATCCCCAAATGTCATGGACCCAAGATTGGCCTACTTTAGAAATAATTTCTTCTCTGTATAATCATCTTAAACCAAACCGACACCTGAACATGACTTTAAATCAGTGATACTCAATCAGAGACATATCTAGGGACATTTTTGGTTCTTACAAGGAGGAGGGGAGTGCCACTGGCATCTATTGAATAGATGCCAGCAATGCTGCTAAATATCCCAGAAAATTCAGGACAGCCCCACCACAAAGAATAAATGTGTCTTTAGTGCTGAGATTAAGAAGTCTATTTAAATACACGTGCAAATTACACATAAGCATTTTTGAATAAATTATATTATTTTTCCATGGTTTCCTTCTACTCTAAGTCAACAAATAGTCTGAGAATGATTATTGACAATGTAAAACAAAATGTGAATGTCGAAACACTTTGACATCATATAAAAATAGAGTTATTCCTGATAGCCAGGTGGTAGAATAAGCCAAGCATCAGGCCCAACACTTACTAATATAGGTAGCAGATCTCCAGAGAAGGTGAAATTTTCAATCACAGAACGTCTGCTACACCACGATTCAAGTAGTGGTTTAAAGGAGTGGGATTCTGAGATTTGGGATTGTTACATCTGGGTTAATGCACTCCAGCATTTCGAAAACTTTGCTCTTCCTGTACGTTCTGCGGAAGTAGCTCTGTATCCCTATTAAAAGCTAGCCCACCTCTCTTGATGAAGACAATGTAGAGACCTTTGCTTTGCATCATAATATATCCTCTTTTTTTTTTTTTTTTTTTTTTTTTTTAGCATCTACCACCACCTTTTCTCCTGAACAACAGACCACAAATAATATACTATCTAGGGAAATGCTGAGAAATGCTGGGACCTGCAGTTGAGGGTCTTAGCCAACATATATTAACAACAGCCTAGAGAGTATGCGTGAGACAGGATATTGAGGATGCTGGATTAAAAGGGATGAAATACAAAGTTGGATAAGGGAGAGTTTATCCACATAAGAGCACTCTTCCATGATATAGCATTTAACATCCTGGCAAGGACTCAGAGAGATGATACTAATACGTTACTCGAATGTTTCTTAGACACTTGGAAAAATCAATGGTCCATACACAGTGAAACACAAATGCTGACTACCATAGAAACAAAGTGGTGGGGATTGGAAATAAAAAAATTCAGAGAAGTGTGAATGCTAAAGTGGATATATCATGTAAGGCCAGAAGCTCACAAGCTAACTGACTGACTAAAGAAGAGGTCAGGTGCCACATGAGGAAAGATCTTGCTATCCCATAGCAAGTCTGTATAGTAATAATTCTTTTTTCTTTATTTGTTGCTTTTGACATGTTATCAGTTTAACATGCTAAAAAACATGCTGAAAACATGATGTTCAATAAAGCCAAGACCAGGATGAAGGAAATACACAGACAAGGCATTGCAACAGAACAGTGTATTTGAAACCAACAAGCGTGCTTCCTCTGCTGCCCTGGGGTACAGGGGTCAGGCAGGCAGGAGGGCAGGGGTGTGGACAGGAGCTCCCCCTCCACAGACTCACCTCCTCAGCGTGCCTGTTCATAAGAGCAGGGCCAGAACCCACCTTAGACCCCTGCCTCATTGTGGTGGAAAGGGGGAAAATGGGGAGAGTAGGAACACACAAGAGGCCAACTGTACTTTGGAGGGCTGAGGGATAAAAAACATACCCCAAGCACCTGGCACCTAGCTCCCATCATATGTCATGTCCCTGCTAGTTAACACCTTGACCAGTGGGTGGGCAGGAGGCTGAAGAGGAGGGAACAGTCATTTTCATCCACCTGACTGCTCTTTGGCCAACAAAGCAAGAAGAGATTGCCACCTAATCCCAAGTACATGATCTAAATATCAAGACATTTCAAGCACTATTGGACACAGGGTCTAAGTTGACAATAATACATAGGGACCTGAAGCATTGCCATAGTTTCTATGTTTTGTAGGAGCATATAACTTTTAGGTAATAAACCCAAGCTCAGATCACAATGGGCCTACTCTGTCCATAAACCTACTAAGTGCTTCCTACTATGGTCCAAATGTACAATTGGAACATACATACCAGATAGTCAGGAAAACCTCCATATTGCTTCCTGACCTATAAGATAAGAGCCATCACAGTGGGCAAGGCACAGTGGAAGCCTCTGAAACTGCCACCCAACTTTAATCAATATAGTAAAACACAAGGAATATTGAATCTTGGGTAGAATGCTGAGATTAAAACCACCTCTAATTACTTAAGGGATGCATGCCTTGCAGTTCCAATCACATCACTATGTAACTTAAAATTCTGTTTTACACAAACAAGCAAAAACTAGGGGAGGAAAGTCAACTGCTACAAATATAACCAAGTTGTAGCCCCAACTGGAGCTGCTTCACTGACTATAACATCTTTGCTAGAGCCAATCGACTACACTACAAGATGGGTGACCACTGCTCTGGCATATGCATTTGTCTCCATCATTATGAGAAAGGAGGATTGAAAGCAGTTCATGTTTATGTGGGATGGCAGCAGTATGCATTTCAGCTTTTCTTCAGGCCTAATTTAACTCTATGCCTAGTCCACTGTATCAGTGGTATCAGATTAATAAGACTGGATAACGAAGAAGCAGAGAATACACTGGAGACCTTGGTGTGGCACATGCATTCCATGGGGTGAGATTAAAGCTGCAGGAATTTCGTTGAGTGCGGTATGCCTGGACCTACTCTCTAAAGTGAAGGACAAAAGACTGTATCTTACACCTTCACTAAGAAGTAAGCACAAGGGTTGGTAGGCTTTTTTTTGGGTTTTGACAGCAGCATAATTGACAGCTGGAAATACTCATTTTACCCTTTTACCTGGTGACTTGGAGGGCAGCCAAATTTGAATTGGTTCCAGAACAGGAAAGAGCCCTTGAACAAGTGTATGCCAAAGTGCAAGCCATCTTGCTCCTTGGGCCATATAGTCTGGCAAACCTCATGGTCCTGGAGGAACTATGAAAATTACAGTATAGTGTTTATAGCAAGTCCCAATAAGAGGCCCTCAACTTTAAGACCCAGGTTTCTTGAGAAGAAACGTGTCGTCTGTAAGGAAGTACTACACATTCAAAAAATAGGTCCCAGCCTATACTGAGTCTTGGCCAGGATTGAGAGGCTGTTCCTGAGGGATAACATGGCCATGTGGTCAGAGCTATGCATCATGAGCTGGGTTTTGTCCAACCAAAGAGTGATAAGACTGGGTGGGCTCAACAACAATCCATCATAAGGTGTCAGTGTAACAGGGAGGATCAAGCATAAGAAGGGCCAGAGGCACAAAACAGTAGCATGAGCAGTGGCCTGGAATCGCCCACATCAAGCTCCCCTGTGCCAATTGTTCTCTCCTTCAGCTCATGCCTATGACGGTATGACGAGCCACCCTTTTGACTGGCTGACAGGACAAAGTAATCCCAGGATGGATCAGCTTCATATGTTAATATAAACTGAAAATGGATTGCTGGGGCATTACTTCCCTACACAGGAGCAGCTCTGGAACAAATTGGTGAGAAAAATTCTTCCCAAACTACAGAGCTTTGGCTGGCATACCTAATCATTTGTTTTGTGTAGAAGGGGAAGTGGTTCGTGATAAGACTACATATAAAATCAGTAGTGAGTAACAATGTTTTGTTTAGTTGGTAAGACACTCAGAAAGAAAAATATTGGAAGATTTGTGCAAGATCTGAGGAAGTGGCAGAGAGATGGACCTATAAATAAACACGAATGTAAAAATTATTGTATTACATATTAATGCTCAGTGGAAGGGATTCCAAAGAAAAATACTAAAAAATAACCACCTAGACAGAATAACTCAGCCGGCCTCTATCCCTAGCTGGCAAAATGAGAGCATAAACAGAGTAACCATGGTGGTAGCAATGGAGGATGTGCATGGGCTCAAAACTTGGGCTCCAACTCACCGAGGCTGATCTCTGGACAATGAGTAGACTCCAGCACCAGAGACAGACTCTGAGCTCCCATTGTAGCATCAGCCTTTCAGGAGTCTAACTTGCTATTTAGTGGTAAATGAGTTACTTTTAACTCTTTCTGCTGCAGGAAGGCCAATACATAATCTTGACATGAACTGCACATATTACAGGTTTTCATTACCTGCCTCAGCCAGCACCACTAACCAAGAGTTTAGACAGTGAAAGATCCCACTAACACAGAAATGTACAGAACACTGCGTTGTAAAACAGATCCACTTTATAGCAATGGGCATATGACTATGGCCCTAGCATACCCCACACCACCCAGAATCTGCTAATCAATCTTTTGAAGGTACAATTGAGGAAGCTACTTGAAGCTGTTGCATGTTTAGGATGGGACGCAATCTTCCAGAATGTTGTATGCTCTAAGTTGTTTCAAGTAGAAAAATTCCATGAATTCAGAAAACAAGGAATGGAAGTTGGAGGCTGGCCCAACCCAGCATCAGCCCCAGAATTTCTCACAGGGAATCTTTGCTTTCTGTTCCTGACAATATTGCTTCTCAGGGTCTAGAGCAGGGATATTCAATAGAAATTTCTATGATGATGAGTATGTTCAGTGTCCACGCTGTCTAACACACACGTGGCTTTTGAGCATTTCAAATGTGCTACTGTGACTGAGGAACTACATTTTCCATTTTATTTAATTTTAATCAACCTTCATGTACTTTGCCTGCTTTTAGGATGAGGGTACAGTTCCTCACTGAAGCATCACTCGCCTCTATGCCACAGGATACTTTACTTTTCTAGCTACGACTCAGGAACTTATCTGCTAGGTCCCTAACCGAGGGACCACAGTCTTTGCTCTTTGGGTGGTGTTACTGCTGCCCTTTCAATGAGCATTCAGAGAGATGCCGGAACTGTCCCCTGAAAACACCAGAGAGAAGGTCTGTGTGTTAGGTTGCCCTTGCATTGCTACAAAGAAATACCTGAGATTGAGTAAGTGTAAGGAAAGAGATTTAATTGGCTCATGGTTCTGCAGGCTGTACAGGAAGCATAGTGCCAGCACCCCCTTCTGGGAAGACGTCAGGAAGCCTTTACTTATGGCAGAAAGTGACAGGGGAACAGGCATGTCACATGGCAAAAGCAGGAGCACGAGAGAGGCGGTGGGGTGGCCGGGAGGTGCCACGCACTTTTAGACAACTAGATCTGGCAAGAACTCACTATCAGGAAAACAGCACCAAGCTATGCGTGGTCTGTCCCCACGACCCAAACACCTCTCACCAGGCCTGGTCTCCAGCATTGGGGACTGCAGTTCAGCATGAGATTTGAGTGGGGACAATATCCAAGCTATATGAGTATGAAACAGAGCTCACACCCCATCAGCTGTTCCCTAAAAAAATGTTCTACACACACCTTTCCCTAATATCCACTTACTTGACCCTTTCATCTCTCATTGGATGGGGAGGAGCTCCGAGTCAGCAAAAGGCTTTTTATTTTGAAATTCTGCATATGGTCTAACATCTCCTTTGTAATACAGTACAGAGGCTTGGTGCCACAGCAGAAACTCCCATTTTAACATCCTATTGCCTGCATTACATAGGCGGAGACACAAAGTGCGGAATATTAAGGTGATTTTCTTCATTGGACTTTAATAGCACTGACTCGTTTTCCATAATGAGGCATTGGGAATGTGAGTTACAGTATAATTAATATTGGACCTGTTATAGGTCGAATAACTGAGCCACTGTGAAAGCTTCTCAAAATATATAGCAATTTTTGGGGGGAAAATGAGAATTAAGTTCTATAGACAAAAATTGACAAATGTGATTTTGGAATACAACTGATTCGTATGTTGAGAACTTGCTTGGATTGGTGATTGTTTTGCTGCCCAAGCCTTCAGATAGTTGCTTCTGACCCCCAATGGCATGTAGTTTGGAGATGTCTGCCTGGAAAGAAATTGTTGACCTTGAGAAAGCTCACAGCCCTATCCTACCGCAAAGCATTTTAACTGTCTCATCGAAGTAGCCCTACACTTCAAACAATTAAGCAAATAAGTTCCATTCATCCAGAACAAAATCTTTCCCAATGTTTTGAAGATGTTTACTCCAAGTTATCAATCTAATTTATTCTAGTCATTTAATATGGCTTAGGTAAGCTTGCTAAGTGAGCTTGAATCCTGGTGATTTATTACTTGGAATGTGGACAGCTTCTACTTTTCTTGTGATGCCTTCTACTTTGGAATCTGTTGGTGAATAGTTTCTGAACTTACACAACTTGCCTATCAATATGCCTAATAAAAGATAAGTAAGTCCTGCAAAGCAAGACACTTAAGTACAGTCATATTTTATGCAAAGAGTGCTTCCTTGAAGATGTCACATCATTTGAAATTCACGTCATTTAAAACTAATTTTCCCATAGGAATAAACATAAAATTACATGATTTCAATTTTTTTATGAAAACTGAGAATTCGTTAATATTTTATATTATACTATTACAAATTACCATAATACAGCTTTACGTAAAATAGGATCCCCCACTTTGTGTATATGAAGAATGACAAAGTGATAGGTCTTTAATATGTGAGGCTAGAGAGTTCTTTAGTTTGTTTTCTGACAGATATTAGGAATGGCAAGCTCCAAGTAACTATTTCAAAATAAAAACAGCAATGTTTTCGAGAGTCTAAATAGGTATGAAATAAACACTGAATTAAGAGTATACATTATTCACCAAGTTAATCTGCTTTGTTTATTGCCAAAGTGAATGGAAAACATTTCTGATTCCCATGTTCTGAGCTTAGGACCTGCGCTTCAAAAATAAAGGGAACATCAAGCCTTGAATGTGCTTCTGATGTTAATGATTTCTCCACATATTTCAGGAAGGTCTGGATGCTGACTCTGACAGCCAAGTACAGAAAGCTTAAAAAGATTGCCTTAATTCTATCAGAGCATGTATTTCGTGGTATGTTAATATTTTGCATTAAGTCACTTTTGAGCTATTAAAGCTTTTTATTTTCTCTTTTTTTCTTTTCAAGTCTGTGAATCAACAGAAAGCACTGGACCATGTATTGATTGTATTTCCCCTGGTCCTGTGCTGCATACCAAGCTTTCAAGATTAGTTTTGGAGGTGGCTGTAGTGACTCCATCTTCCCCCAGTGTGCTCTCTTTGCCCTTCCTTAGGCTTATGGAATTAAAAATAAAGGGATAATTTCAGACAGCTGGAAAAATACTCCTGTTCATTTTATATTAATCGACAGACTTGGGGATACGTGCTGCTTGTATCCATTAGGAGAGCGGTTCATATATTAAAAAATATATACGTATATAATTTTTTTTTTTTTTTTTTTTTTTTTTTTTACTGTAGACATATTGAAGTGTTTTCTACACAAGTGTGAAGTTCTTTTCTGAAGCTCTGTCACATGTTTCTCCTCCATTTCCTTGTGGTTCAGAATTCTCTGCTCTATCAATGAGGCTCCTAGCAAGAAACAGATGTGCTACAATTTGAGTATGACCCACCCCCTCCCACCCCCACCCCCAGCCCTGCTCCACAATTTCAGGTGTTGCCAATGTGATAGTATTGAGTGGTGGGTACCTTCCAAGGTTATTGGGTCACGAGAGCTCCTCCCTTTGTAAAGAGAATTAAGGCCATTATAAAACCAGCTTCGCACAGGATAAAGCAAGCCACTTTTCCAGCTTCTGCCCTGTGAGGATACTGTGTTTTTCCCTGCAGAAGATGCCTCCAGAAGGCACCATCTTGGAAGCAGAGAGCAGCCCTCATCTGACAACTGAAGTTGCCACCACCTTGATAGCAGATTTCCCAGGCTCCAGAACCATGAGAAAATGAATTTCTATTCTTAATAAATTACCTGGTCTGAAGTATTTTGTTATTGCAGCACATAAACAGAGTAAGGCAATACAGTACATTCAGAGCAGTTTAATAGAAAGTCCAGAATGAAGGCAACCAGCTAGAGATGTTTGAGGCACCTGATATATTTGAATAAGATGCCATTACTACTCCTAAGCCTGGAGGAGAAAAGGGAGGGGATGGTGTTACTGGAGTCTAAAGACAGAAGGGGCCATGGAAGAACACTCTCCCTGACACCAGCAAAATATAAATAACCTACGTTTCTCTTCCAGTCCCTCATGCCTGTGTATGTGCCATTCATCTCAAATCACTGAAAGCACAGAACAACAATAACAACTACTAAAACAACAAAAACCTGTGGGCAGTCCATAAAATCAACTTCCAGTCACAGAGCAGGGCAAAGGAAGGCCAAGAATGAATCTGGGGGAGCAAATGGAAAATAACCAGCTCATCTGCCCTCTTATTGGTCTTAAATAACTCTCACCTGTAAATTCCCTCCATCTGCCCTCCCCTCCTCCTTTGGCTTTCATCTCAAAGCAAGTTCAATCTATTTATTTTCGTTTTAAAATGTATTGAGTGCAGCTATACAGAAAGCTCTATAGTAGAACTGAGAATACATATTAGATGAAATCCTTGAATGCTGGAATAAAGCTCATGGCAATGAGCGTGAAAAGGGAGTTTGAATGGAAGTCACACCAAGACAGCCACTACCCCTCCTTCGTCTTGACTCCTCCTCCTTTATCTTGACTCCTCCCTATCAGTCCACTCTGTAGCCAGTCATCTTCTTAGCAGCCTTCTCTGTACGAGATCCCTTTCTTTCCATGGGCCCTGCCTTGCTATTCTCTAGAAAAGTGAAACTACACACACACACATATACACAAACACACACACTTTTTTTTTTTTTAAAGCTCTCAGAATATAACACTGTAATGTTAAGAAAGCCAAATATAAGTAAAATGTGAGTGTGGGGGCTCAGAAAATGCTGCCTCAAAGTACTGTGAATTGAAGGACTGAATCATCAGAAGCAAGATGATTACTCTGACCTTCCCTTGCTTTTCTGTGTCAGAGCTGGCTGTAAAGAACTTCTCTGACCCTACCTTTTCTGAAAGTAGTTTATAAGGCACTTTTTTTCAAAGGGGTCCTGCCCCACATCTAAAGAGAAGGAATGCTACACAGAGAGTCCAAGAAGCGTCTGAAGTCAGGTGTTGGCTGAGAACCCTCCCTTAATCTATTACCATTAGGTCATATTCTTTGGTCCAATCACATTTCTACACAGCTGTTCGTTCTTTATGGAATGTAAACACAAAAATAGACACTTTTCTGAAGCCCCTTGTGTCACATAAAACTTTGATTAAATAAATGTCTTGTGCTTTTCTCTTGTTAATCTGTGTTTTGCTATATGAGTACTGTCACAACCCTGAGGGTGGGCAAGGAAAGATATCACAAAATAATATGACTTTTAGTTATCAGTTTTCTTAATATTAATAAGAAAAATGTAAATGCAAAAGAATGTTCACAGAAACATATGTAACCCCTGGAATAAACCAATGGTTGTACTTCAAGCAGTACTAGTATATAGAAGAGAATATACTCCAATTCTTTTGATTTTCACACAATTTTTTTTTTTTTTTTGAATGCACAGGGGAACCACTGGCAGAAAAGCCTGCATCTTGCAACTCACTTCTGATATCCTTATTTAGAACCATCCAAATCCACCAGCCTCTGATTGACTGTAGCCATGTCTTAAGCTGTTGGAACTACTCCTATTTCTACTACCAAAAATGTGCTGGGGTAGAGAACAGTGCATTGAATACTTCCATCCTACTGCAGAGTGGGAAGGATTACTGTTGAACTCCAAATTATTTTGCCATAGACACATTGTTTACACAACACAGCTGCTGGAATGACTTTGATGACAGGAACTTATTGAGGCCTTTGGGGGATGATGAGATTTGTTGAAATCATGATGTTTGTTTGCTGTACTTGATTGATGTACCATCACCAGTCCTAGGCTTCAGGCATATCGAGGCATACACAAGTTTTGTGGACTGAACTGCAAGCCCAAGCCCACTATAAAAACAAATCAATCCCTTGTTTAAAAGCATCCAGCCTGTCTTATACAGCCTGAGAGATAAAGTTCAAGCTCCCTGACAATGTACACAAGGCCTCCTATAATCTAGATCCTATCTCCAAAATTCTCCCTGCTGAAAACAAATGGTAATTATCCAATCATCCCATGCTGTTGATTTCCCTCTTTCTACTTTTCTGCTTAGAATGCCTAATCTATTCTTAAAAGCTCCTTGTCTTTAAGATTCATCTCATCCCTTTTTCACTCCACAAAGTTTCTCTGAGATTGATCCCCTCCCCTCTTACAGTGTTCTTTATAGCAGTCCAATGGCATTTTGTATTTTCTTTATCAGGGTTCTGAGCACATGATACCCTAATGGATCCTGTTCCCCTACCATAGGTTCTGCTCCATTCCACAGCCCCCTGCAGGCTGCATCATTCCATGTGCATCACACCCAGCTTCGAAATGTAGCCTCAGGGATCCATGTCTTCCCATAGAAATTCAAGCATACTCAGCTTCGCGTAAGTTTAGGACCTTTTCTGAAGGTATAAGGAGCTCCAAAGAGAAACACATTGTATGACCTCCTCAGTCTTCAACATCATACTGAGCTGTTCTACAATTCCTTCTGTAGCCTACCTTCCTACTATGTGCCCCACCCAATTTATGAACATATAGATACTGAAGGACCAGGACAGTTTATTTCACCACTCTGACTTCTCTTCTGGAAGTTTTCCTGCCATGCTGGCCTGCCTTCCCTATCACTCCAGGAATTCTGGTAAATAAAATATTATCCATCTGCTGATATTTCTGTCTCTCTGAGATGATCATGAATTCCTTGAGGGCAAGAATTGTATCTGACTTACCCTTACATCCCCAGTGTTGGGGCACAGTACATAGAAGATAGTAGATCCTAATAATGCATCAGTTTAATAAAGGAGAAAATGATTTTTAAATCCCAAACCACCACTTGGATTTTTGGATCTTAACCTTCTTGGCCATTAGAGAATGCTGCACTTTACAGTAGAAGAGAGGAAGGCTGCTGGGTTTAAAGTGGACTTCAGGAATTGATCATTGATAATATCTTTCCCAGGTTTCTTCCCATTAGATACCTCTTTAATGAGAATCTTGAAATTAGCTGCAGTTATGAAAGAATTTTGATTAAGGGAAAATGAAAGAGGTAAAGACTGTCTTTTCATAGTCATTGGTTTGCTTCAAATTTCTGCCCATAGTCTTTCTCTAGCTTTTCCATTGCTGGCTTTATTGTGGGTACTCAGAGTTTCTAGAACACAATGCAGTAATCACATCAATATCTTATATTATAAATTATTCAAACAAAAAGAAAATATTACAAATGTCCTTTAGTTTACAGGTGTCTTAAAGATTAGGAAAGTAAGACTATGGCTATATATGCTATCTGATATATAATTTATACATGTATGAATAATCAATTTCATCTCAAATAAAGAAATTCCTTTTTAAAATTTGCTTGAGATTGGGGAATGAGGAGGAGTATGTGAATGGGAGTTACAGTAGAAATTAATTTAGTAATAAACATTAATAGTGAAAGCTTTATTGAACACAAGCTTGTTCATGTTGTTCTTGCTCTATGAAAAGAAATTAATAAGGGCTTGGATCACTACCATTTATTGAATACATATGCCACATGACTGTATACACCCACCCTCTTGTATGATGTGAGCTTGAGATCTTAGTCAAGGTGTAAAAATGTTTCACATATGCAAGGATATTTTTTCTCATGTTGTAGCTAACAAAGATCATAAACAGTGTTAAATCCCAAAAAGTAAACCAGATCCCAAAACTCCAGGAGAGAGTGATTCTACATTGTTGCATTTCTTATCACAAAACTGTCTTCAATTTCAATCTTCATATGACCCCATAATCACCAGCAATAAAGTTGGCTTATCAGAATATTATTCTATTCTGACTTAGTGTTTACATAACTCATTTTTATAAATACCTCCCAAAATATCTCTCCTTATACTGTACTTGACTTTACATTATTTATTTTGATGGTCTAAACTTAATGCATAATTCATCTTTCGTAAATGAATCCAGCATGGTTCAACCATGGTTAATGGACTCCTCGAATTTACTTGTAAACCAGTAACTACTTGAATTTGCTTGCAAACAAGTAATTGGATATTTTACTCTTCAATGGACTTCATTAAAGTGAGCTGAACAATAAATTCACCCATTCCTGGTCAGATCACCCAAACTGGGGAGAAGTGCACATCTTAATAAAATGGCTATGATTACCTTTCAAAGGATTGGGCTCTGGAATGACTTGAGCCCTAGTAGGCACTGCTTTCTGAGAACTTTATTGTCATGGAGGAGCTCTGCCAAGAAAATTTAAAACCAATTCTTCTTCCCAAAGTGCCAACTATTTCTCCATTATGAAATTTCTACGGAATTCCATGAGAAGTCTCTTCTGTAAAATGAGCCTCCGTACTTCTGCACAGCTGCAATACCTGGCAACTTCCTTAGCCCTAGGACGTGAATACAGCAAACAACAACTCCACTGGCTGTCAAAACTGTGAGCAAGTTCTGGAAATGGAAGCACGCTGCTGCTCTCACCACAGAAAACGAGGCACACACTGATTTTATTACCTGGGTAGTCTCAGCTAACAAGATGCTCCTAAAAGGACAGGCATAATAGTGGTTTATTTCTGGCATGCCAAGTGCTTTGGCAGAAGACATTAATTTTGTCTTTCTTTTGCTATCATCCTTGACCCTCTCTCTCCACAAGGACAACTAAGCAATGCTGATTGAAGAAGTAATCATTGTGTGCTTAAATATGTTAGGAGCCAGTCAGCAAAGATGGGTACAAGCATTCTCTAAGAGCTTTTCTTTCTTTTACTTCCTAGAAGAGCAATATGCCATCTTGTGAACTAAAAGGGCCCCTGACCAACAGTGAAAATTAAAGACTAATGTTCTGCATATCAACTGCAATAGAAATCATTCTGCTATCCTCTGGAGTTTGTAGAGAAGATAATTCTTACTTCATTTGCTATAGGGAGGTGCATCTTTCTGGCATCTTCCACAGTACTGTGCTGTTCTGGACTCTGTCCAGAGTCAACAGCTGAGCAGCATGATGTAGCCTATGATTCAAAGGCCCAGGGCAGAAGGGAAATAATTCCCCAACGCCGCTTTGTACTATCTTGCTTTTTACATAAATAAACCAACATCCTCTGAAAGATATTTGATTGTGTAGGTAGTAAATTTAAGAAGTTTGCTTCGTGTGAAGATGAAACAAGTGATATTTGGTCCTTTAAAAATTGGTCACTGTTGAGAGAAGACCCACACCTGTCTGAAATTATTTTTAAGGTGTGCATTTGGGTAAAAATATCACTGTTACCAGAATGTCAGGTTCTCCCACAAGGAATTTTTTCCCACAAACATCTTTTATTTTCTTGTTACTCTAAAAATATAACTGCCTTAGAGAGCAAAGTTGAAAACAAATACACATTTTGCTGAATTCTTTATATTTCATTCATAGACCTTAGCAAAAGGCTTTAAGATGTATTTAAGTAATTTTTAATGCATTTAAAATGAACATTAACCTGTAACATACAAGCCTACAGCAGGCCAGCCTTCAAGCTGCACATTGAAAAATCCATATTGAATTAGACAAGGTAAATAGAGCCAGTTCATGATTCTTAAGTAGACCTGACATTTACTGTTGGAAACATATAGGATCTGTTGCTACTACTTAGCCTTAAAAGGAAAAATGAGTCTTGGGCCCATTTTTGAAATTATGAGGTACCATAAAAATTGTAGCATTCTGAGGACCCGCCCTTTCTAATTTTGAAAAGTGATACAGAATTTGAAAAAAGATGGAAATCTTACTTTTACAGTCAACTGTGCTCATTAGGAGCTGGAGCAGAATTTCTCTACCATGGCACTATTAAAATCTTGGGACAGATGATGTTTTGTTGTGGATGTATCCTGTACTTTGTGGATGCTTACCTCTATCCACTTACTGTCAGTGGTACCTCCAGTCATAAAAATTAAAAATGTCCCCAGAGATTTCCAAATATCCCAGGGGGAGATGCAAAATCATTCCTAGGAAAGGACCACTGCTGTTGAAGTGTTGCATAAAATCTTTTCAGCCCTTCTCCATTCTTGCAGACAGTAATCTCCGACACTTGACATCATGGATTCCTTCAATGTTGAAAAGGTGCTCTTCTTTCTTTTTGTCTGTGTTGTTCCTGGATCCCCTCTTTGCTGCCTATTTACTGACTTCTCTTTCTCTTCCTTCGTACCACTCAATGAGTCCGGTAAGATTCAGCTGTGAACACTCTCTGTTTCCTTTCTCTTTTACCAGGTAGTTTAGTTCATGATTCATTGCTTAATATTATTTCACCTATAGTTCAGGCTTTTCTAAGCTCTAGATTTCCACCTATCTTCTGGAAACTATGCACCGATACTGTAAACTCCTTATAACTGCCACATACCTAAAAACCACCTCCATATCCATTCATGTTTTCTGTTCTATTATTGCGTTCATCAGCCTCCAGGTGTTCCTGGCTTTAAAATAGGGAGTTGTCTCTTCACTATATTTAACACACAATCATTTGCCTATTATACATTCTGTCCAGTCATTTCTACCTTAGGAAAGCCCTTATGTCAAAATGTTCTTTGGTAACCTCTGGATCTATTCTAACCCAGGCTCTTACTGCTCCCTGTCTTATGTTTGAAGATATTTTCCCGATTGCCTCCCTGTCACTTCCTTTATCTTCCCTAGCTTTGTAGTTCTAGAAGAAGATCCTTCCTAAAGCATAATTCTGATTATAATGGTCCTGTTCAAAACTAAGTTTAAATTGCTTCCTTGCCCCTAGACAGTGACAGCCTCCATGATCCATTCTAGTTGTTTCTTTCACTGCCCTTACCATGCCGCCTTGTAACCATTTCCTCCCCACTTGTAGTATTAGACCAATGAATCATCTCAATATACCTTTTTACCTCACCGTGCAACCGTTCCTCAAGCTCTTTTCTTTAGCAGAAATGTTCTTTCTTCTCTCTACTCGATCAATCCTACTTACACGTCAAGATTCATATCAAGGTAAAACAGATTCCCTGGCAGTAATCTTTCTGTCTCCCAACCTCACCAAAATTCAACATTTTGTATTGTACCTATTCACATATATACTTTTTGCATTCTTAAATAATAAGTTATTTGTATTTCCTAAATTATGCAGCATAATGTCTTATTCTTGAAAGGTACTTAGTGTTTGTTGAGTTATATCTATATCAGAAGATGGGGCTTGTTTGGGCCCTAGATTCATAAACAGTAAGAATCTGACATTGCATATAAAGAATTATCCACTGTCACATTCTTCCTAAATACCTAAGTTCTCAGTGGCAGATAGTATTTCTCAAAAGTAGCCACAGCAATATTTTCAGTCCAACATACTTTTCTAGTACCTTGCCACTCCTCTTTAAAAAGTCGAGTATATTTCCTCTCCCTTTGAAAATGGTCAGGGCTTTGCGGTTGACACAACAATAGAATGCCGCGCAAGTGATGCCACGTGACTTCCAAGGATCAGTCCTCAAGGTCAATCTGGCTTTTCCCTTTCTTACTCTCTCCAGGATCCTCATCCTTGGAACTCAACTTCGCACATACGGAGAGACTCCCATACAGACAGGAAATGAGCCCCCTAACTGACAGCCAGCGTGGACCACCCATCAGCAATGTGACTGAGAGAGTGAACCTTCAGATGATTCTTTCAGCACCGAGTCTCCCAGTTTTCCTGCTAAGGCTTCAGACACCATCATGCAGTAGAGAAAACAGCCATTCGTGCTCTGCCCTGTATAATTTCTGACCGAGAGTATAAGTGGTTGTCTTAGACCACATGTTTTAGGATAATTTATTATGCAGCCTTAGTGGCTGGAACATACTTCCTAGTAAATCTAGCAGAAAATGAAATAATATTTTTGTTTATTTTCTACTCATATGTAAGAGATAAGCCTTTTCTCTCATAAAGAAATATTTCCTACAATGTTATGGTAAGGAAAAGGGGCAAGATAACCCAAACACACTGAAGGGAGCTCTAGGTACAGGGAAGAACATATACATATTATAGCCACGTTTTTTTTTTGACTCATCTATTATTTTGAGTATGATAATACTATGTTTGTGTATGATAGAAAAATTTAAACTTTGTCAACCTCTGGGAGAATGTTCAGGTAAATTAAAGATATTTTGGAAATTTAGACTAACAAATGCATGGCTAATTATAGGCATACATTTCAAGAGAAAGATTTTCAGGCAAATACAAATTTGTTTTTTTTTATTTTATTAAAGTATTACCTGATTATTACAAATTTGTTGTTTGAGTAAATAAAAATAGTTACTGTACAATTTGAAGGTTAGCCTTTTTTTTTTTTTTATGGTATTATCTTTCATACAGATCCCTAGAAGATGTTTACTTTGAGGAAATGTTGCTCTTTTAAAGATCTGCCACAGAATTCTTCTAGCCTACTTTCTGATCAACTCCGTTTGTATTACGAGTCTATGAAATGATAAATCACAATTATTTCCTGGTTGATTTCTTCTGCATAACAGTCCCCTTAGCTCTCTTCTCATTCCCAGTAAAATTAGTGAGCTCTCTTCTCTTTTACTGTTAATGTCACTAGTATTCAACTGACATCTGTCAAAACTATTGGTATTCTTTATTGAGTTATTATTGAAATGCTTTTAAAATGGATGAATTCAACAATCATAAAGTTGTCAATTTTATAATTAACTTCTGGATGAACTTATGAGAATTATTATGGCTTTATAGTATCAGTTGTGAAAGCATTCAAAATGAGTCAAAAGATTTTTTTCCTGTGTCTCTTAAATACAATTATGAATTTAAAAAACATAACAAAAACAGCATAATGATCTAGATATTATTATTATTATTGTTGTTGCTACACAGTGGAAAAAAAACTTCATTTATACATTTTTCAAGATGTGGACCTATTTTCCAGTATATTTTACTTTACCAAATCCTGTTTTAAATAAAGTGAAAGTAGTACTCAAGAGATTGCAAATTTGAATTAATTATAAAATCATAAATCAGATGTTAATTTTGTTAATTCCAAATATGTTTAAATATAATGATATTAACAATAAAAATATAACAACAATGCTCAAATGCTCAAATATTTATTGAGCATTTACTATATGGCAGACACTGATAGGTACTGTTCTAGAGTTAGTTTATCAGTTTCAAGTATTAATGCATTTAATCTGCACAATTACTTTGGATAGATACTTTAAATTTCCTTTTTTTTACAGATGAGGAAAAAGACTTACAGGGACTATCTACGTATAGAAATGCATTCGTTTTCAACATATGTCTATGTGTGCTCTTCTGTAAATATACATGCATACAAAAATACAGACACACACACAAATTAATATAGCTGTATCAAGTTTTCTGAAGGAAAGACACAACATCATTTAACTAGCATATTTTCTTCTTTGTTTTTACAGTGGCTATAATCCAGTTTCTGTCTAATAATTGTTTTCCCTGAAATGCCCATTTTTCTCCAGAAATGGCCTTTGAATGGAATGTTCTAGCTGAGGGGCTCTCTGTTGTAACGATTCCCGTAGCCATCAGTACATTAGCTCCAACTGCTACTGTAGCCATTGCCATTTACGTTTCTCCCAGGAGAATTCAGATGAAAAAAAGAAACTGTTAGTGCTAAGTGTGTGCCAGGTTTGGATATAATCTCTAAACACATTCTAGCTGAGCCTAGAATGAGAATATTTTCTTTTATTTTTCAGTGGGCAAAAATACTATGTTATAGAGTACAAAATGTGAGCACATTACAATAAAAACAGTAGTATAGTAAAAATAGACACTCGTATGAGCACAGAAAAGATTTTATTTGGAACAATAGCTTTAAAAACAGACTCTTACTTCTCTAAGTTTAAGTACTGGGAAGCCAAGGGGACAAAATTCCAATTTAGTTACTGAACCCTCACTTTTTCCAGATTGTTCTTCCCTTAAAATAGGTAACAACAGTGACTGTAATTTCAACCAAGGAGTTTGGCACGAATTCAAAATGAGGATTTTAATAAACTTCAATGTTATCCTAACATCTCCTCTCTTCTCCTAAAATCATGTATGTGAAGGTATATGTACCTTCACATACGTATTTATTTGCCTATTTTTATCTTTAAACGTTTTATTCTTCTACACTTCGATTTTGCTGAAAGTTATGTTCTAAGTCGTAAGAAGGGAGTTTCATGTAAATCCATAGCCAAGAAGACTGGGAATCATGAAAGTCTTTGGAAATTAAATGCTTTATCTTCAAAATATGGTGTTATTGCTTCTGAATGGGAGAGTTAAAGACTGAAACCTGCTGCTAAACGACCTTGCTCAATATGTTTGTAGGTGCAGCTCAAAGAGAATCCAACAGATTCCTCCTTGTTTCTGTGCAAGTAGATGACGCCTCACAGTCAATATGGTAAAGTCTGACACACTCCACAGAGAGGGGAGGGTAGAATGTTAGTTTGAGCACAACTGGAAAAGGTGTAATTAGAGAGTGAAACCATAATAATAGAATAAATATAAAACTTAAAAAATAAAAGTAAAATAAAGCAAGAAACTGTGAGTAAAAATTCATGTAAAAGATCAAAACTAAATGTAAACCGTCTTAATAATCCCATAGCCTTCTGGAGTTTTAAATCAGAAATATTATAGTGGAATAAACCCAAATATAAATGACTTAAATAACCATTCCAGAATCCCACAAAACCATTCATCCATACTTCCATTTATTCACTTATTACTGTAATTGGTAAACCAAGTACAGCATTGTGGCCTTCTGACCATGTGAGATACCAGAAGTTAGACTCATTTTTAAATCACAAAGGTACTATGAAAAGCAATATTGAAAATTTTAATGAGATGGGATAATGCAAAGAGGCAGTCTTGGTAAATGATTAAGTGACTGTTATGTTTTTATGAGGTTTACTGCTTCTGGTATATATATTATTAGGGTGGTGTGTAAAAGTGATATGACAGAAATTCTTTTTTCCTAGATAATTCCACCACTTTACTTCTGAACAAGATTAAAAAACTGTTTTGTTTTACAACTCATACCAATCCCTCATACATTTTTTCTTTGTTCTCTACTTCTCTTTCTTCTCAAGATTCCAAACCTAACAGAGTTTATAAATGCATGTTCATGGCTGGGAAGTAAAATGAAATTTGAGAGTTGTTGAAGGACAGTATTGAACTAGTTCAATGAATTGCATTTTTTAACATAATCCTAGGTATTGAGCATATAGTTGTGGCAAATGGATAGGCTTGATGACCCGAATACATTACCTATCATTACCTATTCCTTTATCCATACACTTTCCTCTGTATCTTTGCAATTCCTATTACAAGGGTTGGTGTCTATTTGCCTATCACATCAACTGCACATAGACATGTGATTTGCTTTAGTCAAAAGATTGTTAGCAGGCTTCACACAAGCAAAGGCCTAAAAAAATTGTTTGTATTGTACATTTTTACTTACTCCCTTGGAAGACTGCCCTATCCGATCAAGCCTGAAGTAGCATATGGAGGATGAGAGACCAGGTGGCACAGTGTCAACTTATCCAATCCAACAACCCCCTAGATCACCCAGCCCCTATACTACAAAACAGCTAATCACAGATATATGTGGGAGTCCAGAAGGTCCCAATGCAGCCCAGCAGTGATAAGCAGAATCCCCAACCCACTAATACATATGTAAGAATAAACAAGTCATTGTTACATAAAACAGTTAACATTTATATAAAAATGTGAGATATTTGTTAAGCAGCAATAGATAACTAATACAACATCTCAAAAGATTTATACTCTCCATCTTTAAAAGCAACATCATTTGGAACATCAAGGGGGAATAGGTTTTGGTTTGTGCCAGATGCCATATTAACAACATTATTAATATTAACATTATCATCCTCACAATCCTACACAGTAGGTAATAGTAAAGTCAACACATTTAAATTGTAAACTGAGACACAGAAACGATAAGTGATTTGCCCAATATATTAGGTAGGGCTAGACTTTTCAGCCAACACTGCTTAGCTCCATAATATGGGATTTTTAGCTACTGAGCCATATTAAATAAGACTACCACTCCTCTGGTAGAGCACTGCATTTTGCAGGTATAGGTTCAGGCTGTTGTTTCTTTTATTCATTAGAATTTTCTTCCATGTGATCATTTTTCCAGTCTAATCTTTTTGGATAATCCATTGAGATAAGTTCATGGATTGTTTCTTCAGATCTCAAAAAGCCTAACAAATGAATAAATACAATTTCAAAAGACTAGTCAGAATTTTAAATGAACACGGCCCACATTTCTGCTCTAGTATCCTATGAATAAGACTTCTTCTATGTCAAATATAAATGTTCAATTATTTCTTAAATAGGAAGGCTATTTAATGAACATTCTTTCCCTCTGCTCATTTTTTTTGTTGTTGTTTGTTTAATCAGTTTTGAGAAAAACGTAAGGCAAGTATTGTATTATATGCTAGGGAAGAATTTTTAACTGGACAGAACTCACAGGCCACGCGGAGTGAATCTGGAGAAACACCCATGTGGGAATCAAACAGGAAATCCTAACACCTGATGACTCCACCTGTTCCCCTGACTCACTCCAGGCACAGCTGAGGTGATTAACAAGGTATCATGTCTACTTCCTGTATGGAATCTATTTCATAGCTCCAGGGATTGCCGCTCTTCCTGGATGATTATTTCCCAATGTTTTTAGGAAGACATTTACTTAAACCTGTGATATCGCTAGGGAAATGTGAGGAAAATATTAAAAATAACTGGGATAAGGGAGAAGAGAAAGTCTGTATTTTAAAATACAAAATGAATGAGATTTGTATTTTGGGAAGAGACTAGTTGTATGTGAAGAGCTGAGTTCGACCTTCAGAGTCAAATGACGGTTGACCACTCCCTCCTACTCACCCAAGTGTGAAATATGACAGCAGAGGGACCCTTATTGAATTTAAAGGGCAATAAATGTAGACCAAATAAAAAGAAATATTTTCTCACACAGCATATAGTTAACCTGCAGCATTTCTGGCTCCAAGGACCATTTAATTAAATAATCTGCACAGACAGAATTAAGTAATTTTATGACCACTAATAACATCTTCAGTGCTACAAAGTGAATATGGTGAAGGTAAATCAACTCACATTCTTCAGGCGTAAGTTAATTGTCCATAGAAGATAAGAATAATTTTCTTTCCAAGTGGAAATAACACTGGACCACCCAGTAAACCCCCACTTACTTCCTTATAGGTAACAGGAGAGAAATTTAGACTAATCATTTCTCCAATTGTGAACCACCCCCCCTTACAATATTGATGCCAAAACCATTAGTAGTTGAATCTATCTTGGCATCTCTATTGTATCTTATACACAAGTAAAGGTTTATAGCAGGAAAATCTATAAAAGTGGGGGCAATAAATTAGAGAAATTAAAGATACGAATAGTTTCAATTATACAATTGAAAAAAACAATAGTGTTTCATTGGCTACCCAAAATTTGGTATATTTCCTGACAGTCAGCTTTAGTTATTGAAAGACTAGATTTTAAGAGGAAAATGTAGGCGTAGACTGCCGTAATAAAGTGCCACACACTAGGTGCCTTAAACCACAGACAGGTATTTTCTCATATTTCTGAACTGTTGAAGTTTAAGATCAGGGTGGCAGCATATTTGGGCTCTGGTGATAGCCTTCTTCCTGAGTTGCAGATAGCCACCTTTTCCTTGTGTCCTCCCACGGTGTGCAAAAAGAGGAAAAGAGCCACCTCTCTGATGTCTCTTCTTAAAGGTCACTAATCCCAACATCAGGTTCCCACCCTCATGAACCTCATCTCAACCTAATTAGCCCCCATCTCCAGTACCATCCCATTGGTGATCATGTCTTAAACACATGAGTTTTTCAGGTTGGGGCTGGGGGACAGAATTCTATCTATAGCACTAAATAGTCACTAAATCCACAATCTAATCAATAAATAAGGAAATTCTCATGACAACCAACTTGTATATCCAAACTCCAAATACAAATCAAGTAATATTCTTGGCAGTAGAGGCACCAAGGGGAAAAAAAATCCTTCCTTCATCCTTCATCTTAAATTGTGTTTTTAGTTTGTTCAGGGAGGTACATAGTACATATACAAATAAATGATCTGAATGCAATGTTTTACATAATATAAAGAGAGGGTATAACTAATGCTTTGGAATCACAGAGAGAAAAGATGGTAGAGGGAAAGGTAATGAGTAAGAGCTTGTCAACTAGACACAAGTATTCAAGAAGAGTTGCAGGGTTAACTGCCATTACATGACCAGGCAGAGGGAGAGAATATGTCACATTCTTGACAGACATAGCCAGTAGTACAATCTGGCTGAATCATGTCATGAATGACAGGGAACTGATGCTATTTATCTGAAAAGGTATCTGGAGTTCAAATGTGAGACCAATTGCTTCTGTAGATCATAAAAATCTACATTTCTAAAGTAGAGGATCAGTAGTAGAAAGGTTAGTAAAAGACAAAATGTATTCAACAATTTTTCTCATATGTTCTATAAATAGCAAGAAATGCCTTACAAAGTGACGGCACAGTAATGTTTCCTTCTCCAGAATTTTAGAATGGCATTGACAATAGGAGCATCTGAGGCAGCTAGACAAATTTAGGGCATCTACACAAAAAAGCTAAATGTATGATGGAGACATGGCTACCAGCTCTTGAGCAAAAGAAACTGAGAGATGGATTATGGTTCTTCATATAAGTATTGAAAATTAAGAGAGTTGTAAATAAATTATCCTAGGAGAGAGTTGACCATACTGCATCAGATTGAACTGATTTAGGCAACTGAAATTTCCTTGTGATTCACTTTCATATTCTCTTCATAGTACTAGTAAAATAGGCCTTGGACACATACTGGATTTAGATACTTGTCAAAACACATGCATGACAGAGCGTTCTTGACTGCTTTGAAGGTTCATTACAAGATCCTGTCAGAGGAAAGAAAACTGTGGGAAGGTATTATATTTCAAGTAAATAAGTAAAAATTAATTAAAATTATGAGTTGACAGAAAAAATCAAATATTACAGATTTGTGTTGTGCATTGATTCATATGACTATTATTATTTTATTGAAGAAATAATCTGTAATTTTTTTCTTTGCTGAGATGACTTTGATTTTAATTATAAACACATTTAACATAATTTCTAATTAATTTTCTTTTACTTGGGTTTCTCTATATACAGCATAAAACCAAAAGCTGAGTGGCACTGAGGTATTCCCATTTTTGAATTGGGGTACATTTATTCCTTTCGAGACTGGGGATTTGGAATTCTATTATTTTAAAGGAATAAAAGCTTTTAAATGATGAGAACATCAAAATGAAGTCAGAGGGACAACTACAAAGAAGAGAGTTATAACATTGCATCACACTCTTTAGCTCTGTTTATTCTGCTCATCATTTTTCAATTTCTGATTTGTATCTTTATTATTAAATTTTTAAAACAGTTTAAAAAAAACTTTAAAAAGTTTAAATAAAACTTTGGCCACTTAGCCTAGAAATTATATACATATTTTCTCCTGCGTTAAATGAGCACCATTTACATCCTTAACACTGTTAAAGTTTTCTGTGGGAAACACATTAACCAGTTTACACTGGATTACCTCTTTGTATAATTTTGTAAAGTCTTTGCTTTCCTCATATTTAGCTTTATCAAATAAATTAAGTTCTTCATGCTTCTATATTTTTTCCTGTAACTCAACAGCATAATCCTAGAATACTGAAATTTAAAGTGTCTTAAAATATCATGCAAAACAAACAAAAATGTGAAAGTCCAATTTATGAAGCAGAATCTACATTCTCATAGAGTATATTTTTATGAATAATCTTATTCAAAGTGTTTTGAAGTGACCCAGACCCAACCCTAATCATACTTATGCTTGTTGCTATGCTTAGAATATACTGACCATAAACACAGTTTAAAGGTGCTTATAGGAAACTCACTAGTTACTCCTTTTAAGCATCAGAATAGAATTTAAGGTTACTCACAATCATTCTTTTTTGATTGCCTGCTTATTTTTCTCCTATTAAAATTGTGGATGCTATCAAAGAATACAATAAGGTTATGTAATGGAATTTAAACACACTTTATTGCAACAATATAAGTTCCATGTACAGTTATAAGCAATACGGCTATGCTTAATAATCTTACATTGCAAGCATAATTGTGGTATCAAATTAGTAATTTTCACAAAGTACTTGCATTAGAAATTGGTATGATACAATATATTTCAATTCTCAGTTGCACAGGAAGATAACAATTTGTTTAATAGGAGAGCTGGGGATACAGTTCCTACTCTTAGATCTGATTGTCCTGTTTATACAAAGCTCAGATTCCTAGTCACAGAATTTTAGAGCTTGAAGAGACCTTAGAGGTCATATAGTTCATCAACTTTATTTTATAGAAAAGAAAGTAGAAGTTAAGGGAAGTTCTTTGACTTAATATAACAGAAAATAAGTGAAGAAGCTAGAATGGAAAGCACTTCTTAACTTTCCTAGGACTGCAAAATGAAGTTGGGGCAAAAAGCTTAGATTTGAAAATCTTTGCACAGAAATGGCACTAAAGCCATTGGGTTAGACTGAGTCACTGAGGAATTGAACAGGAGGTGCGTGTCAACCTGTAATTGTTGAGCAGAAGAGAGAAAACTAGCAAAGAAGGCTGCAAAAAGTAGCAGGTAAAATGTTAAGAGAGTGGCGGATGATGGAGCCCATAGAAAGAAATAAGGGCTGGGTCCATATTAAATGCTGCTGAAAGATCGGGTAAACAATGCCAGCTTAAATGACCATCTGTTTAGCAACATAGAAATCACTAGTTTCCCTGGCAATTGAGGTTTGAAGCCTGATTGGAGTCGATAGAGGAGAGAAAGTATAAAAAGTGACTGAAGGCATTAAGCTCAGGATGCTTTACTATGGTGACAGTAGCTGCTGGGAAACTAGACATTAAATGACATCTTCATTAAGCTACTTCTTCAAGTTTGTACTTCCTGTAACAAAAAACAGCAACGTTTAAATTGCTATGGGAAAATGATTTCTGATTTCTTACACGGGGCACATGCACAGTGCTTTGTTTTGGACGACATTATTAGTTAACCACTCATTCTAAAATAAAATGTGTGCTCAATTTGTTAAACGCTGTGGAATCCCTGAAGGTAAGGGACAAAACTCTTGTCATTCTCCATTGTGTCTTAACCTGGGACTTAGCTAAACCCTAAGAAAACAATTCACGGTTGTCCCAGCAAAACTTCACTAAGACACTCCGTGTCTAAAGCAGCAGTCCACCTTAAAGACTTGTTTCTTTTAGCAGAGGCTCATCAATATCTGCACAGCCTCACAGGCAGCTAGGAGGCCTGTCCATTAACGAAATGTTAATGACTGAATTAGACCTGTAATAACTGAAGTAGGATGCACTGCTGTGAGTCCATTAGCATCAGCAAACCCCGCTGAGGAACAAGTAAACACAGCACACAATGAGAAAACTTTCAGGCAGAAGAGTTAGAAGTGTACAGGTGTTTTCACATGGAAAACGACATTTCCCTGAAATAGGATTAGTTTATTTAGGAAAGCTAATCCCATTCACCATATTTCTTCAGGGGAAAATAAAGACTACAAGATGGATTGTGTACTTATTCAAGATTGTTTTGATCTTTAAAATTCTAATATTGCACAATTGTTTCCTCAAAACTTTTTAGGATCATTTGCCTTTATCATCAGGTGCCAAATATGCCAAACAACTATGCTTTTCTTTTTTCGTTGCCTTGTTTTTTTTCTGGCTTGTTTTTATTTTTGTTATATTTCCCTCTTTTAAGCTTTCCTTGCTTATTGAAAAGCAAGATGTTTGTGAAAAGCAAGAAAAGAGTGTGAACCCTACAATCTTCCCAATATACCTATCCATTTTCAAAAAGAAGAAAATTATTGGGAGATTTAGGACACTTTTTGAGTCTTGATTAATATAAAATGATTGTAGAATTCATTTCTGAGATGTAAATATAAATCATATGGCATATGAAGCAAAAGCTCTTATGTATTAGCATCTAGTTCAATTCTATAATATACTGCCCTTGTAATAAGCTTGAAGATTTACCATTTTTATTTAAACATATATTGTAATTCAATAATACTTGAATTGTAGCAACTTGATGTAAGGCAAAAATAATTGCCATCTCAAGTTTTTACAAAAGACAGAATAGCTAAGGCTAATTCTATTAGATTTCTTTATGACATCTACTGTGGGTCTTACTGCCCCATTTTCATATTTGGATCTCTAACCACAGCTGAAAATAACATATATGTGGTTTGAGAATTAGACGTTAGTGTTTGCTTGGTGGATCTTTTAGAAATACATATGAAAAAGCTATAAAATCAATATTATATGATTGTTTTGTTAAATAAAACAGTATATATCAAGTATAGTAGTTCAATAACAAGTTTTGCAGCTTATGCTGAACCTCATGCATCCTTCCAGGTCCGGAGTTCTATATTTATCAATAACCAGTCATGTGACACTAACCCAAATCCTTTAACCTTTCAGGGATATTAAAAAAAAAAAAAAAAAAATTGAAAAAGAAGCTTTATAAAGGAAAACATGATAAATATTTAAACTTTACATTTATTTGAACTTCAAACTTAAATAATTATACTTCCTGATACATTAAAATGTAAGAGGTGGAGATAAACCCAAGAGTTAAGAGAAAATGAAAATGAAAGGTATGTTAGAAATCTAATCAGCTAACTGTCCCACAAAAAAAGGAAAAGTCATATAAGTGGAGCCCAAATTCACAGAAATAATCCAGTCTACATGGGTACAAACTAAATATTTTAACTAGAATTTGCAAATACAAATTAGAAAACGTATATATTTGAACAAATTGTGCTCTAATATAGCTCCTAAGAGATCAGATTTGAATGGAACAAATGAAAATACTGAAATGTTTCTTTTCTGTAATCTAAATGTTGGTTTGTCATGCAAATCATTCACTCCTTGATTTATGTTTGAAGGGTACTGGTTATCTTTAGATCTCAAAATACATACATACACTTGCACACACACACACTCACATCATCTTGCTTCTTTAAATATTTGTCAAGTTTCTTATTTCAGTTTAATTTTGCTGTCCACAGGCAAGAAGAGAGGTTCTGCACAGCATTTTGCAAATAGCAAGCATGACACTGGAGTTGAAATTCAGACCATGCAATGAACTGGCCTATAAAGTGAGGTCAGTGACAAATAGTAACACCTGACAAAAAGTATTATTCTGATTACAGTTAATGGAATGTATTTCCTCATTCAGAGTGTCCAGAGCCTATAAACACTGCCTTACAATTTTAAATGGCTAAGAAAGAGAAATCCATCAAGCCCAAATGATGCACTGGTAACAATGAATATGTAACGTATGGATAATCTATTGGTGGTAGTTTCTGGAAGAGTCAGAGATCAAGTAGGGTACATATTGGTAATATAAACACCACATGAATTACTGCAAACTAACACGCTCATAAAATCAGTCTCAAGAATATTAGTGAATTTAAAGGAAATTTAGAGTAGTAAGCCATTAGCTTTGAACTGAATCTTAGTATACAAGATTGGATTTCCACACTCCCCAACTTTTTTTTTTTTTGGCTCGGACAAGTAGTGATTTCAGAATCAAATATCAAAAGGCTTTTGTAATACCAAATGTCTTCCCTTCAAAGTTATTTTTTTCTTTTGTCTTTAGGTATTAGTTATTCTGTAGAATAATGAACAAGGTATCCTTAAACTTTTCTTTAGTACAAAATTTCAAGCAAAAAGTTTAAATGTATCATTATTTTTCAACAAGGACAAACTCCCATTAGCAATACATATGCAATCATACTTTATTTCAATAAATAGGATTGAGATTATAAAGAAATATAGCAAATGTTGCATGACCTAATGACTCCTATAATTCTAAAATGTTTAGAATATAATAGAATATGCAAATATCTTATTGGTATGTAATGATAATATATGGCTTGCCTGACTGAAAAATAACAAACTTTCCAAAAGTAAGATTGGATCAGGATTCGACTAACCTCACCCCAAAGAAATGGAAAAGCCCCAGAATATCACATAATTTAGTAGAAATTCCAGGGCTCATGAAACACAGCTGTCATTACCCCTTACTTGCAATGGAATTGGTCATTCTTCAGGCTGCTACGTGAATATCTGTTGGACCTTTCTGTAAAAAAATTATAATGTAGAAATTAAAAACCTTATTTATAATCCAGAAACACCAGCAATGGTACTCCCTCATGGTTCCTCTGTGTTACTAACACTTATAGAAAATCTCTTGAATACACTAAATTGCATATAGAGAATAAGAATTTTTAGTTAGGCCAGTGCAGTGGCTCATGCCTGTAATTCCAGCACTTTGGGAGGCCAAGGCGGGTGGATCACCTGAGATTGGAGTTCAAGATCAGCCTGACCAACATGGAGAAACTTCATCTCTAATAAAAATACAAACTTTGCTGGGCGCGGTGGCACATGCCTGTAATCCCAGCTATTTGGGAGGTTAAGGCAGGAAAAATGCTTAAACCCAAGAGGCGGATGTTGTGTTGAGCTGAGATGGTGCCACTGCACTCCAGCCTGGGCAACAAGAGTGAAACTCCGTCTTAAAAAATAAAAAAAAAATTTCTAGTTAATCAAATAGCTATTGTATTAATTCATTTGTTCGTTCATTCTCTTTTATAGAATTATGTTAAATATGGGTCATATATAAGGGAGTTTGTTTGTTTGTTTGTTTGTTTGTTTGTTTGAGATAGAGTCTTGCCCTGTCACCCAGACTGGAGTGCAATGGCATGATCTCTGCTCTGCAACCTCCGCCTCCTGGGTTCAAATGATTCTCCTGCCTCAGCTCCTTGAGTAACTGGGATTACAGGTGCCCACCACCACGCCCAACCGATTTGTGTATTTTTAGTCGAGATTGGGTTTCACTATGTTGGCCAGGCTGGTCTCGAACTCCTGACCTCCTGATCCACCCGCCTCTGCCTTCCAAAGTGCTGGGATTACAGGCATGAGCCACAGCAGTGGCCAAGGTAGTTTATTTTATGTGCTGTTTGTTCACTGCTCTCAAACATCTCAGAATGCAGCAGAAGGTGTTTCATTCATTTATTCATTCATTTATCCATTCAGTCTATTTTCTGAACCCCTACCATATTCCAAGCACCATTATAAATACAGAGAAAGAGACATGAAGAAAACTGTCAGGGTCCCTACTTTCACAGCGCTTACATGCTCACCATGGAGGGAGTAAAAATAAAATGTCAACAAATAAAACAAATTGAATGTCAGATTGATAGGAATCAAGAAGGAAACGAGAACAGAGTGAGATGATAAAAGTGACTGTGGTGCTGTTTCAGATAAGGTGCTGAGAGGACCATTTAGACAGGATGTTTAAGGAGACATCTGAACAATGTATTAGGCAAGAGCTTCAAAGCATAGAGCAAAACAAGTGCCAGGGCCTGAGGAGGCAGTGAACTTGGTGTATTTCTGGAAGAGCAAGTAGACTCGTGTGGCTGAAGAGGAATGAGGGTAAGTGGGGAGACTATAAAGAAACAAGGCAGGAAGGACATGCTAAAGATTTGGGGACTTTATTCAAAGTGAGATTGGAGGATATAAGCTGGTATCATATCTTAATTCCATAGCTATTTAAAAATAAATTTATATGGAGATTGAAAAGATGAATGGCAGAAGCTCTGACTTCACTGAGAGAGCAGAGGTGTTGGCAGCGACTTGGAGAGGGTCAGGAACTTTGTAACCAAAAGATAACTATGGACACATTGGAGTGGTGGTAAATACAAAATCTTTATAATCCAGGAGTCATTACATATACTTCCTGAGATGGTTAACAGTATATAATAATACAACCTATACATGCATCCTGACTGTGGATTATTACTAGTTATGACATAACTTGACACAGATAATCAAACTTCAAAATGCAGTTAGATCACTTGGTTGGGAAAGGAAAAAGCAAACTAGGTCCAAGGCAGATTTGATAGGAAAAATATGTCAAGAAAGGAAAAAAAAAGAAAGTCAAAAGGACTTGGCAGAGAATAGAAAAGTGGGGAAGCTAGTTACCATGTCAGATTTTTAGCTGTATACCTGCCTTTTCCAGGAATAGTTTTCTGCTTTCCCTCTCTGAATTGTTATCTCAAAATAACTCCTTTGTTTTTTCAGAAGGATGGAAATTATTCTATCTCTGGTTGACATTTGTTTTGTAGAGGTTCATGTTTATTTGTCGTTCTACAGTAGCCTGCCTACTTTAACAAGTACTTTCCAATTGCTCTGTTATTTCTCAGAGTCACATTTTGCCTCTAATTAGTTTTTATTTTGTAAATGCCTCCCATTACTCATTGATTTCTTGAGCTTTCTGGTTTATCCTTTGTGAAGGAAAGAGAAAGATTATATTATATATATATATTTTCCAGATTAATTCTACTCAGCTGAACTTGTCAGTGATGAGTGTAACTGTGTTTTACAGCAGAACTCCAAGTCTGCAGGCATGGCAATGAATCAACTGGTTACTCAAGATATGACTGCCAAACTATTAGATACACTGGTTATAGTCCTCCCGGTAAAATATTTCAAAAACACTTAACTAAGAGGTCAATTGTTATGGCTGTGCAAATCCAAAGGTGAGTTCTTGGGTGAAATAGACATAGATAGTCTCCACATCTCACTCTACGATACCTTCTGTCTAGAAATATTGTTTCTTATTTTTTTCCTTCACGCAAATTTGAGTTCAAAAGAGCTTAATGACTGTTGCTTTCTCCTTTATCTGCGTTACCATTCACAGCTTTGTAATGCAATCTGAATGTAAACCCAATTGACCCTAGTAAAAGTGAAGTCATGGAACTAGTGCATCTATAGAGAATAAAAAAGCAACAGGTTTCTAATGACAAAGGCAAGGGAAATTTCTCTCCCTCGGGTCAATTTCAGCAAAATGGGTGAGCACAGCACATTCCCTTCCATTTGGAGAAAGATAGGGCAAAGCAGAGAAGACCAAGAGGTGATTTTGCACTTTTTTGACTAGATGGCTACAAATTGAATGTGAACTATAATCTTAGTACAGGAAACTCAGTGATTCTTTTTTTATCTTGCAGCTTTGGAAAGTGGAGACATATTCTGAAGACGGAAGAATAAAAAAGTAACAAAAAAATTTGGTTTTCAAACTGGATTGTTCTTGTTTATACATATCTATAAACACTGTGATTAATTACAAGTTTTAAGGAAAGGAGAAAGAAAATAATTGAGTTCTTACTTTGTACTGTGCTCATTATATAGACAATTTCATTTTATCTTTACAAATTCCTCCATATTAATCTCTATTTTGAGATGTAAAAAAAAAGAAAACTGAGGCTTAGCAAGGTAATCAGCTGAGTTTTGAATCACATGGCTCTAAAGACCAAGTCTTGTTCACTAGGCCACTGAACATGGGGCTTTGTACAATGTGAGCTCCTGGTCCCTGGTCCCAAGTGGGTCTAAGGTAAGACTGTATTTTTAATAAGCTTTACAGATGATTCCTCTAACCAATCAGGATGCTTAAAGCAAACAAAAAGCCCAGTGGTAAAGACAATACATTCAGCACACCGTGCAATTAGTAAGTTACTTTCCTGAATTGTCAGAAATATGGCTTCAACTTTTCAGGGCTAAGACAGTGCATGAATATGAAATTGCAAATGGAAAAATACAAATGAGAGTATCTTGTGATGGTGACACAGGGCTATACAGGAATGTACCTTAGAAGGTCAGAGCACACACAATAGACATTGAAGTTTCCAAATGAAACTAACTCCTTGACTAATAGAGAAAAAGACAAAGAAAAGAAAGTGAGGAGATGAATAGTAGCGAAAGACATTGAATTCTTCTACCTTCATTCCAATGTGAGTGACTCCTAAAAGATGGGAAATGAAATGATCCCTATGACACTAAACCACAGAAATGGAGCTGAAATTTTCATGGAAAAAAGATATTAATTAGCCTTGGGTGTGGCTGACTTTTAATGTATTTAGCATAGTTCCTGAGAGTACTGGGATGCTGAGCATAGAAGCAAATGGAGCTCCGAGGCCATCATGCCCATTCAAGTAAATAAATAAAGCTAAAGGGGTTGGAAGGGTGGTGAATAGACTATGCATCCTAAACTAGGGAAGTTTGACTGTTCTTTTGCCATTGTGCCTCAAGGATGGTTGCATAATAATTTTTTTATCTAATTTTTTTAGACCTCTGAAGAGAGGATACTTTTGCTGTGTTTCTATTACCAGAAAGGGGTCTCGATCCAGACCCCAAGAGAGGGTTCTTGGATCTCACACAATAAAGAATTTGAGGTGAATCCATAAAGTGAAAGCAAGTTTATTTAAAAGGTGAAGGAATAGGCCGGGCACGGTGACTCATGCCTGTAATCCCAGCACTTTCAGAGGCTGAGGCGGGCGGATCACGAGGTCAGGAGATCAAGACTATCCTGGCTAATATGGTGAAATCCCGTTTCTGTTAAAAATACAAAAAATTAACTGGGCGTGGTGGCATACGCTGTGGTCCCAGCTACTTGGGAGGCTGAGGCAGGAGAATCGCTTGAAACTGGGAGGCGGAGGTTGCAGTGAGCCGAGATTGCAGCACTGCACTCCAGCCTGGGCGACAGAGCAAGACTTTGTCTCAAAAAATAAATAAATAAATAAAAGAAAGTAAAGGAATGAAAGAATAAAAGAATGGCTATTCCATAGGCAGGGCAGGAGGGCTGCTGGTTGTCCATTTTTTATGGTTATTTCTTGATTATATGCTAAACAAGGAGTGTATTATTCATGAGTTTTCCAGGAAATGGGTGGGCAATTCCTGGAACTGAGGATTTCTCCCCTTTTAAGATGATATATGGTAACTTTCTGACGTTGCTATGGCATCTGTAAACTGTCATGACACTGGTAAGAGTGTCACTTAGCATGCTAATGCATTATAATAAGCATATAATGAGTAGTGAGCACAACCAGAGGTCACTCTCCTTGCCATCTTAGTTTTGGTGAGTTTTGGCCAGCTTCTTTACTGCAACCTGTTTTATCAGCAAGGTCTTTATGACCTGTATCTTCTGCCAACCTCCTGTCTCATTCTGTGACTTAGAATGCCTAACTTACTGAGAATGCAGCCCAGCTGGTCTCAGCCTTATTTTACCCACCCCCTATTCAAGATGGAGTTACTCTGGTTCAAACACCTCTGACATTTCTGTTACTTCTGGGAATATTCAGAAAAGGGAAGAATCTCAGCCCTCTCTTTACAATATCCCACTAACTTTTTTAATAAACTGCCCTTCAGTTTCTCTCTTTCTCTCTCTCTCTGTCTTTTCTTCTCGAGACAGGGTCTCACTCTGTCACCCAGGCTGGAGTCAGTGGCATGACCATGACTGACTGCAGCCTTGACCTCCCAGGCTCAAGTGATCCTCCCTTTTCAGCCTCCTGAGGAGTAGCTGGGACTACAAGTACATGCCACCATACCCAACTAAATTTATTATTTATTATTTTATTATTTTTTGTATGGATAAAGTCTTGCTGTGTTGCCCAGGCTGGTGTTAAACTCCTTGGCTCAAGTAATTCTCCCACTTCAGTCTCCCAAAGTGTTGTAATTATAGGTGTGACCCATTGCTCCTGGCCCATCAGTTTCTCTTAAGGCACAGAGGACACCCCCACAGAACCTGACTGTAGAGGCTTCCGTATCTCCAGGTCAAGTGGGCAGGAGCAGACAGGGACAGATAACACTAAAGACATGGCCATGAAAACATCTATGACAGTAATTCCTAACCTTTCCTATAATTACAATCTCCTGGGATTTTTATTGTTATTATTATTTGCTAGTACCCAAGCAACACCCCAGACTAATTAATTCAAAATCTTTGAGGGTGGCCCCCAAGCATCAGTACTTTTTAAAGCTCCCAAAATAATTCTAATAAGCAGCTAGTATTGAAAACCACCAGTGAGAGACTTGGCGTGTTTCTCTCAGCATTTGAATATTTTATCCCATAATGCAGAAAATGGAACTTAATGAAAATTATACCTGTAAAGACATATTAAGTAGTTAAGTGTGTATTTGCTTTGAAGACCAGAATGTATGCATATACATCATTATCTTACTTCAAAATCAAAATGTATTTCCAGTGTCACAATTCAAAAATGTTAAAAGATCTTCCATGTTATCTAAAAAGAAATGCATTAACATTCAAGAACTTGACTGATTATATGCATATGACCTTGGTTCCTGGGCAAGCCATGACCTTGATTGGTCCTGCAATATCATCCATTACAAAGGTAGCTATTATGCAACTGGCACCTAAATATAAAGCATCTCCTATTAAGGTGATACAGTATAATGTAATGTAAAATAAAAATAATAATAAATTTAAAAATGTTTTCAGTACTGTTATTTGAGTCCCAAATCCCAGATCAACCATTGCCCTAATTTCATGTCACAAGGGGAGATATATTTTCTACTGTGATCTTTTAAAGCACCTGGTCCTTTGGAAAACTAAAATTTTATCTTTCCCTCCTCTTCTTCTTTCCACTCTTGTTTGGTTTGGTGTTTAAGATGAATGACTATTGTGAGGGGGCTGGTAAAAACAGAATGTAGAATTAATAGATTCAATCCTGTCCCACAGAAACCAACTCATTAGGTACTTCAGGCTCCTTGATGTTCAAATTTGTTATCCTCAATGTAAGGGAAGTATTAAATTTAGAACGCTGAGGTTTTTTGGCATGACATACATTGTAGTGAAAAGAAATTGGATTAGAGGCCGGAAGATAGAGTAAGTAAATTCAGCTTGAGAATTAACAAATTACACTATTTTGTGCAAATCACTTAACCAGCCTCTCTGAGGTTAATTCTTTCATCTGTCAACTAAAGGACTTGGACAACACTAAAGAACTTAGTCCCTTGAACTTCTTATGGCATATTTTAGATCTATGACCTGTGGAAATAATTGCATTTTGAGGAATGATAACAATTCATTTAATTTGTTATAAATCAAATGTGGGGTAAATAAATAAGTTATATGGAGTTCCCAGAAAAGACTGAGAAAAAAAAAAAACAAAAAAACAAAAAAAAAAACTTCTTTCCTGTAATTACATTTCTTGTAATTGCAGGTTACACAGACTTACATATTGTTTCAGCCTAACACTGATTCAGAACACCCAGGTTATACTAAATATGTAAGATTTATAAAATGACATTACAAGTACATTTAAATAAAATTCTGGTGTGTATTTTTGGACACAATACTGTCACTGCAAACAAATAAAAAGAAAAAAGGAAGAAAAAAAAGATGGATCCAAAGTCAAGTAAAACTTCAAATACCAAAAGCTGCATAAATCAAAGCTTAAAATCTGACTAGTAACAGCAGGACCAGATCCATGTGTATAAACTGACGGAGGTGTGGTTTCCAAAGCCACTCAATCCGCTTGTATACACAATGCTTGAATTTATTGAGTTTTGCTGCAGTGACCATTTGCTTCTATGGCTCAAGTTTTGTTTTCTTGAGGGTTTCCCAATCTGTCTCCCTCTTGAGAAAACCACGTGAGATTTGTTCTTTTTATCTAAGCCATTTGCATTCCTCTTAGCATTTCTCCTTTTAAGGTAAAATGAATGTTAAAGGATGTTAGTGCCAATGATATTTGGCATATTCTGATTTTAAGGAATGAGATTCTTTCCATGTAGCTCTTGTGGGATAGTGATTGCTACATATTTGCAAGACAGAATAATCAGGCTTAAAGCCTCATTGAAAGGTCATTTAAACCATATCCCTGACTACATACACCTGGTCTCTGGGACACAGAAGTGAGCTTCATAAGGTTGTCTCCCACTTATTTCATTGATCAGAAGGAGTCATTTTAATACGATGTTGCTATCTACTTATTCATGACACCTCAGACGTGGTCACAGATACTGAACCACAGAGAAGGACAGGCCTTGGTTGGAGGCAAACAGAAAACACACTCTTCATTGATGTGTGTCACTTTGACTCCTATTGTACACATGGGGTTTATACGGACAAACCATGCCCATTTTCTGATACACACATTTTTCTCAGAGATAACCTGTGCACCTTGTGAGTGTTAAGCTGATGGTGCACATCACTTGGTTGTTCAGAAGAATCAGCTTCATATACTCTGTTTAGGCTTCAGGTCACAGTCCTTGGAAGGGCTGCTACTGGCAGCTATCAGATAAAAATGACAATCTTTCCTGCACAGTACTTTAAAGAACATACACTGGAATATTTGATTGATTTTTCTGTATGTTTCAGGCTATCCTTGTGAGGATTCTGCTATGTTGGGCCTATTAGAACCCAGAAGCAAAAATAGTGCTGATTTTTATATATACTTTCACCCAGATCTACAAGCAGAAAATCAAAGGCTGTGGATTCTTTTTTCCCTCATAATCTAATCCAACCCTTATCCAAACACTTGCATCAGAAGGGATCATAAAACCTCTAAATAAATAGCATATATGATAAAAGCATATATGAAAAAATGTAGTCTTATAGCCTGTCATTTATCAGACATCTTATTTGCATGATAAGAACAGACATTAACATAAGAAAAAAATCAAACTCTGGGCATCACAGATAAAAGTCAACTGGTTTAGCTCTCATTCATATTTCAGAAATTTACTCAAATACTTTTGTACACATGGTTGTAGCCAAGAGTTGAAAAAATATGGGTACATGTACATTTATATAAGTACTTATTTCAATTTATTTATAAAAGTATATCCCTACATTTATCTATCTATATTTATGTAAACTTATATAATTTGTGTGTGTGTGTGTGTGTGTGTGTGTGTATGAATGAAGAGATAAGAACAATCTAATGATATTAAGACATTGTGTCAACTCTGATGGTGAGGAACTTTTAACTATTGATGCTGTTTTGTCTGAAGTCAAAGGAGTTTGGCTCTGAGCAGTTTCTTTGTTTGTTTTTTGTTTCTGTTTTTGTTTTTTATTTTTATTTTTATTTTAACTCGAACCCTTTCCTCTCCATGTGATTCTGTTTCTTACATATTTTCACACCTAACAATCTCTTATTCATCAAGACTTGATGAAATTGTCACTTCTTTCACACAAGAGTTTGATGTTTACAAATAAGAATAAGACTTTCTTCCTAAAAACTTCTATCAAACTTTACCTGTCTTCTTTTTATATTACCTCCTGCTTTTGGTTTTTGATTTTATTTTTGCCCATATGTTTAGTTGTATAAAAATCTCCTTGAAAAAGTACTGCTACTACTAATAATCCTTACTTCATTGCATTCTTTGTATTTTATACAATGCCTGGCATAATCCCTTGAATAATGTAGATACTTAATACATAGTTTTGAAGATGTGAAAAGAAGTATAACACTTTTATATTTTGTTGCAGTGGGAAAGGACTTTTCTTGCACTTCTTGACATTCTATTTCCAGTCTAAAAGAGAGAAACTATTTTTTTCTTAGGTTTTGTACCGCGCTTTAACCACAGGTTCTCAAATTAAATTAAAATCTATCTCCTTTCGAATTGAGAACCACCAAGCTTTATTCCCTGTCTTCCTCAGAGTCCTGAGCTACTTTGAAAGTTGCCTGAGATTCTATGGGATTTTCAAAGGTAGCAGAATCCTCCTGCAGAACAGCACAGGTATTTTTAAGAAATAAATCTGTAGCCGTTAGCACTAGCTCAGGTATCAGACGACTGTCAACAAGGGCCAATTGGTGAAATAATAACTAGGATTTCCACTTAGTTAACACTAAAACAAACAAAAACAAAACCCCACCCTGCAGTACCCAGAATACATATCCAGTTAAAAGCACAAGTGGCTGCCTTTGCTCCTCACAGAAATTTTCTCTGTGATCAATAATGTCAGCCAGGTTCACTGAGTGTGTTGCCATCAGACTCTTGAAAACAAAGGTTTATTTTATTTTTGTGACAATTTAGGTTAAAGAAGTACAACATTAAGAGATCCACCCCATTAAAGTATAAGAAATGTTAGTTATAACACATACTCATCTCAGCCACTTGAGATTTTGGTCCTCACTTGAATTTTTGCTGAAATCCCTGTTGTTAGAAATGGTTAGGATATGTCAAAGAGAATAAATAAAAATATAATCTGAAAAAAAAAATTGATACATTTGACTAAACAAAAATTTTGGAAATTTTCAACTCATAAAAAAAGTTACAACCCAAATGATATATTGGGATGAAATAATTGCTTTATATGTAATTGTCAGACTCATACAGCCATTTTATATAAAGAGCTACTACAGACCAACAAAAAAACTAATTTGCATAATACCAATAGGAATTCACTGAAAAATATTACGAACAGACAAGGCACAGGTGAAAAGTAACTCGTCTCAGTAATAAACAAATAAATTGAACATTTTAAAAAACTGTTATTCTAACAAACTTCATATTAACAATATTTTAAAGTTTGAAAACATCCAGAGTTGATGTAATTGTAGTTGCTTTCATAAACTGTCACTTGGAGAACAAGTGATTACAACTCTTTTGGAGAGAAACTTGACAATAAATCCAAGATTGAATCTCTACGTATGCTTTGACCCAGCATTGCTTCTTCCAGGAATTTATTCTGTAAAAATGCCTCCATAATATATGTACATATATAAAAGTGTATTGCATTTTTTTTTTTTTTTTTTGAGACGGAGTCTCGCTCTGTTGCCCAGGCTGGAGTGCAGTGGCGCCATCTCCACTCACTGCAAGCTCCGCCCCCCCAGGTTCACGCCATTCTCCTGCCTCAACCTCCCGAGTAGCTGGGACTACAGGCGCCCGCCACTACACCCGGCTAATTTTTTTTGTATTTTTACTAGAGACGGGGTTTCACTGTGTTAGCCAGGATGGTCTCGATCTCCTGACCTCGTGATCCGCCAGCCTTGGCCTCCCAAAGTGCTGGGATTACAGGTGTGAGCCACTGCGCCCGGCTGTGTATTGCATTTTTATGTGCAATGTTACCAATTTTTAAATACCCATGTCCATCAATGAGGCTGATTAAAGTAATTCATCATATAGATATGATATATGAATATATGTAGATATATTAATTTCTTAAGCTTATCTTAAGAAATAAGTCAGATATATTGAATACATTGCTATCTGAAGAAAAGTGTATTGAAGAACAATATGAAAAGTATAATCTCATTTCACATAAAAATTAGAAAATTATTAATGTATACAGAAAAAATAAAAATTGAAGGAATATGCATACACTTGTTGACAAAGGGTCTTTTCATGAGGTAGAATTATGGAAGATGTTTACCTTTTAGAATATATTTCTCTGCATTAGATTATTTGTTTTACTCTGAAAACAAAATAAGCATTTGTTCAAAGTATTTAAATAAAATCTGTCTAACAAAGCACCATGACAGTACATTTGGTCCAAATCATCAGGAAAATCTCCTTGAGAACCAAGTTATCATGGATTTTAAGGAATATCAGCAGTTTGATTCATACTTTTCAGGGCATCAATCTATTGTAAAATACTCAGCATTACTATTAGGGATTAACAGAATGCTCACTCTTACAAATTTTAACACTTAATAATTCATTTTTTGAAATCAATATAGCGTTGTTAAAATATTGTCCTATAAAATTATTAAAGATAATTTTTCATATTGAGTGTAGAATGAACCTAGAAATGTGCTATGACCCATGAGAAAAATGTCACATCTACAGAAAACAGTTTAAAATAATTGTAAGAAAAAAAAAAAAAAAGACTCAAGAAAATGCCAGCGTTGCTTTTTTCACATCTTTCATAATGGTTACTCTTTTCTTTGTATTACTACATTTTAATTCCATTTTGGTCTAAATATTTAAAAAATAGAAATTTAAACCTATAGGTGATTTTAAAAAGTCAAATATAACTTTTGTTTCACTTTTCCTAAAATTGCATTGCCATGAGTAACCAATAAATCAGCTGTTGACTTTACAGTGAGCAGAGGTTATAATTGTTCTTCAGTAAGCATAGATTTATTTTGTAATTAATATCCTCTTTGGAATTTGCCTGTGAATAACATGTCAGTCTACCTTTCTGTTTTTGCCAACCATTAAATATAATAAAAGATGTTTTGACTGGTCTTTTGCCTCAAAGAGATTTTTTAAGCTTAGAAAATACATTTAAAATATATGTAAAATGCAACATAATACTGAGACTTTAATATTGTTTCTAAAAGTAACAGAAATAATTTGATATTTTAATGGCAATGGATATACCCAACATTCCAATGCTTTTACAGTCCATGGTGGGGGAATTAAAAAAAAATACTTCCATATATTTAATTACATGCCACCATGTTATAATTAGTGATTCTCATTTAGTAAACACTGTTCTTGAGACAGTACAAATATAAAGTGGAACACAATCTCTCTTGGGTAGCATCAAACTTTACTCAATCATTAAACGATGAGAAATATTGGGTTGTTTTTGTTAAGGATTAAGAAAATGCTTTTTGAAGCAGATAAACATTTGTCCCTGCTGGAAGCTCCTTCAGCAGTAATGCATCACTATGCCTGACCAGCCCTAGAAACCTTGGAAAGACAAAATATGTACATGTTCGTTGTTAGGCATATGTGATATGTTTTGCTTTGTCACCTGGCAACCAAAAGATTTTTGAACTTTGCCAAAATCCAAACTTTCGAGACTCTTAAGCTGCTTAATTTTTATATTCATAAAACACAATCCATGGTATATTTCTGTTTGGAGAGCTAATTGTATAAGACTTCTTGAGTTGTGATAGATTTTGCTAAAAGATATTTAACCTCATAGTTTAACATGTCAACTTCAATTCAGATCAGATTCCATGTTATTTATTTAGACCTGCATGAATGACAAATACTAAAAGTCACATATATTTCATGTCTTTATCATGTCTTGAAGGACCCATGAAAAATGAGCAGAGAGTCAGAGGTTGAGTGTTCTAATCTTGCTTGGCTCTGTTGTTTAAACTAGTCTTGAGACTTCAGAAAGTAATGCAATACCTTTGATCCCATTTTCTCCATTGGTAAATTAAGGAAATGCACTTAAACATTTCAAAGAGTTGTAAAAAATATTTGAGGTGTATATTTTCTTTTTAAATGAGAGGAATATCAACGATGTTCATTCTAGAGACACATGGGTATACAGGTCTTACATTCTTACTCATTATTTGTCAATCTTTGACCCACATTCCATCTCAAAACCCACCAGCATGCTCTGATATATACCAAGTACTTCTAGAATATAAATTCCACTGAACTTTTACAAAGTATTTCTATATTCATGCTTACTGATCACCATCAGAGATATTCAGTTATTTTTATTTTCTTCTATTTTAAAAAATGTGAAAACTTTTTCCCCTTGTTCCATTTGTAGTATGTTCCTGGGACAGATCATGGTACTTTCAATTTAACTTGGTTACCTGGATTTTCACAACCAATGGACCATCCTGGAAGTCTGAACTAAACTGAAGAATCAATTGTAATTGGCAAAGGTTCCGTAAGTACTATCTTGATAACGTCCTCAAATAATACCTCATATCATGAAGGATAATTTTACTATTTTAAAGTCCAATTTAGTAGTGCTACATCACTGACTGTGATGTTCAAATATTTGTCACTGGAGACCATCAGCCCACGGCAAAATAGACACCAGAACACTACATAATTTGTGTTTGTTCAGAGAAAAGACTGTTCAGATTTTTATTATCCTAATGATTAAAAAATTGCTCTTGGTGCTTGTTCCAGTAAGAGAAAAAAATGTTCTTAAACGCTAAAACAATAGTAGTTTCTTTGGTGAGTGATGTGCCACTTAGTAATAATGCAGTGCATTTTGAACAGATCTGTAGTTTTTCAAAGACAAACATCAAATAGGAAGAAAAAGGTTATGTCACCTTCACCCTCACAGTACTGTCATTTATATGCTATCAGCTCATTAAATTCACATTAGGATACTCCATGGGACTTGAGTTGCTATTAGTGCACCTAAAATGGCATAACAAAATCTCAGTTCACTTTAAGAGAGATGGCATTGCGACATTTTGTATTTCATCACTGAATTATTACAGTCTCAGATGCATTCTGCTGTGATGGTAATGGAAGGAGGAGTACAAGAGAGGAAAGCTGTCCATTTGTTGTTCCCCAGGGAGAGAAAAAGCAAAGTTTGATCAAAAAAAAAAAAAAAAAAAAAATTTAAGGAAGTGAAAGTAAAGTATTAACAATTTAAGCCCTGTATCTAGGCTGAAAATACACAAGTAAAGGCAAATGTTACATTTTGAGATAGACTTTATAGGACTTGTTTATTTACCTTAGTAAAATGACTATATTGACTACTCAGGAGCTTGTTTGCTTAGTTGTTTTATGTCCACAGGTGGATGACCATCTGGACTTCATATTACCTTTCAGACGTACTCACTGGTAGCAAATCACTGTCCTTTTCTATTATATTTTTAGCAGTTATATCCTTATGAAAAAAATTTGGGTAGCCTCTCAAAGGTGAACAATTCCATGACAAATGTGAATATTGATAGTTATCTCCATGATCACAGAACCTTTCCATCATGATGAACAAAAGATTATTATCTCCTATTCTGAACAACCTGCAGCTATACAAGATTTCATGAAATAATTTTAGCACATTTAACAATGATCAAATTGTACATTTGTCAAAAAATAGAGACACCAATGGAAAAAGCTTGAAATAACAATGGCTTACACAGCATACAAGAATTAGTGTTGTTCTCAAAACCAGTAAACTTATGAGAATTTTGATGTATATTCTATCAGCTGGATTAAGAGAAGTGTATGGCTGACATAATATGCTTTTACATATAAATAGAGAAATAAATGTGTGTTTATTAAGAGATGAAATAATATAATAACACAAGCATGCCCTCTTCTAATGATTACTTCTCAGTGATAGAAACAGAATTTGAATAGAAGAAACAAGATTAAAGTCTTCATCCCATATCTTGAATGTTTGGACACACTAAACACAATATTTCATAATTGGGAGTTTATATTACATGTGGAACATATTTAAAATTAAGTTACAGTTGTTCAGAATATTTAGACTTCACGACTATTGCTTTCATTTGTATCATTTCTTACATAAAGTAAAAAAAAAGTATCAAATATGTGAAATATAAATACCTGCTGCTTCTGAGTATACTTTGTAGCTACAGCTCTGTTTCTGGGTTATTGGCAGCTGTAATATAAAAAAAAATGAAGAGATTGAACTAGACAATCATTAGATTTCCTACAATTCTCTACATCTGTGTCTTAACAGAAAATAGCAGAGTGTTGGAAAAAGAGACCCAGTAGGCGTCTAGGCTGGTGGTCTCCACCCAGACTAGAATTAAGAAACCTAAATTAGTAATTTACTCTAGGCCTTAGTTTCCCCTTCTACAAAGTAAGGCAAAATACTTTCTGACCTCGAAAGCATCTTGAGATCTAAACTTCTCTGGTTTTGTGTTCTCTAACGCTTTCTCATTTCTCTCACAATTTTACCATGTAATATTGGACAAGGTCCTAAAGCATATAGGGTACCCATTTTTATTAGTCAGGGTTCTTCAGGGAAATAGAACAGAAGAGAGAGAGAGAGAGATTTATTATGAGAAATTGGTTTTTACGATTACAGAGGTTAGAAGTCTCACAATCTGCTCCCTGCAAGGTGGAGAACCAGGAAAGCCAGTTGTATGATTCAGTTGGAATTGGAATGTCTGAGAACCAGGGGACTTGATGGTGTAAATTCCACTTTGAGGGCTGGAGAAGATGAGATGAGACATCCCAGCTCAACCAGTGAGTCAGGAAAAAAGAATCAAGTTCCTCCTTCCACTTTTTAATTCCACTCAGGTCCTGAATTGATCGGATGATGCCCACTCACATTGGGAAGGGCAGTCTGTTGTAATGAGTCCACAAATTCAAATGTTAACCTTATCCAGAAACACTCTCCCAGACATACCCAGAAATAATGTTTAATCTGGGTACACCATGATGAATCAAGTTCATACATAAAATTAACCATCACAACATCATTATGCTTAACCTACCAACCTACTCCCAGGAGTATAGAAAATGTTACTAAATATGATACCAGATGAATGTTACAACTAAGTCAACCACCTACCGTTGCAGGATGTCAGGGACCCCGAACGGAGGGACCGGCTGAAGCCATGGCAGAAGAACATAAATTGTGAAGACTTCATGGACATTTATTAGTTCCCCAAATTAATACTTTTATAATTTCTTACACCTGTCTTTACCAGCAGTCTCTGAACATAAATTGTGAAGATTTCATGGACACTTATCACTTTCCCAATCAATACCCTTGTGATTTCCTATGCCTGTCTCTACTTTAATCTCTTAATCCCATCATCTTTGTAAGCTGAGGAGGATGTATGTCTCCTCAGGATCCTGTGATGATTGCGTTAATGGCACAAATTGTTTGTAGAGCATGTGTGTTTGAACAATATGAAATCTGGGCACCTTGAGAAAAGAACAAGATAACAGCAATCTTCAGGGAACAAAGGAGATAAGACTTGGAGTCTGACTGCTGGTGAGCCGGACAGAACAGAGCCATAGTTCTCTTCTTTCAAAGGCAAATAGGAGAACTATCGCTGAATTCTTCTTCTCAGCAGGGAACAACCCTGAGAAAGAGAATGTGGCCTGAAGGTAGGTCTATAGACGGCCCCCTTGAGGCAGCCGCCTTTTAAGGTCGAGGCTGAAGGGATGAAATAAGCCCCGGTCTCCTGTAGTGCTCCCAAGCTTATTAGGATGAAGAAATTCCCACCTAATAAATTTTGGTCAGACAGTTTGTCTGTTCTCAAACCCTGTCTCCTGATAAGATGTTATCAATGACAATGTGTGCCCGAAACTTCATTAGCAATTTTAATTTTGCCCCATCCTGTGGTTCTGTGGTCTCACCCTGCCTCCACTTGCTTTGTGATATTCTATTACCTTGTGAAGCATGTGATCTCTGTGACCCACACCCTATTCGTGCACTCCCTCCCCTTTTGAAAATCGCTAATAAAAACTTGCTGGTTTTACGACTCGGGGAGCATCACGGAACCTGCCGACGTGTGATGTCTCCCCTGGACACCCAGTTTTAAAATTTCTCTCTCTTGTACTCTTTCCCTTTATTTCTCAAACCAGCTGAGATGCTTAGGGAAATAGAAAAGAACCCATGGTTAAATATCAGGGTGGGGTTTTCCCCTGATAACTGACAAATTTGTCAGGCTCTAGATTTATCTTTGTTTCTTTAATAAGCCAGAATCCCCCATAACTTTTTAATCTCTTAACTTCAGCCCAGTTCAATCACTTGGATATCTACCCTCCAGCGATGGTCATTTGAATTTATAACCATCCTAATAAAATAAGGAAATTGAAATCCACGCAGGATAAATGACTCATCCAAGGTGACATGGCAGAGAGCTAGGTTTAGAAAATACTGTGTTTTATGACTTTTAGTGCAATGTTTCTCCAGCCTGTGTCTTGTGGAGTCAAGGATCTCACTTTCTATTATCTTTGTTTCAACTTTCACACAGCCCATAGCAGGGCAAATTCTTTCAGGAAAATTTGTACCCAAGACAAAGTACATTGTACTATAAAAGGATAAGATATTAATTAATGGTAGGAAGTGAAGAATCAACCAGTCATGAGGAAAACTTTTTTAAAGTAGACCAATTTATTTTTCATACCCTCTGAAATGAGTGGGTAATAGGCTATATGGTCATTTGTTCAACCTTAGAATAAGTTCTGATCCTTATTTAATACCTTAAATATAGCCTTGAAATTGCATTATGAATTGTATTCACCTTTAAGTCACCATGCCAACCGCAATGCCTGGACATATAAGACACCTTATAAGTATGTTCTATATTGAATATGACCATCTTTCACACAGGTCTGAGTTTGCAATTAAGTATACCTCAGCTATACTCCCTTTAAAAAGAAACAAAACATTTTTTGGTGTAAAATCTCAACAGCAGGAATAAAGAGATTATTTTAGTTATGTAGTGTGTATTTGATATCATGCTTCTTAGGTAAAAAGAACCCTTCAATACTCATTACATTGAATATTGAAGCTGATCTCATTCAACACAACACAGATGAGATTAGCCATTTGTAGAAGCAACCCTCTCTAAGAAGCGACTTTACATGTCTTGATAAGATGAATGAGTCTTCTAAAATTCAGTAAGAGAGCCATGAAATTTTTCTTTTCAATATTTTGTAAGGGAGACAGTAATCAAGAATGTAAGTAATGATAGATACGCTAGAAAGTAATTAATTGTGTAAAATAACCATTACATTGAAATAACGGAATCTTATGTTAAGCGATTAGAAACATTGTTTCTTTTTTAAGTAAATACTAAAATCTGTCTGTGCTTATTTAGCAATAACTCAAAGGGTAGTCAGCCAGTTTGGTGATACTGCTTTTCACTTTTTGGCAGGTATAAACCTGAAATGCAGAAGGCCACCTCATCTACCACTATGTGAACAGAATATTCCCTCCTATCATCCAACTCCCTTTGTTTCACCTCTTGACTCACCACAAAAACCATCTGATCTTATTTTGATTTCCCAAGAAGACTTTTTCTTTCTCTTTTTTTTTTTTTTTTTTTACTGAGAAGGAGCATGTACTTGCCAGCTGATGCAAGTATTCTGTTACATAGTACAGCGTGTTGTTCTGTGTAAGTGAATAAATTGGCATTCTGGTTTATAAATCTGTTTCCTGTAAGTTTATTTAGCATTAATGAGTCCTCTAGAGCCTGACCATTCCTGGGAAAACTGATAAAATAGTACTCCTAGCCAGGCAAAGCCAAGGTCCACACCCTGGCTCTGAAGTCACCCCAGTGAAAGTTATATATATGCCATGTGTTCCTGCCGGAAACAGCAAGTCAGTCAGCCTCTCTCTTTATTCCTGGTAATTACAAGTGAGACAAATCTCTTAGGAAGAAACTTCTAAGGTGAACAGGAACAGTGCATACCATCTTCTCCCTCAGAGATTTACAGCATTTAGTTATATAATAGTTTGTAAAAGATAAGCCTGATTTATGCTGTAAAACCCAGTATTTCTCAGTATTCCAACTACTTTCATGTGATCTGTATTAAACTTTCTGGGAATATACCATGGAAAACTCTATTTGTGAGATACTATAGTTCTAGGAATCCTGAAGAAGGCCTAGAAGTACAGCTTCTCTTTGGGGATTTTTATCTCATTTGCATCTTGATAAAAATGAGAATTTCTCAGCTATAGATCTCAAGAAGAATATCATGTGACAATGCCATAATAAAGTTAGTTTTATGTAGAACCTGGGTAGATTTGCTTCACACCAGTACTTGGATGTGCCTTGACACTGACATCCTTCTCTTTAGCTTCCTTTCCTATAAAAGAGCCCATTCTTAACAAGTAACCCACAATGTACTGTTTAGAGAAGTTATAGAAGATCAGTCGGGATGATTCTGTCACCAAACTTTATTAGAACTAAAAATGTACAACATCTGTCACATTCTATTGTGTTGGAGTCTAAGGATGTATCCAATAAGTATCACCCCTCTCGTGCAACAGAGTTCTTAAAACTAATAGAGAAATAAAGGAATGGAGAGGAAGTCAAAGTATCACCTCATCTACTAGGAGACCAGATGGGAGGCCTTTATTTAGAGTCAGTTATTTGAACCTACCTACTGACCATTGAATTTAGGTTGAATTACTCACCTGGAGCCAGCCAGAATAAAGTTGGTAGAGAAAAGTCAGCCACAAGAGGTAGAGATAGTCTGTGTTTCTCCTTGAAGGGAAAAAAAAGTTTCCAAGAGGAATAGGCTTGGAACCTATTAGAGTAGGCTGACTTTAATCCTCAACTTAAGTGCCTGCTTCTGGGGTATAGGGAGGAAAAGCATAGAGAGACATTATTTCTCTATGTGGAAGATAAAATTAGGAATGAGGAATTATAATTTTCTTCTAACATACTGCTTCTTGTAGTAAGAGACCTAAACTATAAAACCTAAAGTAAACAATTTAAAAAAAACACAAAGATGTGAGCACAGTACACTTTTCCTACAAGACAAACCTGGCAGAAATTAGTTAATGGGACAAGACGACTACGTATAATGTGCCTAAAGCTGGACAAGAGAAAACAAGACAAAGATGGGATGAGATATAAACTTTAAAAAAGGCAGAAAGGTAAAGCAATTATTTTCTCTTCTGACTAAGTGATGCACTGATATTGAAGCAATGACATTTGAGTGGTAGGCTATCCTAAGATTTACACACCATCTTTTTTTTGTTGTTTACAACATTTTTTCTGTTTTCAAATATATCTAAGGAATCACCGGTGTGCAAATTTGTATGTATAACAATCTGAATATTAAAAGTATTATAGCTTAGAACATTGGGTCTTCTAAAATTAGTCAAAGGTTCACCTTAAGTTATAGTTAGACAGATGATTTAACAAATGCATAATATTGCAGATTTGCAAATTATTTTATTAATAATAATTAATGTTCCTTCTTCACATGGAATGTATATTTCTGCAAATGTATATATCTATTTATGCTTACTCAATAAGCACTTCTTAGGTTCACTACTATAAAAAGCTGTGTGCCATAACCTAACATTCAAAATCAAATATGACAGTTTCTGCTCTTGAATAGTTTTGCTTCCCATAGGAAAAGAGACAAATCTATATGATTATCATATAGCATGAAAGATGCTAAGGTAGTGGCATGTACAGGGTATTGTGGGAGACAAAACATCTATGTCAGACTGAGAGATAAAGAAAAATGGTGTTTGAGCTAAAGCATGTCTGTGTGTATGTGTGTGTGGTGTTTTAACTTTTATTTTCATGCAATTTCAAAAAAGTTTGTTCAGAAACATTTGACAATAACTTGGAGATGTGGTGCCTGTTTACATTAATATCATGGAATGTATTACTTCCTTCACACAGGATCATACAGTTCTATGATCTGATCCACAATTTGTATCCAAATTGCGTCAATAATCCTAAAAATATGCTGCATTTGTTTTTTTCCACAGCTCAAGGTCTACTCTGGATCACTTGTTGCAGTTTGTTGCTATATCTCTTCAGACTCTTTCCCTCAGTCTCTATCTTGACCTTGATCTTTTTGAGAAGAACAGAAAGTTTATTTGTAATTGAATTTACATTCCTTTGATGTTTCATATTGTTACATTCAAACCATGATTTGTGGCAGGACCTCCACAGGAATGATAGCATGCCCTTCCCAGGAAGCATGTGATGCCCACTGGTCCCAGGATTTGATCACTTGATTAAGGGAATGTTCCCGTTAGACACTGTGAAAGTACTGCTTTTCCCTTTGTAATTAAGGAGTGTTAATGATTTTGGCAGGGACAATTAGGGTAATTCAAAACATTTGATTCTTTAATTTTTTTTTTCTAGTTTTTGACTGTTAATAAATAAAGCTTCTATGGAGAGTGTCAGGTAAGGCTTCCTAAATACATTGGGTTGTCAGGGAAGGTTGCACTAATAAGGTAATTATCAATTAGAAGTGTAATGTGGAAAACAGTTTGAGTAGGGAATTATTATTTGTATAACTTAGAATAGGTTTGAACTCGAGAATCAAAATTCTTAACCCAAAATAACAGAAATAATTTGTGCTTTATTACCTCCCTTAAGAAGTCTAGAAATACACTCTCCCAGGATTGACCTAGTGGCTCAACTTTTTCATCAAATAACCAGGGTCTTTCCATTCTTTGGAACCATCGTTCTTTATATTTCATTTGCCTTAGGTTTGTTTCATTAAAGTCAGCATCTGCTTGACTGCTCCCTTGACTCTAGACACCATGGCTTTTTGTTTTGTTTTGTTTTTGTTTGTTTGTTTGTTTTAGTGAAGAAAAAACTACACAAACAAAGTGTCTGCCACACTAAATGACAGCAAAAATATGGAAAGAGATTTTGCTTCCGTATTCTTAAGGCAATACCTTCTATAGGAAGGTATATGGTTCAAAGTGTCCACTTCACACTTTTATGCACAATTAACTATCATACCACAAAATAATAAGAGTGTTTTTGCTTCTGCTTAATATGCTAAAACTATCTACTGTCTAAATGGGAATGTTCTCATCGCTTCCAAAAATGGATGATACGAAGTCTCCTTGTTTGTCATATTTTACACAGGTCAATATCAACTTCTTTTCTAGTTCAGTCACAATCTTATCTGGTCATATATTCTAAAAATTAAATTGCAATTTTATCATTCACAAACACATAAAAAATAGGAGCAATTTAACTGAAGGAAGAAGGAAGAAAATGTGCATGATTTTTTTTCAATCACTATGCTAGAGTTGATATTTATCCTTTCTCCTTCTACTTACCACTTTAATGTTATCTTTGTTCTCATTCGATGTTTGGGATGTTTGCTTGATAGGATAACTCAGGACTTCCTTTCTCAAAGTTTCATGCTTTCATGGCTCTGTTGACATAAATTTATTACCAGTTTCTCAAACATTTTCAGTTAACATTGTTGTATGATAGACACATTTGTGATATGCTGTAGATGATGCAAGCAATGTAGTGAACCATGTCATCATTGTAAATAAAATAGTTTTTCGTAACTGTGTCTTATAGAATCACTAAATATAAGGCAAGTAAATAGAGTACTTCAAAATTAATAATTGCATTAGGAGTCAAAATGTAGGTGGAAAATTGCCTCAAGAGGAGCCAATCAGATTCTTTTTGCCAGAATTTATGAATTAAACCAAGAAATTCTAGTTTCAATTGGGGTGGATCTCTTGCACAGAGGAGATAACAAATTTTAGATTGTAGTGTAGTATACTTTAACACACATAGTAAGAAGCGGAGACAACCAATCTGCAGAAAAAGAAAGATAAAAAGATAAGAAAAAGAAAGAGAGAGAGAGAAAGAGAGAGAGAGAGAGGTCATAGAGCACAACAAAACATTCCCTACATTCTGATGGTGTTTTTATGTATTACTACACACCGGGCTCTAGTCTTTCTAAAGGGACTTGATGTATTTCTTATCTTTGCATTATAAAATTCCCATATGTGCCAGTAAATAATTCCTCACCAACATCCCCATTAAAATATCTACCTAATTTAGCTAAAGTTATTATATTTTACTTGCATTCACTGACCTCTAACTCTAATATGTCTTCCTAAATTATTTTATCCTGAAACCTGCTTTCTGTCCCTTCACAGTGTGAAAATATCTTTACAGGAACAAGGAATGAAACTCACCAGTTTAACGTATTATGGAAAACTATTTTGTCCATGTGATTTTGACACATTTACCTCAAATTCTCAGGAAAAAAAATGCTTAGCAAGACTTTTCTTGTGTCAAAATATAAAACAATGTTTATTTTAACAAAAGACATGGGAGAGGCCTTTACTCAATAAATTTGTATTTAGTGCTTGCAGCCTGCAAAAAGCACCATAAATATTTGTGGAAGATAAAGTTTTATGCAATTTAAATGTGCTATGTAGAATTCACAAGAAGAGTATTTCACATGCAGTTGATTGAGAGCTGACTGCATTTCAATATCCTACACACTTTTACATAAAAAACAGCAGGGAACCTATAAGTGTTACTTTGGAGAAGCTAGGTAGAAATTTAACTATGTGCACAACATATTTAAATTCAAGTGAGCTGGGATATCTTAGAAGTTTGGTTATTTATTTTGGTGAATAAAACCTCTGACAAATATTTATAAATGCAAATTTGGGGAGAATTAAAATACGTATTATTTTTTCCACTGAAGCTTCTGTGTTTCCTGATTGGTCATTTTACTATGTTTGTTCCAGGTGCCTGTTTTGCAACATCCCTCATACATTCATATTGTGCTTGAAAACACATGGCAAAACCACATATTTTGACTAGGGAAGTAACAATTTTTCAATGACAGGCAAAAATCATGAAAATTACTTTTCAATGGAAGCCTCTCTCTCACACCATAGCTATTTCTTTTGACAAACTATGATTTCTTCACAAGGTTATTTTTTGATGGTCTCCAGGATGCTAACTTACCATGGGGGTTACACTAGCTATTTTCTAAAATAGGTGTTCCACTGATACAACATATATTGGACATTTATGCTTGTTTCTATTTGACTTAATTACAATTTATTTGAACTTTTGCCCCAAGATAGTTTTAATGTGGAGGCCAAAATTTGAAACTTTTAATGAAATAAATAAATACACTTAGTAATATATTATTTTCCTGAAAGAAGAAATATGCTTTCATAAATAACCCACCTAATAAGAGTTCCTAAGTTTTACCTTCATATCATCAGCAATGTTTTAAGTTATTTAATGCATGAAACAGTCCCACATATATATATATATATATATATATATATATATATATATTATATACACACACACACAAACACACACACATATATATACACACACACATATAAATACATTTCACCTATACACAACCACACACAGACATAGCCAATTCGACACATTTTTTTTTGAGTGCCTACTATGATCCAGAAACTGGAAATGTAACAATGAGCAAGTCAGTTATGGTCTCATTCTCAGCAACCTTATATTATAGTGGGGATATGCAATGGAAAATAATCCATAGAAACTGTGAGTATAATAAGGGAAAAGTTAGGAAAGGGAAGATATGGAAGAACATGTTTATTTAGCTATCCCTCCCTTCATGATGTAATTTTTGCCTTCCCCTCTAGACACATCTGTATTCAGTTATAACTCTCAGAAGCAATCTGTCCTCCTTTTCAAATCACACTTAACTCCCTAGTTAGGGTAGCTATTATCAAAAAGACAAAAACTAGCAAATGCTAGTGAGGATATAGAAAAAAAAGGGAACGCTTATACACCGTTGATGGGAATATAAACTGAAACAGCCACTGTGAATAGTGTGGAGGTTCCTCAGAAACCACAAACAGAACTACCATATGATCCAGCAATCCCACCACTAGGAATTTATCCAAAGAAAAGGAAATCATTATATCAGGGAGACATCTGCACTCCCATGTGTATTGCAGCACTATTCACAATAGCCACGATACGGAATCAAACTAGGTGTCCAATAACAGATGAATGGATAAAGAAAATGTGGTACACATACACAGTAAAATGCTATGCAGTCATAAAAATAAATAAATAAATAAATAAATAAATAAATAAATAAATAAATAAAATGATAAGGTCAGATCCGAGTATGGTGGCTCACACCTGTAATCCCAGAAATTTGAGAGGCCAAGGCAGGAAAAACACTTGAGTCCAGGAGTTTGAGAACAGCCTGGGCAACAAAGCAAGACACCATCTCTACAAGAAATTTAAAAAATTAACCAGACTTGGTAATACATTGGTGGTTCCAGCTACATAGTAGGCTGAAGTGAGTGGGTCACTTGAGCCCAGGAGTTTGAGGCTCCCGTGAGTTATGATTGCACCACTGCACTCAGCCTGAGCAACAGAGTGAGACCTCTTCTCAAAAAAAATAAAAATAAAAATAAAAAAATAAAAAATAAAATCTTATCATTTGGAGCAACATGGAAGGGACTGTGGGACTGGAGGGCATTATGTTAAGTGAAATGAACCAGGAAAAGAAAGTTAAACACTGCATGTTCTCACTCATATGTGGAAGCAAAAATAAACGTTGATCTCACATCAAGGGTCGGGCAAAGGAGGAATAGGAAGATATTTGTTAAAGGATACAAAATCACAGCTAGGAGGAACAAATTCTAGTGTTCTGTAATATTGTAGGATGGCTACAGTTAACAATGTATTAGATAGTCTCAAATAGCTTGAAGGAGGATGTTGAATGTCCCCAACACAAAGAAATGATACATGTTTGAGATTATTGATATGCTAATTACCCTCATCTGATCACTATATATTATATGCCAACTTAAAAAATATGTATGTGTATATATTTCATCTTTCCATATCTACATACAGATGAATCCTTATATGTGAATTATTCGTCTTTCTAAACTCCTATTCACTATGAAAACTCAGGTCTCTTTACACTCCTGCTCATGAGATTTATACTGGACTTTTCCTGCGACCAAAAATGCATGAGGCAGGTGGTTTTAGATATGGGACAAAGGACAAAGAGAAAAGAAGTATGTGTTGAATATCAGGATCACCATAACATTTAGCAGTTCAGGGCTGCTAAAGTGAAATGGATGGCAATTTGGGGGCAGGATTCCTGAGAAAAGAGGCTAAAGGAAATGACCCCATATGTTTATTTGGAGTCACTAAAAGTTATAGAGTATCAATCAAAAATAACAAATAATAGCATTTCTTAACATCTGACCTATTCTATGTTTATTTATTTTCTTACTGATTTTCTGTGCTCCCATGAACATAAGCTCTGTGAACACGGCTCTACTCTTCATGCTGTATTCCTAGTAGAAGAATATCTGACACAAAGTAGGTGCTCAGTAAATATTTATTGAGTTAAGTGACTCTCACATAACTGGAAGTCCTGAGAGAGAACAAGCTCAAGGAAAATTCAAATGAGGATTCCAACTCAGTTCCCCTGTGCTTCTTCCAGGTCAACTCTTGTATATGTATAACTTTGTTCTCAAGCTGGCCTCTCTTGTGGCCAAAACATGGTTTTCAGTAGCCTTCAGGACAGTCCGTTTCCTAGTCTTCATGCAGTAGGAGAGAGGAAAAGCCACTCTTCTATTTGTGGAATAAAACGCCTCTCATCTAGTGTGTTTGAGCTGTATCATGTCTTGGGTCAACTCACAGAATAAAAATAACCAAAGGCTGGAATGCTCTGTGCTGATTGGATTAAATTTGTGTTCCTGAATCGATCACTGGCTTGATTGAATGTGGAATGGAGATTAGATTATTATTAATAATTTAGCTTGACCAAGGGTGGTATCTGAGTTAGAAACAGAATCAGTCTTCCCTGAATCACACAGGTAGTATAAAGGAGGAATGGGTTCCTGAAGAACATCCCAGATTCTCTTAGGAAGGTGTAAGGAGACAATGAATGTTGAGTAGACAATCAAAATTGTCCATTATATTTTTTCCCTATAGATATATTTCAAAGATTTTATTCTTAGAAGTGCAAGAAGTATGAAAATAAAATATTCTAAGAGGAATGTATTTATTGTATCACAAGGAAGCTGTTTAAAATGACAGATCTTTGAAGACAATTTGGGTAACAGCTACTGACCTATCAAGAACTTGTAAGTTTGCCAGTACTGGAAGAACAGTACTAGATCTGTAACTGTTTTGTTCAACATTGTACCCACAGTCCTTAGCATAAAGAAGATGATTGGCTGGGCGTGGTGTCTCAGGCCTGTAATCCCAGCACTTTGGGAGGCCAAGGAGGGTGGATCACCTGAGGTCAGGGGTTCAAGGCCAGCCTGGCCAAACTGGTGAAACCCTATCTCTACTAAAAAAAAAAATACAAAACTTAGTTTTGCATGGTGGTGGGCACCTGTAATCCCAGTTACTCAGGAGGCTGAGGCAAGAGAATCACTTGAACCTGGGAGGCAGAAGTTGCAGTGAACCGAGATTGCACCACTGCACTCCAGCATGGGCAACAGAGCAAGACTCCATCTCAGACAATAAATAAATAAATAAATAAAAAAGATGTTCAACAAATACTTGATGAATTAATGATTGTATTCACACATTTGTTTTTGTAAAGATAAAGCCACAAGCTTTGTATAAAGAAATCCATAAGTTTCCTGCAGGGAAAACACAGCATACCTATATTATAAATGCCCCTTGCTTCCCAGTAGGATTATTAACAAATCACTCTATTTATGTATATGAATTAAGACTTTTCAGAGTGACTCTAGAGGAAAAAACAATAAAAAGCCTGGGAGATAAAGATCTACCATTTTGCCACATGGTGTTTTATTTGTTCTATCTGTTTTTGCTATTTTTTCCCTCTTTTTCTGATTTATCTTACGTTAATAATACATTTTATGATAACCAATTTTTATCTCCATTATTAAATTATTTATACTTTTTCACAGTCCAGTGATCTGTGCTTTTGATATATACTTTCAATTAATCAGAATCTTATTTTAAATAAAATCATATACTATTTGACAAGTAGTTTAAGGATCTCATAACTGTGTATGTCCAATTCTTCCCCCATTCTTCGAGCTATTGATATCACACATTTTCTTTTAGACACGCCATAAAGACAATATGTTGCTTGTATTTTTCTTTAGGCATTAAGTTATCTTTTAGAGCAAATTTTGAAATTAATTTATTTTCATTTATTCTTTACCAGTGCTCTTCATTTTCTTAGAAGATTCACATTTCAATCTGATATCGCATTCCTTCTGCCCGTTGAATTTCTTTTAACATTTCTTGTTGTGTAGATCTTCTCGAATTATCTAATTTTGTTTGTCTTACAAAGCCCATATTTATACTTCATTTTCAAAATGTATTTTTACTGGGTAAAGAATTATGGAAAGACAGTAATTTTTTTCTCAGTGTTTGATGAGAAATCAGCTATAATATATTCGTTTCCCTGTAACTCGTCTTTTTTCCCCCTCAGGTTGTGTTAAGGGTTTTCTTTTTGTCTTTTGTTTGCAGCATTAATATAATACGATACACATATGTGTGTTCACCGCCCTGTCCCACCAGGTCTCATTCCTTAAGGGGAGTATTGACTCTGTTTTATGTTCTTTGAGTTTCCTGGATCTATGCTTTGGTGTCTGTTATTAATGTCAGAAATTCTTGGTCTTTTTTTTTTTTTTTTTTTTTTTTTTTTTTTTGAGATGGAGTCTCGTTCTGTTGCCCAGGCTGGAGTGCAGTGGCGTGATCTCGGCTCAGTGCAAGCTCCGCCCCCCGGGTTCACACCATTCTGCTGACTGAGCCTCCTGAGTAGCTGGAACTACAGGCACCCGCCACTATGCCTGGCTAAGTTTTTGTATTTTTCAGTAGAAACGGGATTTCACCGTGTTAGCCAGATTGGTCTCAATCTGCTGACCTTGTGATTCGCTCGCCTCAGCCTCCCAAAGTGCTGGGATTACAGGCGTGAGCCACCACGCCCGGCCCCATTATTTTTTTCAAATGTTTCTCTGCTCCATTCTCTCCTGATTCTCCTTCTAGAATCCCAGTTTGGCAATTGTTAGATTATTTGATTTTGTCTGACAGCTCATGGATGCTTTTTTCTGTGTTTATTGTTTGTGTTTATTTTTCCCACTTTTTTTCTATGTTTCAGTTGAAGTAATTCCTATTGACCTATGTTCAAGTTCACTGAATATTTTCTTCACTCTGTCGAGTCTACTAATAAGTCAATCAAATACATGCTTTATTACTATGCTGTGCATTTCTACCATTTTCATTTGCTTCTTCCTTTCGCTTTCCCTCTTTTTGATAAAACTGGCTCTATAACGTTAAATGTGTCCACTTTTTTCCTTTAGAATGTATAATATATTAATCATAGTAATTTGAAATTCTCAGTCAGATGGTTTCAACATCTGCACCATATCTGAATCTGGTGGTTCTGTTGATTACATTGTGGGGTGTGTGTGTGTGTGTGTGTGTGTGTGTGTGTGTGTGCATGTGTTGATTTTCCGTATTCTTCATAATTTTTTTTGTAGAAAACCATGTATTTTGTATAGGAAAGCATAGACTCAAGTACTTAGAGTTTAGGCTTTTAAATAAGCATACCTTTTTTGTATATAGGATTGCGTTAACTAGCCAGGAGTTGTTCAGTGTTGAAATTGTCCTTGCTATGTTTGTCTTTAGTAGACCACAGTCTTCAAATTTCTCTAGCAATATACTGTGTGTTTGGAATGGCGGCTGGCTTCCCAAAATCTTTTTTCTCAACCTCTACTCCACCTCCCCCATTAGCCTTCCCTTTCGTGCTGTACCACAGAGTGTGTCTGTCACTTGCAACTTAACCAGCAGTATTCCATTATCACCTTACTTGGTGCTTTTTAGCCTGGTGGTGGGTAGTGAAGTTGGGAAAAATCCCTGCGTCTCAGTGATTTGTCCCTCAAAATGTTACTGCTCTTTTTCCAGCTATAGTTCTTGCTAAGAACATATTTCTGCTCCTTTTTGTTTCTCTTGTTCTCTTTGTCAGGGGCCACAGGCTTATATCAGTGGCCTATGACCAGTGGGTTTTGTTGTCTTTCTTGTAAATTAAAGCTTTGGTTCCATACAGGATCATTACCTCCAGCTCATTTTTCATGCCTGCTTTTCCTGTCCACCAGTCCTAAATAAAAGAAGCTGTGTCTTGACTCACCTTTCCGATCCTCTCACCCCCATACCTCCAGCTCATTTATCATGCCTGTGCTTCCTGTCCACCAGTCCTACATAAAAGAAGTTGTCTCCAGATTCACTTCTCTGATCCCCTCACCCCCATACCTTCCTGCTAACACCTACTGGGCTTCATGGATAAAAAGGCTGCTGGTGTGTGGGAGTCTCCTTCTTCCATATCTGCGGACCTCAGAGGCTTCACCCTCTCTACCAGTCTGCACTTAGCACTCTGTCTCCAACTTATCAGTTATTCTGAACCCTTAGTGGTGTCCAGGTGACATCCACCTTAGCAAAGCAAATGTATATATCCTGTCTCTCCCTACAGGCACCCGTCTCTCCCCATTTTTCTGGTTAATGGATTGTTTTGTAATCTCAACTTTTGAATGGGTCCAAGAAAAGTTGTGGGTTTACGATTTTTCTAGCCTTTTTGTTTCTATAAGTGTAGAAGCAATACTCCTTCTAGCTTGCCGTATCCTGGAGCAGAAACTGGATGTCATTAAGACTTGAGGAGAAAATATTTTGAGAAGAATTAAAAATTGTGCCCAAAGGCCTTAGATTCTTGATGAATCAATAGTCTTCTTTGTATGTTGTGAAATTCGTGATCAAATACAAATGAATATGAGAACTCTTTTAAAAATATATTGAATTAGTTTATAAGTCCCATAAGGTGACATTCAGATGAATTCTTTTTATCTTTATAGCGCTGTATATATCACCTAGACTGTAATTTCTGTAAATTTAGTTTTTTTTTTTTTTAATTTTTAATTTTGAATCAGATTCTGGTTCTTGTCACCCAGACTGGAGTGCAGTGGTGCGATCTCAGCTCACTGCTATTTCCAACTCCTGAGCTCAAGTGATCCTCCCACCTCAGCATCCTGAGTAGCTGGGACTACAGGCACCTGCCACCACACCCAGCTAATTTTTGTATTTTTTGTAGAGATGGATTTTCGCCATGTTTCCCAGGCTTGTCTCGAACTCCTGAGCTCAAGAGATCTGCCCACCTCAGCCTTTCAAAGTGTTGGGATTATGGATATAAGCCACCATACCTGGCTTATTTTAGTTTTAATAAAGAATGCTGTTCATGATTCACACTGTTGACTAATCATTGGGTATTTTTTTTTTTATAAATTTGAAAATCTCTAGGAATTGTTGCAGAATTTGTAAGTGAAAGCAACAGAATGCCATAACTGAAATCATAAATGTCAACTTTTTAAATGCAGTGGCTGACTAGCTAGTGAGATTTTACCTGAATCTTCTGGTTTACATTACTAACTTAGGTTTCCTACACAACCAGATCAAATGGAATCTAAAAGAGAGAGGACAAGCTACAAATGTGAAGACCATGGTAGTCTGAGAAGGCAAGAGATTTAAATAGCCTAAAGTGTGGGTGAAATCAGTACACAGAGAAGACAGATGTATGTTAAGACAAGGCATAGATAGTGGTTATGGCAAATTTTGGAAACCACTTATTTCTTTTATGTATTACTTAATTCTTCCACTTGGCCCTAGATGCTGTTTGGTGTTAGCCAACGTCAAACAGCTAACATACCTGAGGAGAAAATGTGATCCTGGACCACCCAGAAAGAAATATTTGGTGATGCTAACACAAATTTTTAAAAAATGGGTTCAACTCTTCTTAGCTTTAGGTTCCTGTAAATAATTGTGACTCAGCTAAGCATTTCTTAAAGGTCTTGTCCAATCAACCTAAGGTTTAGACTGCATGTGTAGAAAATACTATACTGTTTGTGTAACTATAATTAATACAAAGTGTTATGTGTGTTTTTTTTTTAAAGATTTCAACAGCAACTTAGGGATTTAGTTCCCTGAGTCTATTGTTAAGGAAAATTATTAAGTAAACAGAGAGAATTTAACTAAAAGGGGGTTTTAAATTGTTCTTCTAGCACCTTTCTTTCCTTTAGCATGAACAACTACAACTTCGAATTCACAGACAGAAGTGTTAAGTTCTGGTTTGTTCATAGAAAGATATACTGTCACTAAAACTTGCATAATAGGCTAACATTGATTTTCAAAGTTAAGTGAAAGGTACTGGAATGTTTCTGATTCAAGAAAGAGGTTCTTTGTACATTGCATCAAATCTTAGAATATAGAGGATACACTTAGAGACAATATTAAATTCAGGTGATTAGAAAACATTTACCCTTAAAATTCAGAGGAAACTTTCAGGCAACATGGCAGGCATGGAGGAGGCAGCAACCTTCGGGAGCCACCTGCCTCCTCTGGGAGTCACCTGAATGGCAACCTGGATCCAGATGACAGGGAGGAGGAAGCTGCCTCTACAGCTGAGGAAGCAGCCAAGAGAAACAGATGGAAGAAAAAGAAGAGTAAAGGGGCTGCAGCAGGGCAGCAGGTAACTGATAAAGTATTAAGAGCCTCAGTGGATGAAGGAACAAGACAGTTGGAAAGACAAGCGTTGGAAGAGAAAGAAAGAGATGATGATGATGAAGATGGAGATGGTAATGGAGATGGAGCAACTAGAAAGAAAGAAAGAAGAAGAAGAAGAAGAAGAAGAAGAAGAAGAAGAAGAAGAAGAAGAAGAAGAAGAAGAAGAAAAGAACAAGAGAGAACCAAAATTCAAACAGACCCTCCTTCAGTTCCAATATGTGACTATATCCTAATAGTGTATTTCCTAAAGGACAAGAATGTGAATACCCACCCACACAAGATGGATGGAGAATTATGAGTGAAGGAAAGAAAGTGTTATATCAGGCTAGTGAAGATATTTGGAATGACTTTTGAGAAGCTGCAGAAGCACATCAACAAGTTAGAAAATATGTAATGAGCTGGATCAAGCCTGGGATGATGGAAATCTGTGAAAAGTTGGAAAACTGTTCACACAATCTAATAAAAGAGAATGGATTAAATGCAGGCCTAGCATTTCCTGCTGGATGTTCTCTCAATAATTGTGCTGCCCATTATACTCCCATTGCTGGTGACCCAACACTAATACAGTAGGATGACATCTGTAAAATAGATTTCGGAATCAGTATAAACGGTAGGAATATTGACTATTGACTGTGGTCTTACTGTCACTTTTAATCTCAATTATGATACATTATTAAAATCTGTAAAAGATGCTACTCGTACTGGAATGAAGTGTGCTGGAATAGATGTTCATCTGTGTGATGTTGGTGAGGCCATCCAAAAAGTTATGGAGTCCTATGAAGTTGAAATAGATGGGAAGACATAACAAGCGAAACCAATCATAATCTAAATGAACACTCAATTGGGAAATATAGAACACATTCCAGGAAAACAGCGTCCATTGCGAAAGGAGGAGAGGCAACGAGAATGGAGGAAAGGAAGTGTATGCAATGGAAAACTTTGACAGTACAGGAAAAGATTTCACGATGATATGGGATGTTCACATTACATGAAAAATTTTGATGTTGGACATGTACCAATAAGGTTTCCAAGAACAAAACAATTGTCAAATGTCATCAATGAAAATTTTGGCATCCTCATCCTCTGCCACAGATGGTTGGATTGCTTGGGAGAAAGGAAATTCTTGATGGCTCTGAAGAATCTGTGACTTGGAAATTGTATCCACCATTGTGTGACACTAAAGGATCATACAGGGTGCAATTTGAACATACCATACTGTTGCATCCAGCATGTAAAGAAGCTGTCAGCAGAGGAGATGACTATTAAACATATTCCAAAGTAACTTTAACACCTTTATTTTCTAAGCTTTTTTGGAATACGTACCAGAATTAATTTACAGCATGTTGTCTACTTTAACAGTGGACTTGTATAATATTTTTATCTGTGTTTTAAAAAGAAGAAATTAGGCCATGCACGGTGGTTCACACCTGTAATCCTAGCACTTTGGGAGGCCGAGTCAGGTGGATCACCTGAGGTCAGGAGTTTGAGACCAGCCTGGTCAACATGGTGAAACCCCATCTCCACTAAAAATACAAAAATTAGCAGGGCGTCATGGCACACGCCTGTAGTCCCAGCTACTCGGAAGACTGAGGCACGAGTATCTCTTGAACTCAGGAGGCAGAGGTTGCAGAAAGCCAAGATTGCACCACTGAACTACAGCCTGGCTGACAGAGTAAGACTCCGTTTCAAAAGAAATAAAAATAAAATAGTAAAAAAGAAGGAATTTGATCAAAGGTAAACAGTCTAATGTAATGAACCAAATAAAAAACTTTCAGAACTTTCAAATGTTAACTGCTTTTCCCCTTTATGTCTGGGAAAATGCTATAAAGCTCAAATTAGTTAGGAATGACTTACACCTTTTGTTTTGAAAACTAAGAGACGGTTTCCAGATATTTATACTCCCATATTTCTCGAATGCTTTGAATGACTACAATTCTGCATAGATACCCTCTATTGTTACTTTTTAACCTGCCTGGAATCTATTTTCTAAAAAAAAAAGATATTTTCAGATCTGAAAAAAATCAGAGGAACCATAAACGTCATCAAGTCTAATCATATCCAAATGTGGTCCATCAATCAACCTTGGCAGAAATAATTGTGGAAGATTTAAAAATTCAGAGAATGTTGACCTCCTCTCTAAGATAGGATTCATAAATATTTTATGATTGTCTGGAAAGTAACAGTCTACAGTTTAACCTATATTCTAATTTTGATTCATGATTTTAAATAATTAAACTTTAATAATTGATATGGTTTGGATATTTGTCCACTCCAAATCTCTTGTTGAAATGTGATTGTCAATGTTGGAGGCGGGGCCTGGTGGGATGTGTTTGGTCATGATGGTGGATCCCTCATGAATAATTTGCTGCTGTCCTCATGATAATGAGTGTGTTCTCACTCTGTGAGTTCACATGAGATCTGGTTATTTATAAGAGCCTGGAACTTCCTCTTCTCTCCCTTGCTCCCACTCTCACCATGTGACATAACTGTACCCCCTTCACCTTCTGCCATAATTAGAAGCTTCCTGAGGCCCTCACCAGATTCAGATGCTGGTCCTATGCTTCCTGTATAGCCAGCAGGACTGTGAGCCAAATAAACCTCTTTTCTTTATCAATTACTCAGTCTCAGTTATGTCTTCATAGCAATACAATAATTGACTAATAGGATAATATAAATTACTTATATTTTGGTAGAAATATATGGTTATAATTTTAGGAAAAAATAACTTTTTTTTTGTCTTGCGACTACAGAATTCACTGGGAAGAGAAGTGGGCTTCTGTTCTGCTGCTAATTTGCAAGATTACACTCTAGTGGCAAATTCTTCCTATTGCAAGCATGTAGTCCCTAGAGCCCAACGATTTCTAAAGGTACATGGTCAGTTAAACCCATGTCAGATGCAAGACATGGCAGTGTCATTTTTGCACAAGTGGAAATATTTCTCCTAGATTTCCAAGTCATGAATGAATAACTAGAAAAGAAATAGAGGACACAGGCTATATGATGATTAAATCAAGTAGTTTAATGACAAAAAAACTGAACAGATTGTGCATGTTATTTTATCCCATTTACATTGACAAAGTGTCACACTTCTGCTTTATGAAGAGAAACTTCATGCAATCGTCATAAGGAAGAAAGAATTAATGCTAGGAATAAGTATAAAAGCTCTGTATAGCTTTTCATTTAAAATATTTTACAAATCCTGCTGACCTGTTGCTAAACTAAGCAGAGCGAGTCCCCCTGGAACACACTCTATACTCATTCTTACTCTTCATTTACATTCCTTTAAACTATTTTAGCATATTCCTAAATAGCAGAAACTTTTCCTATGGAAATAATGTCAGCCTTTCCATCCCTGCAATGCAAGCTGCTTGCATCAGTTAAATTCTGAGTTGCTTCTTTTGGAGTCAGGGCCAGCTGGTTTATAGCTGGAGTCAGCAGTCACCTGCAGAATAGAGTCTGGAGAAAGTAAGGTTGTTACTCCCTGGCCAAAATTAACACTCCCATTACGATTCAATTGTGCCTGAAATTCCACTATTAGGGATTGACTTCCACCAACCAATGTCTTGTGCTTTCTAGGACTTACTTATTTCTGACTTCACTGAATCTAAGAGATGTCATCAATTATAAAACCTGTCACTATTATATGTACAGTTAAAGGAAAAATATATTGCCAATTTAACTGTGGCATATCATCAACTCTAAGATTTATCTCAATTTCAAAGATATTAAATTATATTTTTAAAAATATTTTTCAATTCTTAAAATAAGGTAAGTGAAAATGCTAGTAATGAGAGAGAGAGAGAGAGAGAGAGAGAGAGAGAGAGAGAGAGAGAGAGGAATGAAGACTATAAAGACCCATATTAACTCAACTTTTAAGCATTGATGTCAACCAGCTAAAGCCAAGCCCTAGGACAATGAAATATAGGATAGTCATATTCTTATAGAAGAGAAGAAAGAGAAAGATAAACTGCAACTGCTTCACAAGGTTGACTAAGCCCAGCTTTATTTAGACCTCACAATCGTCTTCGAACAACTCCTTTTAGCAATGTTTATTTAAAGAGGTCACTATTTGAAGTTAGCATAGGGAATTCCATAGCTGTTGACCCTTTGGAAAAATAACTGACTCTGAGAAAGGTTAGGAAAGGTGGGAAAAGTCTGTGAATAAAACCTATTCAAGATAGAAATAGGTCAGAGTACAGCCTGATCAAAGACACCGATGAAATGCAGAAGAATATAGATAAAGGTAAAATAATGAGCAAGGGATAAACCAATAAAAAGAGAAGTGGTGCTTGTTTAAGTTGCTAGGTATGGCAGGAAAGAACTTTCAGATGCAGTGTGGGAAGAGCTTTACTCACTCTGCCTGTATACAGCAGCAGCAAAGAAAACAAATAGAAAAAAATAAAAAAACAAAAAACATGGTGAATTTCAATGCTAAAAAAGGCAGACTTATACTGACTGTAAGAGCTCAGAGTAGAGTTATGGGAACAGACATCTTTTTCTTCTTGAGCTGCATGTCAGATTTTTACAGTAACACAACTACTTTTCCAGTTCAGACAATAACACAAAAGAAACCTAGACATTTTTTCTCCCCTCCTCTCCAAAAAATCTATAGACTGAATTGATACTAGGGGCAAGAGAGGATGTTAGTACAGATATATTTAAAGGGGACAACTATGTCAAAACTAGGATAATTACATAGTATCTACATGGCATCATTTGAAAGATTAAAAAAAGATTTTCTGCCCTTGTTTGTTTTTGTTGTTTTTTGGGGGGAAAGGGGGTCTTGAGCTTATTACCAAAGACAAATTTCTTTAAGTTTTCGTGTGTGTGTGTGTGTACGTGTGTGTGTGTGTGTGTGTGTAGGAGGAGGAAGGTGATTTCAAAACTCCAACAAAATGTAAATGTCCTGGGCATAGAGTATAACAAATTCTGCCATATTCTTTAGTAGATTTTTTTGATAAATTTTCAAGGAAACCTGAAAATTATGTAGCATAACCACACCCTACATGATTGACTGACCATAGGAAGCAAGGCTTAAAAGAAGAGACAGAGGAGAACCTTAATGAACTGGTATTTAAGAACTTAAAATATGCTAGATGCCCTGCTAAGTACTTTACATACATAATCCCTTAATCCTCATAAGAGCACTGTTAGGTAGGTATTATTATCATCCTCATTTTAGGTAAGGAGGATGAGGAGAAATTGAATCTCAAAGATATTAAATAGCTCGCTTAAGGCTACACAGCTAGTCAGTGGAAAATATGAGCCAATTTAAGTAAGCTCACCTCAAATTTCTATGAAACCAGGTTGAGAAATATGCAGGAAAAAACAAACACTGAACCAATGGTGAGAAAGGCACAAAGTCAATTTTATACATGTCAGGTATTTTTTCCTGGGGTAATGATAGCCCATAAAGTTATAACATTTGTTGTTTTTTTTAATAAACTCAGCTCAGAGTTTCAAGATGAAGCTTACATTTACTGAATATTTATTGTACAATATTAATTATATTAATTTATATTATATTATATTATATTAATTATATTTATTAATCATATTAATCTCATTTAGTTATATTAATCTCATTTAATGCTCAAAATAACCCTGTAAAATGGATATTTTCAGAATCTCCACCTCAGGTTTGTATAGCTGGTACACGATACAGCCAGTGCTCTAACCCTACTTCTGATTTTACATTCTGGACTCCTCTAAATAAATATACACTTCAGGGGGGGCGGAGCAAGATGGCCGAATAGGAACAACTCCAGTCTCCAACTCCCAGCGCGAGCCACACAGAAGACCAGTGATTTCTGCATTTTCAACTGAGGTACTGGGGTCATCTCACTAGGGAGTGCCGGACAATCGGTGCTGGTCAGCTGCTGCAGCCTGACCAGCGAGAGCTGAAGCAGGGCGAGGCATCGCCTCACCTGGAAGCGCAAGGGGGAAGGGGATCCGTTTTCCTAGCCAGGGGAACTGAGACACACAACACCTGGAAAATCGGGTAACTCCCACCCCAATACTGCGCTGTAAGCATACAGGCATTCCAGGAGAATATATCCCACACCTGGCCGGGAGGGTCCCACGCCCACGAAGCCTCCCTCACTGCTAACACAGCAGTCTGCCGCGATCTATCCGCAAGGCAGCAGCGAGGCTGGGGGAGGGGCGCCCGCCATTGCTGAGGCTTAAGTAGGTAAACAAAGCCGCTGGGAAGCTCGAACTGGGTGGAGCTCACAGCAGCTCAAGGAAGCCTGCCTGTCTCTGTAGTCTCCACCTCTGGGGACAGCGCACAGCTGAAGACCAACAGGGGAAGTAGCGGGAGCCGGTGCAGACGCGAACGACTCTGTCTGACAGCTTTGGGGAGAGCCGCGGATCTCCCAACGCGGAGGTTGAGATCTGAGAACGGACAGACTGCCTGCTCAGGTGTGTCCCTGACCCCTGAGTAGCCTAGCTGGGAGAAATCCCCCACTAGGGGCAGTCTGACACCCCACACCTCACAGGGTGGAGTACACCCCTGAGAGGACACTTCCAAAGGAAGAATCAGACAGGTACACTCGCTGTTCAGCAATATTCTATCTTCGGCAACCTCTGCTGCTGATACCCAGGCAAACAGGGTCTGGAGTGGACCTCAAGCAATCTCCAACAGACCAACAGAGAGTCCTTCTGACTGTCAGAAGGAAAACTATCAAACAGGAAGGACACCTATACCAAAACCCCATCAGTTCGTCACCACCATCAAAGACCAGAGACAGATAAAACCACAAAGATGGGGAAGAAGCAGGGCAGAAAAGCTGGAAATTCAAAAAATAAGAGCGCATCTCCCCCTGCAAAGGAGCGCAGCCCATCACCAGCAACGGATCAAAGCTGGTCAGAGAATGACTTGGACGAGAGGAGAGAAGAAGGCTTCAGTCCATCAAACTTATCAGAGCTAAAGGAGGAATTACGTACCCAGCGCAAAGAAACTAAAAATCTTGAAAAAAGAGTGGAAGAATTGACAGCTAGACTCATTAATGCAGAGAAGATCATAAACGAAATGACAGAGATGAAAACCATGACACGAGAAATACGTGACAAATGCACAAGCTTCAGTAACCGACTCGATCAACTGGAAGAAAGAGTATCAGCGATTGAAGATCAAATGAATGAAATGAAGCGAGAAGAGAAACCAAAAGAAAAAAGAAGAAAAAGAAATGAGCAAAGCCTGCAAGAAGTATGGGATTACGTAAAAAGACCAAATCTACGTCTGATTGGGGTGCCTGAAAGTGAGGGGGAAAATGGAACCAAGTTGGAAAACACTCTTCAGGATATCATCCAGGAGAACTTCCCCAACCTAGTAGGGCAGGCCAACATTCAAATTCAGGAAATACAGAGAACGCCACAAAGATACTCCTCCAGAAGAGCAACTCCAAGACACATAATTGCCAGATTCACCAAAGTTGAAATGAAGGAAAAAATCTTAAGGGCAGCCAGAGAGAAAGGTCGGGTCACCCACAAAGGGAAGCCCATCAGACTAACAGCAGATCTCTCGGCAGAAACTCTACAAGCCAGAAGAGAGTGGGGGCCAATATTCAACGTTCTTAAAGAAAAGAATTTTCAACCCAGAATTTCATATCCAGCCAAACTAAGTTTCATAAGTGAAGGAGAAATAAAATCCTTTACAGATAAGCAAATGCTTAGAGATTTTGTCACCACCAGGCCTGCCTTACAAGAGACCCTGAAGGAAGCCCTAAACATGGAAAGGAACAACCGGTACCAGCCATCGCAAAAACTTGGCAAAATGTAAAGACCATCGAGGCTAGGAAGAAACTGCATCAACTAACGAGCAAAATAACCAGTTAATATCATAATGGCAGGATCAAGTTCACACATAACAATATTAACCTTAAATGTTAATGGACTAAATGCTCCAATTAAAAGACACAGACTGGCAAACTGGATAAAGAGTCAAGACCCATCAGTCTGCTGTATTCAGGAGACCCATCTCACATGCAGAGACATACATAGGCTCAAAATAAAGGGATGGAGGAAGATCTACCAAGCAAATGGAGAACAAAAAAAAGCAGGGGTTGCAATCCTAGTCTCTGATAAAACAGACTTTAAACCATCAAAGATCAAAAGAGACAAAGAAGGCCATTACATAATGGTAAAGGGATCAATTCAACAGGAAGAGCTAACTCTCCTAAATATATATGCACCCAATACAGGAGCACCCAGATTCATAAAGCAAGTCCTTAGAGACTTACAAAGAGACTTAGACTCCCATACAATAATAATGGGGGACTTCAACACTCCGCTGTCAACATTAGACAGATCAACGAGACAGAAAGTTAACAAGGATATCCAGGAATTGAACTCATCTCTGCACCAAGCGGACCTAATAGACATCTATAGAACTCTCCACCCCAAATCAACAGAATATACATTCTTCTCAGCACCACATCGCACTTATTCCAAAATTGACCACATAATTGGAAGTAAAGTACTCCTCAGCAAATGTAAAAGAACAGAAATTATAACAAACTGTCTCTCAGACCACAGTGCAATCAAACTAGAACTCAGGACTAAGAAACTCAATCAAAACCGCTCAACTACATGGAAACTGAACAACCTGCTCCTGAATGACTACTGGGTACATAACGAAATGAAAGCGGAAATAAAGATGTTCTTTGAAACCAATGAGAACAAAGATACAACATACCAGAATCTCTGGGACACATTTAAAGCAGTGTGTAGAGGGAAATTTATAGCACTAAATGCCCACAAGAGAAAGCAGGAAAGATCTAAAATTGACACTCTAACATCACAATTAAAAGAACTAGAGAGGCAAGAGCAATCACATTCAAAAGCTAGCAGAAGGCAAGAAATAACTAAGATCAGAGCAGAACTGAAGGAGATAGAGACACAAAAAACCCTCCAAAAAATCAATGAATCCAGGAGTTGGTTTTTTGAAAAGATCAACAAAATTGACAGACCGCTAGCAAGGCTAATAAAGAAAAAAAGAGAGAGGAATCAAATAGATGCAATAAAAAATGATAAAGGGGATATCACCACTGACCCCACAGAAATACAAACTACCATCAGAGAATACTATAAACGCCTCTACGCAAATCAACTAGAAAATCTAGAAGAAATGGATAATTTCCTGGACACTTACACTCTCCCAAGGCTAAACCAGGAAGAAGTTGAATCCCTGAATAGACCAATAGCAGGCTCTGAAATTGAGGCAACAATTAATAGCCTACCCACCAAAAAAAGTCCAGGACCAGATGGATTCACAGCTGAATTCTACCAGAGGTACAAGGAGGAGCTGGTACCATTCCTTCTGAAACTATTCCAATCAATAGAAAAAGAGGGAATCCTCCCTAACTCATTTTATGAGGCCAACATCATCCTGATACCAAAGCCTGGCAGAGACACAACAAAAAAAGAGAATTTTAGACCAATATCCCTGATGAACATTGATGCAAAAATCCTCAATAAAATACTGGCAAACCGGATTCAGCAGCACATCAAAAAGCTTATCCACCATGATCAAGTGGGCTTCATCCCTGGGATGCAAGGCTGGTTCAACATTCGCAAATCAATAAACGTAATCCAGCATATAAACAGAACCAAAGACAAGAACCACATGATTGTCTCAATAGATGCAGAAAAGGCTTTTGACAAAATTCAACAGCCCTTCATGCTAAAAACGCTCAATAAATTCGGTATTGATGGAACGTACCTCAAAATAATAAGAGCTATTTATGACAAACCCACAGCTAATATCATACTGAATGGGCAAAAACTGGAAAAATTCCCTTTGAAAACTGGCACAAGACAGGGATGCCCTCTCTCACCACTCCTATTCAACATAGTGTTGGAAGTTCTGGCTAGGGCAATCAGGCAAGAGAAAGAAATCAAGGGTATCCAGTTAGGAAAAGAAGAAGTCAAATTGTCCCTGTTTGCAGATGACATGATTGTATATTTAGAAAACCCCATCGTCTCAGCCCAAAATCTCCTTAAGCTGATAAGCAACTTCAGCAAAGTCTCAGGATACAAAATTAATGTGCAAAAATCACAAGCATTCTTATACACCAGCAACAGACAAGCAGAGAGCCAAATCAGGAATGAACTTCCATTCACAATTGCTTCAAAGAGAATAAAATACCTAGGAATCCAGCTTACAAGGGATGTAAAGGACCTCTTCAAGGAGAACTACAAACCACTGCTCAGTGAAATCAAAGAGGACACAAACAAATGGAAGAACATACCATGCTCATGGATAGGAAGAATCAATATCGTGAAAATGGCCATACTCCCCAAGGTTATTTATAGATTCAATGCCATCCCCATCAAGCTACCAATGACTTTCTTCACGGAATTGGAAAAAACGGCTTTAAAGTTCATATGGAACCAAAAAAGAGCCCGCATTGCCAAGACAATCCTAAGTCAAAAGGACAAAGCTGGAGGCGTCACGCTACCTGACTTCAAACTATACTACAAGGCTACAGTAACCAAAACAGCATGGTACTGGTACCAAAACAGAGATATAGACCAATGGAACAGAACAGAGTCCTCAGAAATAATACCGCACATCTACAGCCATCTGATCTTTGACAAACCTGAGAGAAACAAGAAATGGGGAAAGGATTCCCTATTTAATAAATGGTGCTGGGAAAATTGGCTAGCCATAAGTAGAAAGCTGAAACTGGATCCTTTCCTTACCCCTTATACGAAGATTAATTCAAGATGGATTAGAGACTTAAATGTTAGACCTAATACCATAAAAACCCTAGAAGAAAATCTAGGTAGTACCATTCAGGACATAGGCATGGGCAAGGACTTCATGTCTAAAACACCAAAAGCAACGGCAGCAAAAGCCATAATTGACAAATGGGATCTAATTAAACTAAAGAGCTTTTGCACAGCAAAAGAAACTACCATCAGAGTGAACAGGCAACCTACAGAATGGGAGAAAATTTTTGCAACCTACTCATCTGACAAAGGGCTAATATCCAGAATCTACAAAGAACTCAAACAAATATACGAGAAAAAAACAAACAACCCCATCAAAAAGTGGGGAAAGGATATGAACAGACATTTCTCAAAAGAAGATATTCATACAGCCAACAGACACATGAAAAAATGCTCATCATCACTGGCCATCAGAGAAATGCAAATCAAAACCACAATGAGATACCATCTCACACCAGTTAGAATGGCAATCATTAAGAAGTCAGGAAACAACAGGTGTTGGAGAGGATGTGGAGAAATAGGAACACTTTTACACTGTTGGTGGGATTGTAAACTAGTTCAACCATTATGGAAAACAGTATGGCAATTCCTCAAGGATCTAGAACTAGATGTACCATATGACCCAGCCATCCCACTACTGGGTATATACCCAAAGGATTATAAATTAGTCTACTACAAAGACACATGTACACGTATGTTTATTGCGGCACTATTCACAATAGCAAAGACTTGGAATCAACCCAAATGTCCATCTGTGACAGACTGGATTAAGAAAATGTGGCACATATACACCATGGAATACTATGCAGCCATAAAAAAGGATGAGTTTGCGTCCTTTGTAGGGACATGGATGCAGCTGGAAACCATCATTCTTAGCAAACTATCACAAGAACAGAAAACCAAACACCGCATGTTCTCACTCATAGGTGGGAACTGAACAATGAGATCACTTGGACTCGGGAAGGGGAACATCACACACTGGGGCCTATCATGGGGAGGGGGGAGGGGGGAGGAGGGAGGGATTGCATTGGGGAGTTATACATGATATAAATGATGAATTGATGGGTGCTGACGAGTTGATGGGTGCAGCACACCAACATGGCATAAGTATACATATGTAACAAACCTGCACGTTATGCACATGTACCCTAGAACTTAAAGTATAATAAAAAAAAAAAAAAAAAAAAGAAAAAAAAAAAATAAATAAATATACACTTCAGGTGTATGTTTCAACTAGGAATTTTTAAAGACCTCACGAGCTCTTTCAAACTATTTTTTCAATAATGAATACAGCAGGAACATATCCCATACCTTCTATCCTCACTGTTACACACAGCACATTTTCTCATCAAATTTGTTCATGAGTATAATTTTTAAAATCCAAATTCCTGTGGAGTAAAGTTATCTTTATGAACTAAACTAAATCCAAAGCTGATAGCCGACAATCACTGCATCACCATAAATATTATTCTCATTAGCAAGATGAAATTTTCTTTTTTAGATTAAGATATCTCAGAGAGTTGCTATAGAGAACATTGACATCTTTAAGAGACATGAGATGAGTGTATAGGTCAAAATATGTCAGTCAGCAAATGTCTTCCTACATTCACAAATGTTTATTGAACACCCTATATGCTCTCCGCACATTGTTCTAGGTGCTGGGAGTACCACAATAAACAATGTTGAAAACTCCTGTACTGGAGGAGTTTACATTCAAGTAAAAAGAGACAGACAATAATGAGATAAACAAATAAAATGCATCGTATGCTACATAGCGATAAAAAATGCAGACGCTGGCAAAATTTTCAATAGCAATAGGTAGTAAATATTTTAGGCTTTGGGGGCTACACGGTCCATGTCACAACTACTCACCTCTGTCTTGGTAGCACAGAAGCAAGCATAGACTAAATGTAAATAAATGAGAGTGGCTGTGTTCCAACAAAACTTTATTGATAAAAATAGGTGGCAGTCAAGATTTGGCCTGCTAGTCAAAGTTTGCCAACTCCTGAAATAAATCAAGGAAAGAGGATAGAAAGAGTCAGGGATGAGAGTAAAGAAGGACTCATTGAAATGGCTACATTTACCTAACGCAACAGAGAAAATAACAGAGCCAGTCATATGGGTCCCAGAGGAAGAGCTTTCCAGACAGGGGAAGCAGAAAGTGCAAAGGCCCTGAGGCAGGAGTTTGTCTGGTGTCATCAAAGATCAAGCAATAGGCCAGAGTGTTGGTAGAGTGGATTGAGCAAAGTGAGCATGCATCTGCGATGTGGAGACTGGAGAACAGAGTAAGGATATGAGGGTTTTTCCTGTGTGATACAGAAAGCAGGGGAAGATGTTGAAAAGTGGAGTGCATGGTGTATCAGGTTTCAAAACAATCTTTCTGGCTGCTGTGTGAATAGATTGAAGGGGACAAGGAGCAATAAGAATGATTTAGGCAGTGATTAGAGTCATTTGAGTGAGAGAAGATGGTGTGTTAGATCTCAGGCTGTGGTCTAGTTGATGAAAAGTAGCTGGGTTATGCATGGGTTTCAAAGGTACTGTTAACAGTATTTCCTGACGGATTGGATATATAGTGTAAAAGAGAAGGAAGAGCCAAGCGTAAGAGTTTCTGCATAGCAGCTGGAATGGGAAAGACAATGAGAAGTAAAGGATTTTTTTTTTTTTTTTGAAACCACACACATATCAATAGCTTAGCGTTTACTCCATAAAATGTTGGAAATGTTGTTTTAGAGATATCTACTAAGAAATAAGAAATACATCAATTGATGCCTGGTTCCTCCTGAGTAACTAACAGATATCAATAGTCAGGTATGGCAATGGTGAGAGTAGAGTCCCGAACTTCCTTTTACTTAGGAAAATTTGTATGGAGTCATGACTATACACGACTTTTGGACTATTGAAATAAGACACAGAAACATGAGATATAATCTTGGCTTTGCAATTTAATGGAAACACAGGTAATTATTGTAATTTAATTTCTCTATATCTTAATAATAAGGCATCTACATTAAGCATAATGTAGAAATAATATTGTCAATCATGACAGTTGCAAAGCATTAATGAGACAATTTTAAAAAAAGCATTTAGCACAATGCCTGGCAAATAGTATACGCTCAGTAAATATTTGATATTCTTCTTACTATACATTTTGTAGAAAATAAGTACACATCAAACCTTTTGCCTTCAATTTATGAAAAAGGAACACTTAATTTTAAAGGTATCCAGGAATATGCTGAGTCTTCAATATGTTAACCAAGCCTTTTGACTCTACAAAATTATGATATAAGATTTTATTCAGACTCTAAGAAGAAAAGGACTCTTGGATCTTTAAAAAATATTTGCTTGTATTTTTACTCATTAAAAATATAAGCCTTTCAAAGAGTCTTGGCACCACCCTTTCTTGTTTGTTTTTCTAACATTAGAGGTAGTTAAATTAAATCCTAACTTCTAGCACAAGGAAGAAAGGGAGGAAGGGAGAAAGAAAGGAAGGGAGGAGGGAAGGGAGGACGGAATGATGAAAGGAAGGAAGGCAGGAAGGCAGGAAGGGGATGGAGGGAGGCAGAAAGGAAGGAGGAGGGAAGGAAGGAAGAAGGGAAGAGAGGGAGGAAGGCAGGCAGGCAGGCAGGAGGAGGAAGGAAGGAAGGAAGGAAGGAAGGAAGGAAGGAAGGAAGGGATGAAAGAAGAAAGGGAAGGAGGTGATAGAGGAAGGAAGGAAGGAAGGAAGAAGGGAAGGGAGGGAAGGAGAAAGGAAGGAAGGACGGTAGGAGGGAGGGAGGGAGTGGAGGGAGGTAAGAAAGAAGGAAGGAAGGAAGGAAAGAAGGAAGGAAGGAAGGAAAGAAGGAAGGAAAGAAGGAAGGGAGGAAAGAAGAAAGAAAGGGAGGAAGAAAGGGAGAAAGAAGGAAGGAAGGGAGGGAAGGAAGGAGGGAAGGGAGGGAAGAAAGAAGGAAGGAAGGAAGGAAGGAAGGAAGGAAGGAAGGAAGGAAGGAAGGAAGGAAGGAAGGAAGGAAGGGAGGGAGGGAAAAAAGAAAGGAAGTAACGGAAGGGATGAGGGAGGAAGGGAGGGAGAGGCAGGGAGGGAGGAAAGGATGGAGGAAAGGGAACGAGGGAGAGGAAGAAGGAAGGAAAAGCAAGAAGGTAACAGTGAATAGGAAATAGGTTTTTGAGTATCAGTATTCCCAAATCTAAAAAATAACTTATGGATACATTTATTTTTATAGAACTTTCTTTATCTCCTCATAAATTTACCATGTATCAGCTTGTAATTGACATCCTGGATGACCATGACAAATTGAGTTATTTCTCAATGCATGCAAAGTCTCTTGAGTGGTGTACATACTTGACAAAACAGTAAAATACTAAAGATTCTTCTCATAATGTCAAAACATTTGTGTCACCGTGTATTAGAAAACAATAGTGGTGCCATTTTCTTTTATAAAAGCCCTACTTTGGTATAAAATATGATTTAGACTAACAATTCACATTATTTTTGTTGAGTTTCATTCATGCAAATGATTTTTAAGGATGAAAGTATTCAAATCTGGAAACAAATTACATAGACAATAGCTAAAACGTTCACTCCTGTTTCTCAACTTCATCTGGTATAGGTTTCCTCTGAAAGATACAGTGCCTTTGTAAAAAAGATTACTAGGGATATGTTAGAATGTCAACTTGCACACTTGGTCTTGGCTTAGTTCTATTAAGATACTAGCTTATCTTAAATATTTGTTAAAAACCTAAAACAAAAGACATACTTAGCAGACAGTGCAGAGGCAGTATATAAGACTAAATTTAAAATGTTGGAATTCTGATTCATATGGATTTTAAATCTGGTTTCATATCTTACTATATGAAATTTAAAATTTATGTAACCTTCCTTCACCTTAGTTTTTATATTTGTCAAATAATTATGACATTTTAAAATTGGATGAAATGATTACATCAAAGAAGAAAGTGAAACCTTTGTACGAAACATTATTCTGTTGTTTTAAATGGTGAACTACCATTCATCTTATTTAAGAAAATAACTGCCATGATTTTATCTAAGGAATATTGTAAACCATAGATGGAAAACAAAATCTAACAATTAAAACCCTTGCCCCATTTGCACCAAGAATACTCGCCACTCACTGGCAGTGCTTGTGGCTGCAGCATTTACCCTCAGATAACTTTGCCATGAAATATGTCACTTTTATCATTATTTTTGCATCGCTCTAGTATATCGACTTTGGAAACAAGAGACATCATTCTATTTATAGTATTCTGTTTTTAGTGGTGGTATTTCCATTTATAAAATATAGTAATTCTTAATTATTGAAAATGTCAAAGCCTAGAAACCTTGACATTCCTATGCATGATGTTAACATCATTCTTGAACAGTTGTTAGGCAAGGATTTATTTGACAAATCCGAATTTTGCGAAATAGAGAATTGTGATGATTCATATAATTCTGATGTTAGTTCTGTTTAGAAATAACTCCAAAACAGTTTTTATATTTTATTTTCACATTGAAAATCAGTCAGATTTACTTCAGCCTCAAAGAATGTGTTTATGTAAAATTAAATAATCACTGGCAGCGAGCTGCACTTTTATTTTTCTAAACTAGAAAAGGGTTATTAAACTCATAACCAAAAAATAATGTACTTATTACAGCATTTTAAATGGTCAGGGTTTTATTTCCATATTGAGAAAATATTTCAATATTGTTGTTTTTCAAATTAAACATTTGTCTGTTGTCCCCATCCCCAAATAAAACTACACAATTATCGTTAACTTATGCAGAGCAAAATTCTAATACAATATTTATGATGTCATATGCATAGAAATTAGTTTCTATGAATATAGAGGGCATCTGTAAATAACACTCAGGATAGCATGTGGACTAGAGCAGAGAGTCAGAATCGTGATCAGAGAAAACTATGTATATCATCCTTAGAGATTTTTGAAAAAAATGTCTTTCATACCAAACTGGAAATCAACTAAAAAATCAGTGGCAATTTACCTGCTCCCAAATGCTGTGGAGCTGGGGAGGGAGGGGTGTGGATACTGTGCTACTTGTAAAAAGACTAGCACTGAAGTAAAAATGGGACAATAAAATCACAAAATTTATCATGAGCCACGATTTGCACAAATTCTACTACATTCACTTCCACGTATTTCTATGCTGGCCCATTAGTTACCTGGATAGTTTATTAACTGGGGTCTCACTTTATTTTTTCCTTTCAAGTAGAAAAGAAAATGCTAGTGGAAATTTCATTTGTAACCTAACTTAATTCTGAATTTTACTTTTGATTATAGCCATGATTTACTTTAATGTTTCCAAATGAATTTCAAAGACTATTTATTCAGTTAATTTTGAAAGTAGAAACATACTGAAACTTTTATCCCACTTGGTAAGCAGCCATCCCTTAGTTTTATCCAAGTTTTCCCATGAAAATGCCAATCGGGAATAAAACTGACAAATATATTCAATCAAAGATGGAATGTTTTTTTGCTCTTAAGTTGCAAATGGCCTCATTAAAATAAAAGCACTACCTTAGGGATTCCATAAAGCAGAGTATTGGTACCTAAATGGTATTTATGACCAGGCTAAATGTAAAGTGAATTAAAATTTAAAGGATTATAGTCAGGTAGGCCACAGACATCTGTAGAGAAATGTCCATTAAGAAGATGAAAGAACCAGCAGTCCCTGGTGACAGGCACATGTCAGGTTAGCGGTCAGCCATACCTATACACTTAGTGTCACAGCAAATGAGAAACACATTGCCTAAGGAGGAAAGTACTTAAGATATATTTATTTTAGGCTAAGAAAAAAAATTAGGAAACTAACACTTTGGAATTCATATCCATCATTGTCACCAAGCTAAAGTCTAAAGAAAGGGGAAAATAAGATGTGGATTGATAATAAAGATGATCACATATGTGTTTATAAAAGCTACATATACTCTAATCCATGGCTGTATTTATAGAACTGATTGAAAGTAGAATTCTGTAAGCATGCCATTAAGTCCATGGTGCAGTAACCATAAAGAGGTGCTGCTGCCCAGCTACAAATAAAGGTCTTGTTTCATAATAATAAAAAAAGTGAAATGGCCTCTAGGGTGCTAATACACCAAGGGTTTTATTCCTTTCATAATGTGAATGAGTCACAACACCAGCCACTATTTTTGTCATTTTCATAACACCATGCTGTCTTGTGCATGCCACATATCCCTGTTGCATCTGTCTCATCACAATTGAGTACTCTTTTAAATGGTCATCGTATGCTCTTAAGTGGTGACACATGGACATAGAAAATCTGAACTCTTAATTAAAAGGTACTAACTGCCTCTATTTTATTTCCTCTTTTCTTCTTATTTTGTTCTCTTTCTCCTTCTCTTCCTCCTCCTCCTCCTCCTCCTCCTTCCTCCTCCTCCTCCTCCTCCTCCTCCTCCTCCTCCTCCTCCTCTCTTCTTCTTCTTCTTCTTCTTCTTCTTCTTCTTCTTCTTCTCTCTCTCTCTCTCTCTCTCTCTCTCTCTCTCTCTCTCTCTCTTCTCTCTCTCTCTCTCTCATACTGGGTCAGGAACACACACCACTAGTGTTCAGATAGAATTCACTTAGCATACTGTCTTGGGACATTAACTTTGGCATTTGATATAGCAAAATATGGTTGAGGGTGTTTGTGGTAGGATTCCTTCTCTCTGACATTTATTCATAATCCAGGCATCACAGTCTTCCACTGTATGGTTTTAAACATAGCTCAGAGAGAACATCTTTCCTACTAAGTTTGCACCTCATATTCCCTAGGATTCACGGCTTCTGACCCTACTTTTAAACTAACTGGTTCTTAATCACTGATGAACCCAGATGAAACTGTTCCCAAGATGAAGTCACTCTCAAATCTGGACTTGAGTTTCCACAAATGTTGAAAAATAAAAATTAAAAGAGATGCTTTATAATCATATTTTGCCTGGAAACAGAAAGTCTTTCATCACAAATGCTGTATCAGTACTTCACTGGACACCATAGACATTATTTTGGTGAGCTTCCTTGCCTTTACAATTAAATTGTTTCAAAGGTACTAGTTTTCTAGTTATATTTCTGCTCTCATTCCATAGTTCTTTACATTAATATACTTATTTGGTAGACAAAATCTGTGAAAGTAGAAATAAATGTGGGGGGATGTCTCTAAAATCACCATTTTCCAGCTCCCAAATCTTCTAGCTTGACCTACAATTGCACAACCTTCTCAACCTTATCTATTTATTTTTTATAAAAATGTCACCCAACCATCTCCTACACTGTGACTCTCAGAGGCAACCCGTGGAACAGGAGAATATCACTGAAAGACGTATGGTAAGCATCATCTTTAGGATAGGATTTAGGACAGAAATATGGTGGACCCATTGAGCGGAAGTGTGATAGGTAAACACATTGTTCCTGCATCTGTAGTCTCAGCATGCAATTGAGGGTTTAATGAGAAACAAAATGGGGATAGTTGGACCAGGTGATAATCACAGAAACAAAATGAGAATAACTAGATCCTAGCCAAAACAAAAACAAAAACAAAACAAAAAAAAATTGGTCTAAGTTTCATATCTAATGTGTAAATTTTTAAAATATGGTATTTGATGGTTCTAGAAAAAGTTGTTCTGCCTATTGCTTTCATTTACATTTCAATACCTTTCTTCTGGGATAGAGGCACTCCTATGATGACTGCTGTGTTTTCTGACAGAAGCACATGCTGTGAAACTTCCTTACCCTTCCACCAACAACGTGCACTTGGCTTCTGAGTCTTCACTGTGGTACCCCACTCTCAGGTCTCTTGGCTAGTTAGCATGAATTCAAATTATCAAGGTGAATGGAAAAACAAAGTGAGTATGTTGTCTTCCTTCAGAGCTCTGTATTGTAATATATATAAAGAAACTTTTAATTAAACAAATAGCAAGCATTTCAGGTGGAAAAGCCAGGCAGAGATGCAAGTGATTTGATGCTCAGGGAACCTTAAATCACGCCCCATGCAGCTGCCAACTCCTGGAATACAGGGCTTTCTTTTCTTTCCAACTAAATCAGACCTGAAGACATGCTCAGGCACTCCGTACGCCACATTATTTCTCCTAAACAAGCTTCCTGTCACATCAATGTACGCTTAGTAATTTGGTCCCCAGACTTATTTTTATTAAATACACTGTCCTCATGAAGCACCAAAATGAATGCTTAGAAGTAAGGGAGGCTGGCAGCGGTAGCTCCGCCTGCAATCCCAGCACTCTGGGAGGCCGAGGAGGGCGGATCACGAGGTCAGGAAATCGAGACCATCCTGGCAACACGGTGAAACCCCGTCTCTACTAAAAATACAAAAAAAAAAAAAAAAAAAAAAAAAAAAATTAGTCAGACGTGGTGGAGGGCACCTGTAGTCCCAGCTACTCGGGAGGCTGAGGCAGGAGAATGGCGTGAACCCGGGAGGCGGAGCTTGCAGTGAGCCAAGACCGCACCACTGCACTCCAGCCTGGGCGACAGAGCGAGACTCCGTCTCAAAAATAATAGCACACTTATTTTTGTGTTTTGGCTGTGTCAAAGCCTGTCTGCTTGATAGGGAAACATTTCATACTTCTTCAGTCCCAGATTTGACTCCTTAAGGAACAACCTCGGACAACCTAGTTAGAGGCATGGCAAATTTGGGCTATCCCTAAGTGCTGTAGAGTTTGGACTGGGCTTGCTGTCTGTGTAGATTGAAATCTGAATCAGATAAATTGCTTGACATCTATTACTTTATTATTTCTCTGTTTAAAGTGTGTGCTAAAATGGATGTAATGTTATACCTAAATAGAATGAATACCAAAGGAGGGACCTCCACTGCTAATAAAAAGAGTGCAACCCGCAAGCAACTAAGATTCTGCTCTCAAACATTCCCCTACGATTTCCTCAGAGGCTTAAACTGAGATTCTATCAGACTTGGAGAAAGGAGGAATTCCAAGAATGAGGGGGCTCTCCACTATAAATAAATGTTCTTACCAGGTCTTGAGAGAGTTCAGATTCAAGCTCAAGCTGGTCTGTAAACCTCAAGGGTCAGAGGTTCAAGAGGAGAGGAGTGATTGTCATGCTTAGGCCATATATAGCTTGTCACCATTGTCCTGTTTAAGAAATGTCAAGCATTTCCTCTTCCTAACGGAGAGAGCAAGTCTGAGAAACCAAATTGTGTTTAAACTATTTACTATTTCAGCAAAAATAAATGTGCTTCAGAGTTAAAAATAATAATAAAGAGAGGTAGAAATCATCTAGGAGGGGAAAAGGAATCTGTTGAAATGTCTATTATCTTGTGGTATATCAGCACATTAAAGGTACTCTTATGCATTATAAGATAATTAAAATCAAGAAAGGATCTAGTTTCATTTTTAAATACAGATGGTGATTGCTCACAGCAGAGCAGGTCTAAATAGTTTTGAAGCAACATATCAGAAATAACAATATTCTTGTTTATACCGGCTGTACGGTATAATATTATTACCCTGGGATTGTTCATTCTTTTAGGTCGTGTGTGTGTGGTTGCGTGACTTACATACATAAATAATGTTTGATACTCAATATTCTGTTGGCTATTATATAATATTATATGAAAATGAGATATGAGTTTCCGTTTCCTACTACTTAAAGGAATACACCCATCTATTTTATTTTATTGATTCTTGTCAATGCAATGTTAATGTTCTCAAGGTGAGAAATAATGTTTTCATTATTTGTGAATAGGTAAGAAAATTTATGTCTGGCAATGAGCAAGAAGTCCTCAGCAAGTTTGAATTGGGATTGACTGCATAAACATCTAGCAAAGTGCTGAACACTTCATCACAGCTCAATGTGTATTTGTTGAAAAGTGTATTTTTCTATATCATATTTCTGTGAATAGAACCATTTTCTAAAAATAGATACTTAAAATAGAGAGTAATTATTATTAAGATTGGGGTAGAGAAGTACATACATTCTTAATGAAAATATTAATAGAATATGCTCCAGAAATAACAAGAAAAGGCCATATTATTTATATCATATTTTTCAGAAAGAAAATCTTAAAAGTGTTCAAAATAAGATAAAACAGACAATATGTGAAATGGTATCCAAATGCTTTCCTCCCAAAGTTGTGGATTTGGATTGACTAGGGCACACCTGGACTTGGCCCCAAGGTTTAGGGTCTGTTTCCGGGCCAAAATCCAAGTTTCCAGTTCAGGGCTCCAGATTCCATTAAGATTTCCTGTGAATCAGGCAGGGTTAATTCAGCCTTGAACAATCAATCGCTCACACTTCATTTTCTGAGTGGGAGTGATTGATGGTTCACCGCTGGTCATGGCTGACATAGAAGTAAAAAGCAAACCTGGACACGATGCTTCATGTGTGAGTGGCTTATTTGGAATCAGTCAACTGCAAGGAACTCTCCTATGTCTTCCCTAGCTCCTTCCTGGATAGACATACCTTTCATAACCTTCCTATATGTTCTCTTTTTTTCTTCAAACTATTGTAGGTCTTTCCTTCCCCTCACTCATGGAAAATATCTGGATGTGTGCACCCCTGTATTAATGTTCATGGCCTCTGGATTAGCTAGATCTCAATTATTCCTCTTGATTTTCACTTTTTACAATCTTATCTGCTAATTCATCAACTTCTCCTCTCTTACAAAACCAGGGCTTGTGCAATAGGAGTTGCCTTTCCTCTTGTAGCTCTCTCATAGAATTGTTAAGGAAGAGAAAGAAAAGAAACATAATTTAAACTGCCTGTTTCTTCTTTCTGACACTGTTCTTTCAAGCATTGGAGAAAAAAAAAAAAAAAAAAGACAAGTAAAAAAACAACTCCATGGTTTTGTGAATTCATATGTTTTGTTTGTGGTGTTTGCAGCTGGTTGTCTTTTCATTTTTGGGAATGTTCATTTTGCATTTCAGAGAACAGCGTGCCATTTTGTGGATGTTATCATTATGGCCTTTTAGCCCAGAATTACCACTGCTGTCACAGCCACTAGAAGGAAATGCTCTCCCACTCATTTCTCTGATAAGAAGCTGCCTCACATCCTCATACTTCCTGGGGTTCACTAGCTGGACAGAGACATTTGCAGTTAGGATTTTCAAAGGGAGGCCAATACTGTGCACAGCTTTCAGGATTGTTATTTTGTCCCAAAACTCACTGAAGTCGTGAAAATCCTTATAAGAAATGATTAGAGAAGTTGCAAAAATTCAAGAACCCAAGGCAAAACTGAAAGCAGTTCTTTTCATCATTTTGGCGAAGACTAAAAGGGATGGGCTGCAGCTCTTCTTTCCTGTCTCACAGCAAATCATATCATACGGAAACACAACTACCATATACATTTAGGAAATTATTGACAGGTTCTCTGAAAGGAGAAAGTGCAATTTCACTGATAATTTAGAGAAAAAATAGCCAGTGATTATCCCATAGTGTGACAATTGAAAGGGGAATCATTAGTATGGAACATGTATGCATGTATTTATTCAAAGTGAAAGATGCGAAAGGATGCAGGTTTCTAAGCTTTGATAAGTTGAGGAGAAATATAAAAATATGTAATAGATATATGTATATATACTTTTTATATATTATATATACCATCCATATTTATATATATATACACAGATAGATAGAGATACACATCCATATTTATATGTATATACACACAGATAGAGTTGATAGAACTCAAAGGAGATGAATATTTTCTTCAGATAAAATCATGAGACCATATTCTTTTCTAAACTTAGTTGAACCCCTTAAAGGGGTGAACTCTTTTTTCTTGAAGGACTTTTAGAATTATGTGAGTTTGTTTGAATCACAAATACGATAAAAACACTCCATGTACTTTTGTAATACTTTTTTTCTTTTCTGGTTTATTGCCAAAGGTAGTAAGTAACATAAAATAGCTTGTTTTAAAAATGAGCAGAGGTGCCCACGTTCCATTTGACTCTGTCAGTATTTTCGATAAGGACTGGTCCATCAGCCTGATGGACTCCTGTGTTGGGGACTGTTATGGGGGAGGAGGATCAGGCAGTGTGACTGGAGGGACAGCAGGCTCTTGTCAATGGTAGCATCACATATTTGGTCTCCCTGCTTGTTGCAGAGTAGTGGGGACAAATGTTCCCCTCTCTGCCCAAGTGCAGTACACCTGAGACTCACCCAGGCAGAGCCTTACCCTGAAGGCAGGGACAACTTAGGTGTCCTGAGGTGGAACTGGCCCCACCATGAGCGGTCATTCTTCCTTTCCCTCAAGGGCCCCACCACTGCCACAGACATAGCGTAGTGTAAGCCACTGCTGAATCACAGAAACATTCTTTTGCTATCAGCCATGTTGCCACTCTCAGACTGAGAATCAGGCTCACCGTCTGACCATGAGAACAAGAGAACTTGGAAGTGGGTGGAAAGGAAGTAAAAATTTCTCCCCTCAAAGCCTAAATACTATCTTGTTACTTCCTTCCCAGATAGGAGGGAACATTGTTGCTAATTTTCTCACTGAAGAATAAAACAATTTTTTGAATTGTAGTCACTAAAGTTACATGGAATTCATAGCATGGGAGATATCCTGGTTCCTAACCAAATAAGAACAAAGGAACTAGCCAGTTATTTTTTATTAATAATATCTGTACATCAGAATGTGTATATTAATGTTGTTTGGTGAGATTATTGTTAGGCAAAGAATATGCTAGAGAGATATGATCACTTTAATGCTAGGGACAGGCAGATGCGTATCAAATGTACATAAACATCTGAAAGCAGATAAGAAAATATTGGCCTTGCTTCAAATGAGATGGAAGAAAAGATAGACAAGAATTATTTATCAGAAATGAAGTGGAAAAAGATCCGGGCCAGGTATGTAGAACCTCCAGGGTCTGCAGTTGCAAGCAAATGAACAGTAAAATTTTAGATGCACGTTATTGAAATGCTGCTGTGCTTGGTTAAATAAACAACTAATAAAAGTATATGAGAGTTTAAAAGGTAAAATTGTTGTCCATTATTACCTATAAATAAAGGGAAATTGAGCAATTTTAAAGTTTATTCTTTTTGTGAGGTAAGATCAATTTTAAAACAAACTCTTATTTCTGCATTAATGGTCTTAAATCCAGATGGTGGTATTTTTTTTTTTTTCCAGCCTGGAGCGTGGGAACAATTTTTTCTGCATAGGAAGCAGAATATCTAAGGGGCAAGGGATATTTAAATTTAGGTATAATCCAGCTGTATTGGGTAAAATATATCATGTTTATACATATGACCACAATGTATTTTGATGACATATTCAGTAATTAGGTTGTTGCTCTTTATAATATGTTCCTTAGATCACAGTTTATTGAACCATGTATGTATTAATATATATGTAACAAGTAGACCAAATATCATTTAAACAATACTGAAAGCAGTTTAAACTTCCCAGAGTGAGAATTTAATTCAGCTTTGGGAAAGAATTATTTTGTTCTGAGAAAAGCACTTGAGTGGAAATTTTACTTACACAACTAAGAAGAGAATACCAGCACATTGTCCTTGAGAAAAAACCCTAGAGTGACCACTGAACTGAATACAGATGTTCATCTGAAGAAGGTAAACGTTCTATTTGATAATGAGAATTGGATATAGGTTTAGCAGAGCTTCTGCAGGCTTTGTAAGTTTAAAATGTTTCTTTGCTCTGAATTTAGACTAATCTAAACCTATAGGATATTGCTTATTCTATAGGATATTGCTTATTCTGTTGTATTCTTGTTTGAAACTTGAAGGTCTGAAATTTACCAGAAACTCAAAGAAGAATATAGGAAAGAAAGATATGGGTTAAGATTGGCCCAGTTCAGCCCTGAGTGAGCAGTGAATGTTCTGCTTTGGAAATCTAGACTGATGAACCCAGATATCTATTCTATTTTTTTGTATGTTTCTGGGGCTGTATCACCTTACCACTCTGCAGGAAATGAGTGAAGAGTCCCACTACCAATCATTTTAAGAAAAGATCTATGCATGTAAGAAATAAGTACTTGAGAGGCAAACTTTATACTGCAGTTTGCAGGAAATCTTCCTATCTTTCTGGAACCTCATAGGATTGGAGCTTGATCAATGGAAGAGCAAGTTTGCTTGAGGGCATTTCCATTGGCCTTGCCATTAGGTAACAGTCCAGAAGATAAGAACATTCTTAGATCCTCTGGGTTGCACTACCCCTCCATCAGTCTTAAGCATTCAGAAAAGTCCACATTGTTAAAGAGAACCTGTTCTGTTCTTGGGACTGAGTAGCAAAGGGGAGAGCAGTATGTCCTCCCTTAAACCCAAACAGGAAGCACAGCTCAGCATCTCCAAGAACAGAGGTATCTTTGGAATGTTCCTAGCACCAGAAGCAGTAGGGAGAGAGGAGAGGGTGAAGAAGTACAAGAGATGTACCAGGTCATTCATCTATTCTTGATGTTCAGTGACAATCCCAAGAGCACTCATGCTGTTGTGACTCCAACTGGTATACTGCACAATTCTGGCACCAGCTATCTGGAGTTAGCACAGACCCCACAAGCCATAGGCTCATCTTTCACAAGACTGCAGATGGCAGTGCAAGTTAGGTGTTCCCATGACTCCCCCAAGTTTTACAATTCACTAGAATGATTCACAGAACACAGCAAAGGATACAATTTAGGAATAACCAAGTGAAGTAACATATAGGGCAAATCTTGGAAGGGTCTGAATGCAGAGGTTCCATGCCTTCTCTTTGTGGAATCTGAGTGTGTCACTTTCCTGGCATATGAATGTCTTCACAAATCTAATCAAAATGCACCACTGAGCTTCCATGTCCAAAGTTTGTCTTGGGATTTTATTACAGAGACATGACTGGTTAAATAAATCGCCACGTGATTGAACTTACTATCTAGGCTCCCTCCCCTCTGAGGAGGCTGTGGTAACAAAAAAATCCCACCTCTGGAATTGCATGACGGATCTTTCTGGTGACCTGCTCTGAGGTCCTAAGGGCTCAACATGAGTCACTTCATTAGCTTAAACTCAAGTGTCATCATGAATAAGAAAGTTCCTGAGTACCAAAGACATTTCTATCATTTGGGAAATTTCAAGAGTTTTAGAAGCTCCATGGTAGGAACCAGGACCAAGATCAAATTCTTTATTATACAACACACCTCTCACAAGTTGGTAGGGATGCTCAGTGGGAGGGAGTGTTTGCCTGGGATTCAGAGAAAATGGAAACCAGAGCCTTAGAATTTGGAGACAAATATGGCCACATTGGTAGGCACTTTGTGAAGAGACTTAGACAAGCAGGATAATACATTGAAAACTGAAGTTTATTGTTTTTAAAGGTACTTCCTTCTTGGTTTTAGCACTAGTGTTATAAGAGGAGACTTCTCAAGTCATATATTATCCCCAAATGTGGGTATGAAGCTAAGTATGCTACTCATACAAATTTGGTGAGCAGTGTGAGACATTATTATAGCCTATCCTTCTAATTATCCTCCTGAGCGGATATCGACTTCCAGTGAGATAGCCTTTTACTTTCTTTAAGTTCATATTGCTGGTGCGTTGCAAGCCAGTAGCCATCTGTGTGTGAGAAGATAGGCACCTCTAAAGAAAAGTCACAAACTTGGAGAACTGAAAATAATGGTTTTATAAATGTTATTATAAATGACATGTAAAGTTCAAAGAATTTCAGGAGTTCAGCTAATGAATTCACTTGAAAAGCTATCATTTATTTGTAAGGTTCTCAGGTAAGACATCCATTTTGTACATGCATCTACCCCTAAAGCATGCTGCACAAAATTCAACAAATTTCACCTACTCCAAAATCTGGCTGACATTCCTCAGATAAGAACCAAATATGCCATACAGTCATTTTCACTAAGGCAGAACATGGCTATACTCATTAGAACTCTAGAGAACACAGCTTGGTGTTTGTGAAAAACCACATGCAGTACTGCATGTTGGGCAAGCATTGAATGTGCCGTTTGCTTAATCTTTCTCTGGCTGATAAATGATGTTCCACTTTGAAGAAAAAAGACATATGGTACAGATGCTATCACTGCGCACAGGAAACTGGTAGCAAGTAATTAAGTGATTTTCTAAGTTCACTCAGAAAGCCAGTAGCAGAATTAGGTCAAAAAGTCCTATGTTTTATTATTATACTGAGCAAGAGCAAGCATGCAGAAGAAAGGCTGTGAAGGGTTAAGTACTGATCTTAACTTAATTATTTTTATCTTTTTGTTTACTTTTATGTCTTCCTACTCTGTCTTAAGTTTCTTTGTAGACCAAAGGTAGATATATCAACGACTAGGTGTTCTAGTTCGTAATCTCCATTCATTACCTTAAATTTAGTTTACAAATAAAAATCCATTCTAGATATTCAAACACGTGGGGAGGAAGGGATTTTTAGTAGGGACTAAAATGCCACTGATTATGTGGTAGAAGTGATTAGATAACCTAGGTTGTGCTGCTGTTTTGCCTTCTGATCACTGGCTCTGCCCTGTAGGAGAAAATTTGCCTTGGTGGTGGGTTCTTTGTTGCTGTTTTGTTTTGTTTTTTGTTTGTTTGTTTTTAACTTTCATTAATAGCAACAAAATAATTGTTTCTCTTCTAGGAGACATTTGAAAAAAATTTTGAAAGGCAAGGTAAAAGGCTGTATTTGCCTTCCAGATTTTAGAATGCTTACCTTGGCTTGCTTTCATATTTACTTAAAATAAATAGAAGTAAATATTATTTTATATAGGGTGTTGTGAGGCCAGGATTTTTTTCATCTGAAACACATTAAATTTTTTAGATACCTAAGAGTGCATAATTACAAATGTATATCATTAAAGCAAAGCTATATTAATTAATGCAAAGCTGCCCTAGGGTCTAGCAGCTTTTGGAGGCCTTAACAAAATTACTTAGAGACTTCTTTTCTCCTTTGTCTAAACATGTTGTTTTCTTTGTTCAATTTTAATTTTGTAACTTAACACAAAGTACATTTTGGAAATGTGTACAATGAGTTTAGACAATGTAATCAGGTTACTAAATAATAAATAGCAAAAATGATCATAATAACTGAGGTTCTATCATTAAGGTGCATTCATTTTCTAATAGTATATGTTACATAACATATAATTATTTTAAACCCAACTATAAGACTATTCAATTTTATTAAAAGTTGTTTTCTCAAATACATCCAACTATTTCAAATTCAAGACATCAAAAAGAAAAAAAAAAACAGAATCAAATTTTCATTTAGATTACATGTAGTCTAAGCAGGAAAAGACAAGTTTAAATTTGTGAATTATGTGACAATACACGTGTTTCAAAATAATTTACTTAGTCATTCTTATGTATTTTTGGTTGCCATGTTATGGGAATGACTTCTGTATACTCCCATAAACTAACACCCACGCCTTCCATTAGAGTCTTAATATACTAAAAGAATAATGGATGGATTCATTAATGACTTCTAAGGCAATAACTAATCTAGACCTACAAAGAACCTCCTAGCAGAAGTTTTAGGGGGCCTACTTTAGTGATTGGATAAGCATAGTTTATAATAAACATACTGATATAAGATAAATGGGTGCTTTCAGAGGTTTCCCAGCCTCAGCACTAATGGCTTTTTGGGTTGAATAATACTTTGGTGTCGAGGGGTTATCCTGTATATTATAGGATGTTTAGCAGCATCTCTGGCTTCTACCTACTGGATGCCAGTAGCACCCCCCAAAACTACAATACTTGTGAAAACCAAAAAAATGTTTCCAGCATTTTCAAATGTGCCCTGGGGGCAAAATTACCCCCATCTTCTGGTACAGAAATACTGTTCTAGAAGATGCTTGAAAATAGCTTTCATTCTGCATTGAATATTTTAATGTTCCCCAATATAATATTCACTTTATTAGTTGACTCAGAAAGCACACTCCTTCCTAATACATATGAAACCCACTTAGCCCAGACTCTCAGTGGATTACCTCAAATTCCAAATTTTTGTCATCTACATTAATTTATTTTATTGTATAAGCCCAATAAACATTGCATTAACAGGAGGTTCAGGTAAGTTTATAATATTTTTTAGGCCTCTAACAATCAACTCCAATTAGTATCTCTTAGCCTAAACAAAGTTTTGGGAACCATGTTATAATTTGTATAACAAATACATATGAAGCAAAATATTTAATTTGGCTGTAGTTTAGCACATTTACCCACTGGTCAATCTTGACTATTATCAGATATAGTAATTGGCTAACTTGTGTAGTTATAATTTTTCCAACAAAAACTAAAACAGTTATTGTTAAGGGACTATATTTAATAAGAGTGTGCTCAGAGTTCAATGAAATATGTGTCATTTCTACTGTAATCAGCCAAGTATTTGGAAGAAATCATGAGAATGTGAATGAAATTTCATGTGAACCACAGAAATTGTTGCTATTCTCTGCTTCCCTTCTTTTCTTATATCTAAAACAAGAAAGAACCTGAGCTCATTTCTCTATTTCCCAGCTGTAATTACTTCATCCTGTTCCATGAATATCCTTCACTGACCCTCTATCTTTTCAAGTAACTCGAAACTTTTGTCTTTACTCTAAATGCCTGTATAGGTTATTTGCCAAGAAATCTTTACATGCGTATACTAGTTTTCTCAACCTCTGTATTGAGACCCATTTCTAGCTTCCCTCTTGTTAACCTTAGCATTTTCAGCACTCAATTTTCAAAACCAAAGAGCTACTTGCTTATTTACCAGATGGTCTTTTTGACTTTATGACAATAACTAAAAAGACTTGAAACCATTCATTTCTCAGTTCTAGTCTTTTGAAAGTCACAGGGTAATAGGACTGAAATAGACTCTGGGGATCATCTGCTACAACTTGCCACCAAATACGAGATTTAAGCAGGAGGCTAAAAGTCAAACACACCTGGAATCAAATTCTACTTTGATTTTGTATCATAGAAGTGACATGAAATAGGTTCTTAAGTTTGCCAAGTCTCAATATAACTTTTTAAAATGGGAATAGGAGTACCTACTTTACAAGAACTTACTACATAATGTTTTTAAATTTTCTGACACACAGCTCTTAATAAATAAATAAATCAAAAATACAGACTACCACCTGTCAATTAATTAAATTCCCTATGTTTCTGATGGAAGAAGAGAACTATTAGATACAATACTGTATTTATATAGTGTCTACACAAAGCTAACTTTTAAAAACTATATTTTCTTCATAAAGCACCTTACATTGAATGCCACTACAATTATTAAAACCATTATTATTGACATAAAACCACTCCTGAATTTAGGTGGAAGATTCTCTAATACATACTTAAGATTATATCTTTAATTCATTATAAATTGAGTTTGTAAAGGTATCATGCAAAGACTGATTTTATCTCCACAATAATCATTCAAATAATGCAAATAATTCACAATAACCCAACTGACAGCAATATGTCTGCACTCTTAAGCAAAGCATGGTGACCAACTGAAGTTTCTGGTGATTCCATAATTCAGATATAGCTTACTGTTCTGGATTTTAAAGGGAACCTTTTTAAAATTATATACTCCCTATGGTATATTAAAATAAGATTCTCCTTTGTTGAGGTTACAATTATTAAGAAAAGTTTCCTACGAGCCTTGGGGGTAAAAATAACTTTTCGAGTCAGTATTTTCTTTTAAAGTAATTGACTTCCTCATGTCTTAAATTATCTACAATGATACAGTATAAGCTTTGCTTGTTGCTTCAACTGACCTTATCTATTTTTCAATTAACTTTAATTCAACTTGCAAGGATATGTGATTGAGCCATGTACATAGTGAGGAGGAAAAGAAAATCAACTTCAAAAAAAGTAGAAATTGTTTTGTTTCTCCAGTGCTTAATCTAGAGCAAAGGTGTGTAAACTGAGGTACAAGGTCTACTAAAGGAAACACTTGAAATATTACATTTATATATGTGAATTTTTTCTTCCCCTAAAGAAGTCCCCATAGTTTTCAACAACTCTCAAAGGGGGAGTCATGAAAAAGAAAAAAGTTAAAAGTCATTACTCTCAATCAGGAATGCTCTCTAAAGAAGAGAAGTAAAGATAGAAAGTGGTTCATAGTTCTATCCATATTTCTGGGTAAGATTATAAAGCAGATTTCTTAAGAATTCGACCAAAGTGGTGGAGCTTTTTTCTCCATAGATGGAGACTGTGATGATTAGTTTAATGTGTCAACTTGGTTAGGCTGTAACACCCAGTGACTTAATCAAACACTAAGCTAGTGTTGCTGTGAAGATAATGTGTAGGTATAGTTAACATCTACTATCAATTTATTTAAATAAATGAGATTATCCTATACAATATGAGGTAGACTCATCCAGTTAGTTGAAGCTTAAGAGCAAAAATCAAGGTTTCCTAGAGAAAAGGTAATTCTGCCTCAAGACTGCAACATGAACTCTTGCCTGACTTAGGCACCCCACAATAGTATCAGCCAATTACTTAAAAATCAATCTCTCTCTCTCCATATATATATATGGATGTATACATATATATATATATATATATATGTATGTGTATATATATATACATACATATATATGTATATGTACACACATATATATACACATACATCTATGTACATATATATTATATATGTATACATATGTGTGTATGTGTGTAGATATATAAAATTTTGACTGATATGAGCGGTATAGGGGCCAACATTACAAATGGAAAGAGTAATCGAAAGGATCAATACATTCCATGAGCTGTTTCATTCAAAATTCAAACAATGCTGTGGTCTTAAAAAAAATAAAAGGCGGGTAGCATGGTGCTGAATTGAGAAGTTTCCCCTGAACAGGCATTCAGAAGTAGTTCTTGATGCCATACTTGACTACAACCAAAGTCACCACCAGCTATTGAGAAAACATCAGAGTCCCAGCTGAGAAAATCATCACATCAGAGAGCATCTAGGCATCAGGGATAACAGGGAAATACAACTTCTGAGTGCCAGAGTCTGGAGGATTCCTACCTTGACTGTGGTGACTGTGGGATCCAGGGCTGTGCTCACCACTGTTCTCCAATCATTGTGGAACACCGTAGTGCCCTCTGTGGTTCAATGGTACATCTAATATAGCTCAATATGCTATTTTTTCATTATTCTGAAATATTTTATCAGCAAATTTGACAATTCTGAAAGAATCTTTTTCTCTTTTTATTTGTGTAGCAGAAAGGAACCAATCAAGTTAAATTTGTACAAGATAAGGAGAGGGATACAGCAGTATGTTTCCAACTGTAAAACAAAAGAACTCACTGTGTCCTACAGTCAGTTAGTTCATGTTTTGGTACCTGGCTCATAAGTGATGCTCCAGACAATGATACAACTGACAGTGACAACAAAGCACATCGTAGAAGAATCCATTGTATTTGAACCACAGTCTTACTTTCTTTTCTTCAAACCACCTTTATTTTGTAACTCTTTTCTGAATTAACATCATCCTGGAAGTCCCGTTAAGGAAGGCCAGTTGAAAAGATGCCAAAAAGCAGTCATGACCATTTCTTCATGTCAAGCACAAGCCAGAAGTAAAACTCAGTGTGTTACTTGAATTAGTTTTGTTTGATGTTTGGGATATGACTTGATTTTTTTCTTTTATTTTTATAAACTAAAATTTTGTTTCTTAAGTCAAACGCAGGAGGGGTACAAAGAGGTCACTACAGGGGAAAGTATTTTTTCCAAAGCTGTCATTGGTGATTTTGTATTTATTCACCATGGGAGGGCTTTAATAATTGCATTGCTTTGTTGATTGCATGGCCGTGTTTGCACTGGTCTTTCTTCTGAATACCTAGGCAAGGCTCTTTCATCTTACTCACACATTGCTCAACATTGGATCAATGCCAAATTCCCCACCTTCATGAATGATTAACTCATGTAGCCTGTTGCTAATAATGTGTGCACTTGATGGCAGATGATATTTATTTTGGACAGAGTGAATGCAGACCTTGGACGTTTGATCAGGACGTGGTGGCACATAGTGTGTGTGGCCACACTTTCCAGGGAAAAGAACACAGTCCAAATCCTCAGGTTGCCCCCCATTTCCCCTTTGCACTGTCACAGGAAGGGAGTATTCAGTTCACTTTATCATTCACAAGTTACCTCCAACTCAGCCTTGTCATTATGATTCGTCACACACTGTATCCTTTTATGTGCTGTGTCTCACTGATGTCTCCACACACCAGGCTGGTGCCACAGGGTATACGTCTACAACAAAGATCTCAAACATAGTTTAAAAGGAAACACCATAAAAGAGAAAAATAACGGTCACAGTTGCTACCAGAAGCTGGTTCCCACAAACCCGACAGGTTTTCCAACTTCAACCACGGCTGAATTACAAGGACAGCTATCAACTCAGCAGCTCAGTGTATGATTTCGAGTAGTCCCACCATGGCACTATCTTTTCTTCTTCTTCTTTTATAGTAATGCCCTCCTATCTAACCTTCTAAACTAAGAGGTAGAAAGAACAAAGCTCCTTTGTCTTCCTTTAGCTCGCTGGTGGAATCTAGGAAGAGCAGATGGAGCAGCCTACCTGGCTGCCAGAAGGAGCAACGATTCTGCCCTCAGCCATGATGTGGGGCCACATTACCCATCTGGCAGATTCACATAACTCAGCATTGATAACTCCACTCTGATCAAGTCTGACCATATCCGAGCTGCATGATTCTTCAGTGTGCCCTGCATGTGACTCACCTTGGGAACATGTTAGAAACTCACATACCTGGAAGACCACCCCTGGAGATTCACAGTCAGTAGGTGTGGTGTGGGTTGAAGAGTCTATATTTAACAAGCATCTCAGAGGATACTGATTCACTGCCAAGTTTTCCAGTTCCTGGTTTATATTAAAGATTTTTTTTTTTGGGTTTACAGCCCTGTAAATATACAGGTACAATAAAATTAAGTGACAGCCTCAGTTGGGGAGTGGAAGGAGGAGAAGAGAGACTATCACATATGGAACATTGAAAATGTGCTAAGAAAATTACATTTAATTCTCACAAAATGCTTAGAAGTGTACTTTATTACTCCATTTAATGATAGGGAAAAAAGAAATTTGCTGCCACTACTTTCTCTGCTCAGATTAAAAGTGAGATGAGTTTTTAGAGGCTGTCCTCTGATTTTCCTTTTTCTTTCTCTTTTCTTCTTTCTTTCTTTTTGCTCTCTCTCTCTCTCTCTCTCTCTCTCTCTCTCTCTCTTCTTTTTGTTTTGTTTTTTCTGCTCTTTCTTTTTATTCTTTTTGTTTTGTTTTTTTCTGAGACAGGGTCTCACTCTATTGCCCAGGCTGGAGTGCAGTGGTGCAATCATGGCTCACTGCAACCTCCACCTCCTGGGCTCAAGCAATCCTCACACCTCAGATTCATGAGTAGCTGGGACTATAGGGGAATGCCACCATGCCTGGCAAATTCTTGTATTCTTTGTAGAGACAAGGTCTCACTACATTGCATAGTCTGTCCTTGAACTCCTGGGCTCAATCAATTCACCTGCCTTTTTCTCCCAAAGTGCTGGAATTACAGGTGTGAGCTACCACTCCAAACCTTAATTTTTCTTATTGTGAACACTTGACTGTAAAATATAAACAGCAGAGTGGTGTGGCATTCATAGTCATTGTGTGTGTGTGTGTGTGCATGCACATGTGTGTGTTTTCTGGAGAAACGATTACATGTGTATTATTACTTTCTTATCAGTAACATAAAAAACTACTTGCAAACTTTGAAGCTTAATATAACAGATTTACTTTTTCACAGTTCTTGTAGCTCAGAAGCCTGAGTGGGCTCCACTGATTCCTTTGTTTCAGGTCTCACCAGGTCGAAGATAAAGTGTCAGACTGCCTGGTCTTTTATCTGGAGGTTGTTGGGGAGGAGGTGGAGGAATCCACTTATAAGTACAACACAATCTCTAGTGGTTGGGAGGCTCAGTTCCCATTTCCTGGCTGGCTATGCTGTAGCAGCATCTCTTAGCTCCTTAAAGCCACCTGTGTCCTTTTTCATGCTGTCCTTTCCATCCCAAGACAGCAAAGGTGAGTCATAAATGTCTTGAGTCTCTGACTTTCTGTTCTGCTATATCTCTTGTCTCCAGCCAAAGAAAGTTCTTTGCTTTTAAGGGCTTATGTGATTAAATTGGGCCCACATTGGAAAATATTCCTATCTTAACATCAGCAGATTAGTAACTGTAATTACATCTGCAAAAGTCATTTTTCCATATAGCGTGACATAACCAGGAGAGAAAAGATCATGGGGACAAAAGTTCTGCCTTCAATAATATCAAGTAAAAACTTCTTCCCTCAAGACTACCTTCTACTCTCTTGCACTGATAATTTTAAGAAATAAGATCAGTGCCCTAAATACATTATTCCACCCTTATCAGCAGTTTCTCTTTCCATGGTTCCAGTTATCCTCAGCCAACTAATGTCTGAAAATATTAAATAGAAAATATCAGAAATAAACAATTCATAAGTTTTAAATTGCACACTGTCCTGAATAGTATAATAACATCTCATATCATCTCACTCCATCCTGCCCAGGATGTGAATCATCCTCCTGTCCAATGTGTTCAATGTGTCTATGCTCTAGCCCCTTAGTCACTTAGTCATCAACTCAGTGATCAGGCTGATCTTAATGGTATCTTGATGCTTGAGTTCCACTAACCTTTATTTTGCCTTTTTTATGGTATACTTTTATAATTGTTCTATTTTATTAAAGTTATTGTTGTTAATCTCTTATTGTGCCTAATTTATAAATTAAATAGATATCTTTATCATAGATATGAATGCATAGGACAAACACATAGTATATGTAGTGTTCTGTAGTAGCTATTAAATTCGAGCATCTACTGTGGGGTCTTAGAATATATTCCCTTGGATAAGGAGGGACCACTATATGTAAAGAGCAAGTAAATGGGCTTTTCTGGTACTGGGCTCATATTCAGGTGTTTGAATAAATATATTTTTTTTTAACTGAACAAATAGTACATATTAACTTAGGAAAGAAGAGTGGGTTGAAGAGTGAAAAGATTCAAGTACTAGAGCTCTCACACAGCTAGTTCTCTCATTTGTCCTTGATCATTATGTTTGTGGAATACTCTTATGTTCTTTAAAATACATTTTATAAAGATAGTAAAGCAGGTGGAGACTTACTTTCCTTAACAGCCTTCAAATACACTCTCTCCTAATTTCCTTGAGCCTCTCCCCCTTCCCTTTCTTTAATAATTTAAATTCAGGCACTTTACTGCATATCAGATAAGGCTGGGACGAGATGACAGGAAACAGAATCTTGTTTTCTTCTTACTGGAGGCATAAAGATACTTTGAAAGGCAATGCATGGCTGGTCTTGGAGCATGGGTGGGTGAACTGACCCGGCTTAGTCATTACCCCTGGAGTCTCCTGGGACTACTTGAGGTACAGACTGAGACGGAGACCATGGCAAAATACCCAGTGAGAGCCTGGGACAGGAGGAAATGGCAGCACAGAGTTACCTGCCCATGGTTGTGTAGCAGCCATGGAGAGGAAGAGGTGAGAGGGGGCATATGTTTACAAAGGCCCACTCTGGATACTTTACCTCTCTCCAGGTCCAGCCTCACTCGCTCTAACATCTGGCTCATCATTTTGAGGTTACAGACCTAAGAGGAAACTCCAAAAACACATAATGAATAATCTTTCAAAATGAATTAGTACTCAGGAGATTGATGAAGGGCCGATGTTGGGCAGCAGAACACATTTCCTAATCCTCCTTTTATCTTGTTTGCTCCCCTCTTCCCATATGCACACACTTGATTGCCTGCGCTTGGCTCCTCAACTCACCCAAAAGTGCTTGAACTCAGTCCAGTAGAAATTTATGTTCCTGACTTATGACTGAGATAGTTTTCATCCTCTTATGACCAAACATAAGAAAGCTTCATGTTCAAATAAATCACCACATATTCAGATCTGAATGGATAGTCCAATCATATCCTGAATTAGCTATTTAGAGCTACATCTCCATATACTATCAAATGTTCAATGGCCTGGGGACAGTAGTTTGGGTTTTACAATCAACTTATTATTCATTTGTCAGGATAAATTGGGCTTGAAACTTGATGGCAAGACTTCAAGCAACTTTTGAACCAATGGCCTCTCGTTTTACTATTTTAGATAGTAAGCTGCTAAGTACAATATTCATGGGGCGTTAATGTTGCTTTGCTCAACAACCAACAGAGATGGGGGAATAGGTAAGTGCTTAATAAGAATACTTAACAATTATTTTGGATATTGGAATACTTATGAGTGATTGGCTTTAATGCGACCCCCAGAGCAAATGCCAGAGAAAAGGCAAGTAGGCAAGGCAAAAAAAAAACTTTATTTACAAACCAATGTGAGGGAGGGGTGAGGTTCACCGGTCTCCGGCGGTGGAGGCCGACGAAGTCGCTCCCGCGTTCTCGGACGAGGTTCCTGGGTCCCGCACACGAGGAGGGGCCGAGGAAGTTCGCACCGCGTGCCGGCCGGGAGCGGCTTTTATGTCCTGGACCCAGGAGTGGGAGGGCAGTGGGCGGGACATAGGCGGGTCGGGGGCGGGGCAGTAGGCGTGGCTAGGCGGGTTCCGGTTTCTCTCCGTCGGAGGTCGGGTTGCGCCTGCGCAGTCGACCTGTGTCTTTCCCAGGCGCGGGAAAGTTGACGGTGAAGAACCCGGAACTGCGCCATCTTGCCTCCGTTTGTCCAAACAATGAGCACAAGAGTTACACTAAAATTTCTTTCATCTACTGTCTCTGCAAATATGTGGCAGATAATGACCATTTGGGTCATTTCATTGATTGTATGAGCATATATAGAACACCTATATTTTATCTCTTATTTTCAAAATAGATGAGATGCAAAATCCCTTTAAACTGAGGTGGTAGCAGTGGGAAAATGTTTTCAATATATTGCTTTTCTTTGAACATTTTGTTTTTTTTCCAACCAGCAATATAAATCTACTCCATTTTCATTTCTTTAGTGGGAAAAGGCTTATTAGAAAAAGAAAAAAAGGATAATGGCAAAACTTAGGAAAGCAATTAGCTTTGTATAAAACACAATGTACCATAATAGTGTATACAAACTCTAAATAAGGCTTTTTAGTTTAGAGCAACCAAAACACTTATGCCAGCCTAAAAATAACTTTCTTCTCATTACTATGAACCCACAGTCAGCAACACCTAGAAGGACAAGAAAAAACAAACCATAAATGGTTTCATAGATGTCCTGCAGAGAGGTTGAATTGTAAATTGTATGTTTTTAATTATACGCATTAATGTCTGCTAGAAAAAAGTGCCCAATAACAATGCTTTCTCAAAGGTAATAATACTCCAAAGTAAGCTCCAAGATAATCACTTAACTGTGTATTATATAGGAGGTTTTTGACGCAGTGGACCATTTTCTAATTATCTGGCAAGTATGTTTAGAGTGCATGAAAACTTTGTTCTTGAATTTTGTTCTTTAGGGTGGTATGGCTATAGCTTCGCCACCCATAATGCATGGTCTAACTAATGAGAAATATTCCTGCTTAATGTGCAGTACTTAAATAAACAAAGAATTAAGAATCATTCTCACACATTGGAGAATGAGCAAGGCTTACTTGTGATTTAAGTGCCATATGTAAGGTCCATGCAACACTATAAATATCTCTCAACCTTCTCACTCCCCATTTCAGAATATAATACCATTAAGGTTTCATTCCTTCAAATAATTTATTTTCTTCTCTTTAAATTCAGTACCAGTTTAGAACAATCTTACTCATCATTCTCATTATAATGGAATATGTCATTTCCAAACTGAAAGTTAACTAATGTGCCTGCTGTGGTCATATTTCAGAGGAGAGTGGATGGATGGGAAAGTTGAGAGCTTGAGTAACCGGGAGCGCTGGATGGTTAATTCCACCGGTTAATTCTGGCAAACTGAAAGTTGTAGAAAGGCCCTGGTTACCTGAGGGGAAGGAAGGGTGGAGCAAATAACAAAATACATTCTTTTTCTTATTTCTTGGACGCTAAAGCTGTTTTAAAGACTTTCTATATGCATCAAAGTAGCAGCACAATTCTGCAGCTTTATCTAGCACAAGTTTCAATTTCATCACAAGATTTCTCTAGAGCCACGAGTCTTCTGCCTCAGTTGGTACAAGTTCCCATTCCTGCAAAGGTTTTAACCAGGCCTTTCTGCATTCCCATGTTGATCTTTCAAACGTAGGCTTGCTTTCTTTAAAATTATCTCTTCCTCAGTCTTATAAAGTGAAACCCATGTTTTCCCAGGCCATAGATGCCTGCAGGTTATAAGATAAAAATAACAACACTAATGGTTACTTTTATATATGTATGCCCACCTGACCTATGGAAGCTGTAGTCCATAAAAACATTTCTTCCAGGCCAGGTACAGTAACTCATGCCTGTAATCCCAGCACTTTGGTAGGCCGAGGCAGGGGATTCACTTGAGCCCAGGAGTTCAAGGCTGCAGTGAACTATGATCACACAACTGCACTCCAGTCTGGGTGACATAGAATAAGACCTTGTATTGAAAAAAACTAAAAAATAAAAATAAAATAAATGTCTTCCAAATGGTTCTGGGAGTCTAGAGAATGAAATTATGTATTTAATGCTCAGAGCTAAATTTTTGAACTCAATATCTTGCTTAATACAAAGTAAGGACCTAGTATATATATGTCATTTGGATATCTTGCTGACCATAAAGGTAAGCCATGATAAAATATAAATATATTTGCTTAATCGCTCCTATATCTAATTACATGAATTTAGGAAAATGACCCAACAGATTCAGAAACAAGTGACTGAGTCTCGAAAAAGATTATTCAGACCAATCAGAATCTCTCTTAAAGGTACAAAATGAATATACATATATATACACACATAAATGAATATACATATATATACATAAATAATCATTATGGCACTCGTGAATAAGTAACAAATGGAAAGATCACAACACAAATGGATTAGAAAAGGTCCAATGAAATACTGGTTAAACATAGATATAGTTACAAAGTACTGATAGAAAATTATTCTTAACTGACATTGATTGAGTACTGACTATGTCCTCTCCTTCATTGGATCTTTACAAAAATCCTATGAGGTAGGTAAAATTATTATTTTATCTGTAGAAAAGAAGAAATAGAAGCTTACAGAAGTGAAGTGCTTAGCCCAAGGTCTAAGACTCAAACCCCAGTTTGTCTGATAAGAAGACTGAGCTCTTAACAAACTGTAAGCCACTGTATCAGAGAAACTATTTAGTGGTGTGATAGAAATAAGAAATTCTTAAGAAAGTAGACACTAATTTAAACTGTGAAGCCCTACTATGAAGATGACTGAACTGAGGTCTTTACAGTTACCAGAGACCCAGTATCCTTGTAACTCCCTTCAGTCTCTGTGAAAATCTACTGAAGCTTTTGCTTTTGAATATTCATGATATCTTATTCTTTTTCTCACAGTGCCTATATAGTTCAAGTTGCTGGGGCCTTTAGTGAATCTCAGATTTTTTATAACATAGTACCTTGCCAAAACTGGTCCAGGATTGTCTTACTGTGCTCACAGTAAGACGGCACAGTACTGTGCTCAGGAAGTTGTCCTCTCAGTTACTGTCATTCCCCTTTTCTCCAGTCTGGATCTTTCCAGTGACATCAAAACCATTGTAAGGTCTCCCATCCTAATCTGCCAACTATACTCTCCATTTTATCCCAAATCATCATTGCTGCAAAGAAATCTCCAAGACTGACCACAGTGAAATACTATTTCTAATTTTTCTGGATTCCAGTTGTCAGCTGATCCACTTCTCAGACACTGTGACATTTTCATGCTCAATAGAAAGCCTGAATAGAGACCCCACCCTTCTACTCACCCCTGTTCCCCTAATCTCAGTAGGACAGAGGTTGCAAAGTCCTATTGCCTTGGGCTTCCAAAATCTTTTAGAGATTCTAATGAAAGAGCTCTTTCAGCTTTTAGTCAGTCTTTGCAATCTTCCCCCTACTTCCCTGGGAGCCAGGCATGAGGCCAACAGAGCTAGGGGACAATCTGAGTGAGCGATACCCAAACCCATACAGGATTCAAAATTTCCCCGCTCTTCTAACACTGACCCATTGTCCTTGGAACATATTTGGGTGCCTCTTGGGAGTTACTTCTTTGTTATATTATATATGCCAGTTGAAAGATTAAGAAAGGGCATTTAAGGTTAAATCCTATGATGCACTATAATTGATGATGAGAATGTGGCTTGAGTGGGAAGTTAAGAGAATCCGTCTCTGTCATGACAGATGATTTGAGTGAGAGCTGGGAATCTCACAGGTGAAGCAAGGTCAGACCAGAATGAGAGGTTCTCAAATACAGTTTCAGTAGAGAAACTCATTTTTTTAATTAGTAAATTACTATGAAAAACTTCAGTATATAAAAAACTTAGAAACAAAGTTTGACAATAACACTTCTATTTCTATTTCAACCATCTCTTCTTGTTCTCTACCAACTACCATATTCCAATAGGGACTACTCTAGTATATAGTAGTAGAATAAGTAAGAGAAAATAACATTTTACAAGATATTATTATGCATCAAGAGTTACATACATTACCATATCTAATATTTATAGAGCACCCTTTTACATAACACCAAAGCAAGGCACAGAGAGGTAAAATAACTGACCAGATGACTTTGGTCTTCTCTTAACCGTTATATATTATTTTCAGAATAAAATACCCACAGGACATGCTGACATTTTAAAATAATTATCTAATATAAAACTGACTTCACTTTAGAAAGAAGTAATTATTATTACGAAGCATTATTCATATGTTACATGAAATTTCATTTGTAATGAAGCTAAAAAATACAAGAGCCACCTTGAAATAATGTTTTTGAGATGTGATTAAATCACCTGTGTATGACTCTGTGTGGCAATGTTTTTTATGTTAAATGTGTAGAAAAAATTCTGCTTGTGTTTGTATTTTATATACTTGTATTATAAACCCAATTTTCTAATGTCTGGTTTACTTAAAGAGGAGTTGCTTGTATTATACCAGAAGATAAAAAATTGGTGTGAGTGAAATTTGTAAATTCTGAAAATCTGAACTTAAAATACATATATATATATTTATACATTACATATAAGTTCTATTTATTATATTTAAGAGTCAAAGAATAATAAAAATTGGAGGATTAAACTCTAATTACAGGAATTGCTTGGAAGATGTTTTATATTATAGGAAAAAAGGCAACTAGCATTGAGCTCATATTGTATAACTAGTTGGACAAAAGAGAGAAGCGTATGTAACATTATTTCAAAGTTCCCAAGGTTACCTCTTTAGTTTTCTTTTAACATGTATGCATTTCTTATTGATGCTTTATGTTCATTTTGTTGTTGTTGTTAAAGCATTTGTAACAGAGCCTCGCAATCTCTTTTCTATTTTAGTAATGTCTTCTTCTTCTTCTTTTTTTTTTCAACTATTCTTTATTTTTTTAAATCAAATCCTTTACTGATACCCTATCTCCAAAGACAGTGAGAAATCTCACAGCATTCTTTTTTGGGAAGCAATTGTTCCTTTAAGTTAGGTCACAAAAGCATCTGGAGCTTTTGCTATTATAGAAAACAAGGGGAAGGGAGGCATCTCTGGATCTCTGGTCAGCTCTCTGCATTTGTCATTCTCGCTGGCATTACTCATTCTGGCGTATAATACCATTGCCCATTACTAGACGAACTAACACTGGTTGGCCTCAAAGTTGCTTTTCACAATAGTTTTTGTTTGTTTGTTTGTTTCTTTTTCACTCACAAGATTTATCCACAGTTAAGCATGACCATTTTTCTCTTGTTCAGTGTCCACATGAACCCACAAGCCAACCTCCGTCTTAGGTCCTGACACCGCTTGGGTACAGACTGCAAAAAACCAAGGTTTTGTGGGGCCTGAAGATTATATTATTTGGACAAATCTTTTAAGGGTCAGAACAGCAATTACAAATCAAAATTAGTTATGAAAGTAGATAATTATCTGGAATGAGAAAAGAATCTCTAATAGATTACAAATTAGAAAACAAAAACCTGACCCATGAAACAAACCCACAAAATCCAGTGAAACAAAATATTTAGTGTTAATATTTTATACGTTCTATACGAGTATTAAAAGATAATTAGATCTTTCCTTAAGAATGGTTGATAGAAATTGATTTTTTTTTTTTTTTTTTTTTTTTGAGACGGAGTCTCGCTCAGTTGCCCAGGCTGGAGTGCAGTGGCGCGATCTCGGCTCACTGCAAGCTCCGCCTCCCGGGTTCACGCCGTTCTCCTGCCTCAGCCTCCCAAGCAGCTGGGACTACAAGAGCTCGCCGCCATGCCCGGCTAATTTTTTTTTTTTTTTTTTTTTTGCATTTTTAGTAGAGACGGAGTTTCACCGTGTTAGCCAGGATGGTGTCGATGTCTTGACCTCGTGATCCGCCCATCTCGGCCTCCCAAAGTGCTGGGATTACAGGCTTGAGCCACCGCGCCCGGCCTAGAAATTGATTTTTAATAATAATTTTATAATTCACTTTGAGCTTCACAACTTATTGTTATTTTGTATCAAATTTTAGGATTGTTGTCATTTGTTTTCCACAGAGCACCTTTTGGCTCCAGGCATTTCAACCCTATTTTCTCTCCCCTGCCCATATGTCTCTGGTGGTCAGTGTTGTAGGACACATTCAGGTTGCAATACAATCTTGGGTTCTCCTGTTCCACTGTCATGATACTGAGAGTGTTGATAAGGTGGATGGCAGAAATATCCTGCGAAGGCATTCCCATAGCAAGAGAGCTAGCAATAATGTAACTGTACATAACAGTGGCTGTAAGTCACAGCACTACACCCAATAAATACAAAACAAGTGTAACTGGGACACAACTTATCCTTAGATTCCAAAAATGTCGATGGTCCTGTGGCCATTCTGACACCAGCCTACATAAAAGGAGATATGATGAAGGAAACAAGTGGAAAATGCAGGTAGTTTTAACTAATTATGATGAGGATATCTTAATTCTGAAAAATGTTTAAATCCTATGACCATGTAAATAGACTGATAGGGCCTCTCGTGGTCAGTAGAATTGACCTGTTTATGTAGGAGTCTAAGACAATTAAGTTCATCATCTTCACAAAAAGTACGTCCTTGATCCTAACCATCACACTCTGCAACGTCGATACACAGTTAGTTTTCTTCTACTCTTTCTTTAAATATTTTTTTCTTACATCTCATATCCCTTTATTTTTCAAATATTTTATATTTCACTCAATGTTCAGATTTCAGAGGAATATGTAAAATAAAATGAGTAGGTTAGAATTTAGGCACTTGGAATTGACTTGGTCCATAATATGATTTCATGCACAGCTTACTATTAAACTCTAATTCCTAAATGTAAAGTAGAAAGTTTCATGCTATTGCATCACAAAAGAATCAACTCAGCTAATGCTTTCCCTTTCCCAGAATTCCTTTAGTTTAAGTAATGGAGATTCAACTTATACTAGGCAGGTTTAAGCCAAATAAAGTAAGAATGAATAATAATTACTCATATCAAGTAGAAATGATGAGGCAGCTCTCCAAATCAAAGAAAACACTAGGGAAACCTTAAGAATCTCAGAACCAGGAACCAGAGATTCAGTACTGCTAAAATTATTTGTCTTCTGATATTTTTCTTCTTCTTTCTCCCTTTCTCCTTTTTCATTTTGTTACCACATTATTTCATCCTTTCCACAGGACGATTAGCCATCACACAATTGTAGAGTAAAAAAGTGCAGGTATCCCTACATATATCCTACTTTGGTAAATGAGAGACACATGAGAATCTCTCTCCTCTAGTGACACTAAAATTAAACATTCTAGAAAGAAAATTGTTTTATCTTGCTTAGGTAATGCAACCACCTTTGGAAGTTGGAGGAAAGTGGAATAATGTGGTCACCTCCAAACCACTCTAGATCATGGTGCACCATTGTATAGATGGAGAGGGTTGGAGGCCAATATTTATATATCATAGATTCATAATAAATTTATAAATATCATAGATTCATAATAAATAATCTATGAATAACTTTATTTATTCATTTTTCTCATCTTATCGTTTTCCTCTATATTACTTCACAGGCTATAGTCTTTCAGTTTAATCCCAAATGCAATAAAACTGTGCTGTATCTACCTAAAATTTAACTTCTAAAAATACAGTTTCTTTTAGGGGCAATTTTAACTGCAGTTATGAATTCTTTTCATGAATTATATATCATTTTCTCTGTGTATTTTACTTAAATACAACACATATAATCCTAGTATTAAAGCTTTCAACAAATATATTTATGCCGGGGACTTAAATCACAGAAAAACCTTGGTGAGTAACATTCCTAAACTATTATCTACATTTTTTGACCTTAAGGTTTTGGTTGAAACATTATCCATAAGTGTAATTGTCATAACAAATTATCTTTTTATATATTTTTTCACAGTATCTTTTTTCCTCTAGATGCTCTGTGTCCTATTCTAGATTTCTTTGTGATAGATGTGTTTCAAAGAGGAAACCAGAAAAATATCCTCAAACATAAACAGGTGTACTTTTTCATAATTTTCTTACTGCTTCTGTTTCTCCACTTTTATTCTTTAATAGATATTGGGGTGGTGCAAGTTTCAAGGTATAATTTGCTACTATTTTAAAGTTTGTGTAGTTATGAGTTATATTAACCAAGTACGGGATTGGCTGGGAAGAGATTTTATAGAACTGAAGTAGTACCTTCTCTAAAGCTACTTATCCTTTTTAATATTTTATAATCCCTCAATACATCATCTTTTTTAAAAATACATATCTTTTTTATTATACTTTAAGTTCTAGGGTACATGTGCACAACGCGCAGGTTTGTTACATATGTATACATGTGCCGTGTTCATTTGCTGCACCTATTAACTCGTCATTTACATTAGGTATTTCTCCTAATGCTATCCCTCCCCCATACCCCCATCCCATGACAGTGTGTGATGTTCCCCGCCTGTGTCCAAGTGTTCTCATTGTTCAATTCCCACCTATGAGTGAGAACATGCGGTGTTTATCTGTCCTTGTGATAGTTTGCTCAGAATAATGGTTTCCAATTCATCCATGTTACTACAAAGGATATGAACTTATCCCTTTTTTATGGCTGCATAGTATTCCATGGTGCATATGTGCCACATGTTCTTAATCCAGTCTATCGTTGATGGACATTTGGGTTGATTCCAAGTCTTTGCTATTGTGAATAGTGCCACAATAAACATATGTGTGCATGTGTCTTTATAGTAGCATGATTTATAATCCTTTGAGTATATACCCAGTAATGGGACACTTGGTCAAATGGTATTTCTAGTTCTAGATCCTTGAGGAAACACCACACTGTCTTCCACAATGGTTGAACTAGTTTACACTCCTACCAACAGGGTAAAAGCATTCCTATTTCTCCACATCCTCTCCAGCACCTGTTTTTTCCTGACTTTTTAATGATTGCCATTCTAACCGGTGTGAGATAATATCTCCTTGTGGTTTTGATTTGCATTTCTCTGATGACCAGTGATGATGAGCATTATTTCATGTGCCTGTTGGCTGCATAAATATCTTCTTTTGAAAAGTGTCTGTTCATGTTCTTCGCTCACTTTTTGATGGGGTTGTTTGATTTTTTCTTGCATATTTGTTTAAGTTCTTGGTAGATTCTGGATATTAGCTCTTTGTCAGATGGGTAGATTACAAAAATTTTCTCCATTCTGTAGGTTGCCTATTCACTCTGATGGTAGTTTCTTTTGCTGTGTAGAAGCTCTTTAGTTTAATTAGATCCCATTTCTCTATTTTGGCTTTTGTTGCCATTGCTTTTAGTGTCATGAAGTCCTTGCCCATGCCTGTGTCCTGAACAGTATCACCTAGGTTTTCTTCTAGGGTTTTTATGGTTTTAGGTCTAACACTTAAGTCTTTAATCTCTCTTGAATTAATTTTTGTATAAGGTGTAAGGAAGGGATCCAGTTTCAGCTTTCTACATATGGCTAACCAGTTTTCCCAGCACCATTTATTAAATAGGGAATCCTTTCCCCATTTCTTATTTTTGTCAGATTTGTCAAATATCAGATGGTTGTAGATGTATGGTGTTACTTCTCAGGCCTCTGTTTTGTTCCATTCATCTATATATCTGTTTTGGTACTAGTACCATGCTGTTTGAGTTACTGTAGCCTTGTAGTACAGTTTGAAGTCAGGTAGCCTAATGCCTCCAGCTTTGTTCTTTTGGCTTAGGATTGTTCTGGAAATGTGGGCTCTTTTTTGATTCCATATGAACTTTTCCAATTCTGTGAAGAAAGTCTTTGGTAGCTTGATGGGGATAGCATTGAATCTATAAATTAACTTGGGTAGTATGGTCGTTTTCACAATATTGATTCTTTCTATCCATGAGCATGGAATGTTCTTCCATTTGTTTTTTTTTGTTTGTTTGTTTGTTTGTTTGTTTGTTTTTGAGGCGGAGTCTCACTCTGTGGCCCAGGCTGGAGTGAGTGGCCTGATCTCGGCTGCCTGCAAGCTCCGCCTCCCGGGTTCCCGCCATTCTCCTGCCTCAGCCTCCCGAGTAGCTGGGACTACAGGCACCCGCCAACTCGCCCGGCTAGTTTTTTGTATTTTTAGTAGAGACGGGGTGTCACCATGTTAGCCAGGATGGTCTCGATCTCCTGACCTCGTGATCCGCCCGTCTCAGCCTCCCAAAGTGCTGGGATTACAGGCTTGAGCCACCGCGCCCGGCCCTGTTCTTCCATTTGTTTGTGTCCTCTCTTATTTCACTGAGCAGTGGTTTGTAGTTCTCCTTGAAGAGGTCCTTCACATCCCTTGTAAGTTGGATTCCTAGGTATTTTATTCTCTTTGTAGCAATTGTGTAGGGGAGTTCACTCATGATTTGGCTCTCTGTCTGTTATTGGTGTATAAGAATGCTTGTGATTTTTGCATATTGATTTTGTATCCTGAGAGTTTACTGAAGTTGCTTATCAGCTTAAGGAGATTTTGGGCTGAGACGTTGGGGTTTTCTAAGTATACACTCATGTCATCTGCAAACAGGGACAATTTGACTTCCTCTTTTCCTAATTGAATACCCTTTATTTATTTCTCCTGCCTGATTGCCCTGGCCAGAACTTCCAACACTATGTGGAATAGGAGTGTTGAGAGAGGGCATCCCTGTCATGTGCCAGTTTTCAAAGGGCATGCGTCCACTTTTTGCCCATTCAGTATGATATTCACTGTGGGTTTGTCATAAATAGCACATTATTATTTTGAGATACATCCCATCAATATCTAGTTTATTGAGAGTTTTTAGCATGAAGGGCTGCTGAATTTTGTTGAAGGCCTTTTCCATATCTATTGAGATAAACTTGTGGGTTTTGTCTTTGTTTCTCTTTATGTGATGGATTACATTTATTGATTTGCATTTGTTGAACCAATCTTGCATCCCAGGGTTGAAACCAACTTGATCTTGGTTGGTAAGCTTTTCGATATGCTGCTGATTTCGGTTTGTCAGTATTTTATTGAGGATTTTTGCATCGATGTTCATCAGGGATATTGGTCTAAAATTCTCTTTTTTTGTTGTGTCTCTGCCAGGCTTTGGTATCAGGATGATGCTGGCCTCATAAAATGAGTTAGGGAGGGTTCCCTCTCTTGCTATTGATTGGAATAGTTTCAGAAGGAATGGTACCAGCTCCTCCTTGTACCTCTGGTAGAATTCAGCTTAGAATCCATTTGGTCCTGGATATTTTTGTTTGGCAGGCTATTATTGCCTCAATTTCAGAGACTGTTATTGGGCTATTCAGTGATTCAACTTCTTCCTGGTTTAGTCTTGGGAGGGTGTATGTGTCTAGGAATTTAGCCATTTCTTCTAGGTTTTCTGGATTATTTGCATAGAGGTGTTTATAGTATTCTCTGATGGTAGTTTGTATTTCTGTGGGATCAGTGGTGATATGTCCTTTATCATTTTTATTGCATCTATTTGAGTCTTCTCTCTTTTCTTCCTTATTAGTCTTGCTTGTGGTATACCAATTTTGTCAGTCTTTTCAAAAAACCAACTCCTGGATTCACTGACTTTTTTGAAGGGTTTTTTGTGTCTCTATCTCCTTCAGTTCTGTTCCGATCTTAGTTATTTCTTGCCTTCTGCTAGTTTTTGAATGTGTTTGCTCTTGCTTCTCTAGTTCTTTTAATTGTGATGTTAGGATGTTGATTTTAGATCTTTCCTACTTTCTCTTGTGGGCATTCAGTGCTATAAATTTCCCTCTACACACTGCTTTAAATGTGTCCCAAAGATTCCGGTACGTTGTGTCTTTTTTCTCATTGGTTTCAAAGAACATCATTATTTCTGCCTTCATTTAATTATTTACCCAGTAGTCATTTAGGAGCAGGTTGTTCAGTTTCCATGTAGTTGTATGGTTTTGAGTGAATTTCTTAATTCTGAATTCTAATTTGATTGCACTGTGTTCTGAGAGACAATTTGTTGTGATTTCCATTCTTTTACATTTGCTGAGGAGTGCTTTACTTCCAACTACAAGGTCAATTTTGGAATAAGTGTGATGTGCCAGTCTGTGCCTTTTAATTGGAGCATTTAGCCCATTTACATTTAAGGTTAATATTGTTATATGTGAACTTGATCCTGTCATTATGATGTTAACTGGTTATTTAGCTCGTTAGTTGATGCAGTTTCTTCCTGGCATCGATGGCCTTTACAATTTGGCATGTTTTTACGGTGGCTGGTACCAGTTTTTCCTTTCCACGTTTAGTGCTTCCTTCAGGAGCTCTTGTAGGGCAGGCCTGGTGGTGACAAAATCTCTCCACATTTGCTTGTCTGTAAAGGATTTTATTTCTCCTTCACTTATGAAGCTTAGTTTGGCTGGATATGAAATACTGGGTTGAAAATTCTTTTCTTTAACAATGTTGAATATTGACCCCCACTCTCTTCTGGCTTGTAGTGTTTCTGCCAAGAGATCTGCTGTTAGTCTGATTGGCTTCCCTTTGTGGGTAACCCACTCTTTCTCTCTGGCTGCCCTTAGCATTTTTCCCTTTATTTCAACCTTGGTGAATCTGACAATTATATGTCTTGGGGTTGCTCTTCTTAAGGAGTGTCTTTGTGGTATTCTCTATATTTCCTGAAATTGAATGTTGGCCTGACTTGATACTCAAGGGAAGTTCTCCTGGATAATATCCTGAAGAGTGTTTTTCAGCTTGGTTCCATTCTGCCCACCACTTTCAGGTACACCAATCAAATGTAGATTTGGTCTTTTCACATAGTGTCATATTTCTTGGAGGCTTTGCTAGTTTCCTTTTACTTTTTTTCTCTTAACTTCTCTTCTCGCTTCATTTTATTCATTTGATTTTCAATCACTGATACCCTTTTTCCACTTGATCGAATTGGCTACTGAAGCTTGTGCGTGCATCACATAGTTCTCGTGCCATGGTTTTCAGCTCCTCCAGGTCATTTAAGGTCTTCTCTACACTGTTTATTCTAGTTAGTCATTTGTCTAATCCTTTTTCAAGGTTTTTAGCTTCCTTGAAATTTTTAGCATCCTCCTTTAGCTTGGAGAAGTTTGTTATTACCGACTTTCTGAAGCCTACTTCTGTCACCTCATCAAAGTCATTCTCTGTCCTGCTTTGTTCGATTGGTGGTGTGGAGCTACAATCCTTTAGAGGAGAAGGGGCACTCTGGTTTTCAGAATTTTCAGCTTTTCTGCTCTGGTTTCTCCCCATCTTTGTTGTTCAAAGACCTTTGGTCTTTGATGATGGTGACATACAAATGGGGTTTGGTGTCGATGTCCTTTTAGTTGATGTTGATGCTATTTCTTTCTGTTTGTTAGTTTTCCTTCTAACAGTCAGGACCCTCAGCTGCAGGTCTGTTGGCATTTGCTGGAGGTCCACTCCACACCCTGTTTGTCTGGGTATCACCAGCAGAGGCTGCAGAACAGCCAATATTGCAGAACAGCAAATATTGTTGCCTGATCCTTCCTCTGGAAGCTTCATCTCAGAAGGGCACCTGACTGTATGAAGTCAGTCGGCCCCTACCACAAGGTGTCTCCAGATTAGGCTACATGGGGGTCCAGGGCCTACTTGAGGAGGATGTCTGCTCATTTTCAGAGTTCAAATACCATGCTGGGAGAACCACTGCTTTCTTCAGAGCTGTCAGACAGGGACGTTTAAGTCTGCAGAAGCTTCTGCTGCCTTTTGTTCAGCTATGCTCTGCCCCCAGAGGTGGAGTTTAGAGAGGTGGGCGGGCCTTGTTGAGCTGCAGTAGGCTCCACCCAATTCGAGCATCCTGGCTGCTTTGTTTACCTACTAAAGCCTCAGCAATGGTAGACGCCCTCCCCCAGCCAGGCTTGCCACCTTGCAGTTGAATCTTGGACTAGCAGTAAGCAAGTCTCCGTGGTCGTGGGACCCACTGAGCCAGGCATGGGATGTAATCTCCTGGTGTGCCATTTTCTGAGACCATTGGAAAAGTGTAGTGTTTAGGTGGCAGTGTCCTGATTTTCCTAGTACAGTCTATCACAGCTTCCCTTGGCTAGAAAAGGGAAATTCCCCTACCCCTTGTGCTTCCTGGGTGAGGTGATGCCCAGCCCTGCTTCAGCTCACCCTCCATGGACTGCACCCACTTTCCGACCAGTCCCAATGAGATTAACCAAGTACCTCAGTCAGAAATGCAGAAATCACCTGTCTTCTACATTGATCACGCTGGGAGCTTCAGAATGGAGCTGTTCCTATTCAGACAGCTCCAGTACATAATCTTTTGATAACAAGTATTGTTTTATAAAACATTTTTAAAAGACAAAAAACAGGGCAAGGCAATAATTGATTACTTATGTTAGGAAAAAAGAAAGCTACTTGTATATGTCATTCACAGACAATTCTTAAGAAATAATTGAAATATTTTTGATGGGACTACTGTTAAAGACTACTTTAAAGACCATCAAAAGCCATTTCTGTTTCCTGAAATTTACTTCCTTAGAAATTTTATTCCATCCAAAAAAAAAAAATAATAATCTTAGAAGGAATTATCCTGTCTTTTCTAAGATACTGAAATATATGCTGTAGAGATTCTAGGAGAAGAGTGAAGGTACAAATTGAATCAAGAGTGGATGTCCTTTCTTTAGACTTATACATCAGGGACAGAATGTCCTCGGAACTAATCTGAGTTTTTGTTATCAATGAAAAAGATAGTAATGCTATTGGACAGGTAACCAACCATGTCTGCTGCTAGGGAGTAATAATACTTACTTCAAGAATTACTTTATGGATTCAGTGGGTTAGCATTAAGTTATAATATTTTTAAAGAATTTAAATTTGTGTCTAAGATGTAGTAAGTGCTCAATACATTTATATGTTTTTCAAAAAGTAATCATTCTGGCCAAGATGGAGTAACAGGAACTGAATTATCTTCCCACTGGAAACATAACAAAAGCAATGACAACAAAATTCAGACAAAATAAACAGTAGCTTTCACGACTTAGGATATCAGGTTATGAAGGTAATATCATGTTATGAATACCTGAGAGGTGGAAAACAAACAAGGTGAGCCCTAAGTTTGCCCCTAGGTTATTGCCTCAGTGGTTACCTGGCCACAGCACGAAGAGAGGGAACTGAGATGGAGCCCAGAGAAACTGCTGAGTTGAGTAGATAGAGCTGGGAGCCCAGGGAAACCAAGGCCATTAGACATCATGACACAGAATACCTGAAAGAGAAAGCTGCACAGGAGGACTCTGCACATGTGCACAGTCTTCCTTCAGAATTCAGCAGTGTACCAATCAGCACATGCATGTGGGAAACTACTGAAGGCTGAGAATCATTCAAAACGATTAAGGAGTACCTGTTGTGCCCACAGGGCCAGGAATGATGCTTGTTCCTACAAAATATACCAGAAAGACTCAATTCACAGAGCACTGGACAGTGTCCTCAGGAAGGTCTTCCCTCAGTACTGAGGAATAATTATTCCTGAGTGAACACTTCTGGACCTAAATTGCATCCCAGAACAAAGCTCAAGATTCAAAAGAAAGAAGAATAGATAGCATCCAAAGAGACAAAAGTCCCAATGTTTGGCATTGAATGAAAGATTAACAAGCATGTAAAAAGACAAGAAAATGTGACCTGTAACGAGGAAAATTATCAGTCAGTTGAAACGGACCCAGAACGAACACAGATACAAATAATAGGAATGACATTTAAAAAACAAAAACAAAAAAACAATTATTACAAAACAAGCAAGGGAACAAAAATCCAGTTATTACAACTCTATTTCATATGTGCAAAGAGTTTATAGAGCAGAGAAAAATATGAAAAGATCCAGAAGGAAACTCCAATGGTGAAACTACAATGTCTGATATGAAAAACAAAACCAAGCAAACAAACAAAAAACACTGAGTGGGATTTAAAAGGCTGGACATTGCAAGAGAAATACTAGTGAACTTGAAGACTTAGCAGCAAAAAAACTATCTAAAATGAAACACAGGGAGAAAAAAGGTAATTTTAAGAGATAGAAAGATCATTAGTGAGCAGCAGAACAATTTCAATTGACCCTAATATAGGAGTAATTGTTGTTTCTGAAGAAAATGTATCTGAAGAAATCACACTCAAAACTTCCAGATTTAATGAAAACTATAAACTCACAAATTCAAGAAGCTCAAAAGACCCATTAAAAATAAAAATAAATAAAAACTATACTAAGGTATATCATGACAAAATTTCTCAAAAACTGTATTAGGAGCAACCCTGAAAAAATCCAGAAGAAAAGGACAGGATCTGTTCAAGGAAACAAAGATTAAAAAAAAAAAAAAAAAAAAAAAAAACAAGATATTAGATTTCTTGTCTAAAACTTACTTTGTTTTTTGACAAAAACGTCAATCCAGAATTCTATAGCTGGCAAGAAATATTTTCCAAAAATGAAAGCAAAACATATTTTTATTTTTATGCCTGAGGGAATTTATCACCAGCCCTACAGGAAACAGTAAATTAAGTCCTTCAGACTTAGGAAAATGAGAGTAGAAGAAAATCCAGATTTACACAAAATGGAAGCAGAACTAGAAATGATAACTACATAAGTAAATATACATTCCTTTCTTATTATCTAAATATCTTTAAATAACAATGGATTCTTTGAATAAAACTAGTAAATCATTTGGGGTTTTATAACATGAGGAGTAAAATGCAGGACACCAATTTTATGGTTCTGTGGATAATCTAGGGAACGTTTTGAGCATAAGCCAGCCTAACTAATAACATTGTTGGAGAGAAAATTATTAGATAATGGTCCTAAATATGGCACTTACATGAAAATTCTAAATTAAATGAATAGAAATGTGTACAGGACTGGTACTTTGAGATCACTGACATATAGACAGAAGTATTGCTGTAGGATCCTTCATCGTTCCTTCATTTCCCAGTATCCACACATGAATCTCTCAAATGGTACCCTTAATACAAGTGAATTTTACTAATAAATTGTGAAATATTAATTAAAAATATAAAATTATATATCCCTCTTCAAGGTTGAACAACTAGGGTAAGATGAATACTATACTTTAAATGATGGCTCCCAAAATATCATTACAAAAATGTGTTCCTTATGTCTTGAATCACAAATCTGTGGAGAAGGAGATCAAATAGAGAAAAAGGAGGAAAGAATCTTACTTTTGAACACTTGCATGTGAAAGATTATAGGCATCACTGGAAACTGTACAAGGGCTCTGCAATTATAGATTGATCTACCTGTATATTTTCAGAACCAAGTAATGTCTACCACTCCAAGGGTTTTTTTTTTTTTAAAGGCATAATAGTAGTTTTTTAGCTATATACAAATGATAAAAGCAAAGACATCAAAGTGAGTAGCCTTTCAACTCATGCTCAATTAGAATAAAAGTTTGGTTGCTGTTTTAAACATTTATGACTAACTAACTGTGACAGACTCTCAGCTTTGCAAACGGGATGATTTTCAGTTGACTTTTGATCTGACTGACAGTTCCTTATACACTTCAGTGTTAGTTTATAACACATGAGCCCACATCTGAATACACATGTGACTAATTAGGGACTGTTTGTGGGCCATCCATATAAATTTAACACACAAGAGTGAAGGCATTTTCAACTAGAGGTCATGATTTTAATGAAATGGAGCTAATTAACAAAGGTGCATGACCTAATTTTTTGTATTGTTAAATTTTTAAAAAATGAATAAAATCTAAAATAAAGTGGATTTTGCGTATATATATCTGATGGAACATAGTAGATCATTTTAAAGGTCAATATTATGACTAGGAAACAAAAATTATGAAGGTATTTCTTTTAAAAGCATGGTAACACTATAGTAAGCTAATATTGTAGACAGTATTCTGGATCTTGATTTCTAAGAACTTTGTGTCTGAGCTTTCCCAAGTGTCATAATATGCTTTGTTTTAGAGGTTTGACTGCACCCCAGAATTTAGGTCTGAATCCCAGCTTTGCCACTTACTAGTTGGAGAATTTAGGGAAGACTCTTAACCTCATCTGCCTTAATTTGTGTATCTAAAAAAAAGGGGGAATAATAACAGTGAAACTCCCTTCACAAAAATTATACCAGTGTGATAATTTTGTCAGTGGGGGAGATCCAGTCTAACCTACCACAATTCTTGCCTTTAGCTTTCAATCTGCCTTAATTATTTCTGGGCTTAGGCGGAACTAACTTTGGAAGATATTTAGTTTATAGTTTAAATGACAATAGCCCTTCCCCTAAACTAAACAGCTTTTTTAAAGCTAATGAGAGACCACCAAGCTAGGGGGAGGAGAAGAGCATGAATTCTTTTAAGGTGTAGAATGGTCATAAAATATGAAGCTTCTCCAATCACTCCTACAGATGACCACTATTGTAGATTGGACTTTTGAGATATCTCTTCTGGTTTTTTCACATGTCTAACACTGATAGCCCCAGTAGTGACTCAGCTCAAGAGGTCAGCTTTAACCCTCTATGATTCATCTCTAACCCAACCAATCAGCAGAAAGTACCCATTTCATAGTCACCCCCACTCCTTTCCCCAAGCTATGTTTGAAAAACCCCTAACCTATAAGCTGTCGATGAGATTAATTTGATTAATAACTCCGTCTCCTGTGTGGTCTAGTGTCAATTAAACTCTTTACTGCAATGCTGTGGTCTTTATTTGTGCAGTGGCAGGAAGTGTCCATGAGGTGGTTACAACAGTAACAACCTCAGGATTGCTGGGAGAAGTTAACTCATGCAAGGCACTTAGAAGAGTGACAACACTTGGTAAAATACACAGTAATAGCAATTTATTATTATTTAAGAAAAACAGTAACTGTCAGGTGTGAACTGCCTATACTGTGCCTTAATGAGTTATGCAGTGGCAGGCGTATAACAGGAGAGTCAAAAAAAAGGTCTTAGAACTTGTTAGGCAGGAATCTAGACCCAACATGGAGGAGTTACCTGGCATAGCAGGCCTTTTGTTAAAGACTCCCTTCACCCTTGTACACACCCGCAGACTTACATGCGTCAGAGTTCTGGTTGGGCAACCACACTCGCCCATGACCCGCAGCTCACCTGCATTTCACAAGTTCGTAAACAGCAGTTTCAGTTAAACAGTTTCCAAAGACCCCTTCCTCGTGACATTGCAGTTTCAAGACCCCCCAGGACTTGTTTTGCACAACCAACTTCCCCATCGCTCAAGCTATGAAAGGTCCCTACCCTCCTCCCTCAGCACGACTTCCTCGGCCAGCAGCTTTGGACCGAGGAACCTCGCCCGCGAGTCCTAATAAAGGCTATTCTCACTGCCATTTGTCTTGTGTCTTCGTTCCTGGTTCGGCTCCAGCCTCAGTTTACCTTTACAGAACTCAGATTTATCAGTGAGATGTTATCAATTTAGTAATATCATTGTTCCAAATCACCTTTTCTTCTGTTTCAAGCAGGGAATACTGCTTTTTTTTTCAAGTGTGAGTTGTCTGACAAGAGTCTTCCTCTGAATTTTTACTTGAATCTCTCCTACGAAATACTATTTACAATTACTCACCATGCTGGACATGGAGGGAAGACCCAGTATTTCACTGAAACTCTCCATAGATTTTAGGGTATTGTGGTGATGTTCTCATTTCCTCTAGACACATCGGGGTTTAAGCTTTGGACTTTTCTGAACCAATTCATCACCTGATCCTTAGACTTTTATTCCATATCATATCACACGATAATGACTACTTTTTCTAGCTTACTTCTGTGGTTCACATCACGTGTCCTGAGTCCACATCAGATTTTAGCCCTGAATGGTAGACCATTCAGCTTCACCCCAAACCTAAGATCATCCCATCTTAGGCACCCACAGTGTCTTTCTGCATTCTGTCCCAATGTCTTCTTTGGCTATGTGGGGGCTTACTGACCTGGACACAAGTGTCATCTATAAATAGAGAAGAGCTAACACTTCTAAGATGACCCTCAACCAAAGGCAAACAGGAACCTGTGGGCACAGTGCTCCAGGCTCCTGTCTTTTCATACCATCCTGCACATTTCTGTGAGACCATGAAGGAATGAAGGACTTAGTTTGTACAGTAGAGATCTCAACGATTCACCCTTACTCTGTTTTCCTCCTACCTTTTTAAATTTTCTCTGCATCTTAGAATCAGAATTTATTTATCTAAAATAAATTAACTACCTACACACAAGTTATTTTTCCACTTGGGCTTTGCCTCAGGGAGTACCTAAACTGAGTTATTCTTCAAAATTCTATTGACACAAAATGCTGACTTAGGATGCTTTTCTTTAAGAATGAGGATTGCAGGGGGCATTTATGTGAGAGAATTGCGAACGAGTTAAGGCTGAATAATTAGATATTCCTGTTCTTAAAATCACCCAGTCTCCTCCATGATTGGAGACTCTAAACTGGCAATATCTTACAACAGGCTCTACCCTCCTGCCAGGATGCATGGCTCACTCTGCTTCTCCCCAAACTTGGTCTTCTTTCACCTCCCACCTTCATCCCCTAATCCATCTTAAATTTACAAATGAGCAGTTTATCTATTATTGGTTTTCTTGGTTTATTGTAGTGTTAGTTTGTGAAACATTTTCCCAATCAAAGTTTATTATCTCAATGGAAAAAATCTCTGGGACAAGAGGTTGAAATAACAATACTTACCCTATTAGACTACCATTGTTTACTAAATGTAGAAAGTCTAATAGGGTACCCAGGGGTACCCAGAAAATGGGACTTGTTTTTTTTTTTTTTTTTCTTCCAAAAGAAGTTTCTAAGAGATACTAAGCAAACATGCGCCATTACATTGGAACAACAATTCTTTTTTTTTTTTTTTTATTATACTTTAAGTTCTAGGGTACATGTGCATAACGTGCAGGTTTGTTACATATGTATACTTGTGCCATGTTGGTGTGCTGCACCCATCAACTCATCAGCACCCATCAATTCGTCATTTATATCAGGTATAACTCCCAATGCAATCCCTCCTCCCTCCCCCTCCCCATGATAGGCCCCAATGTGTGATGTTCCCCTTCCCGAGTCCAAGTGATGTCATTGTTCAGTTCCCACCTATGAGTGAGAACATGCGGTGTTTGGTTTTCTGTTCTTGTGATAGTTTGCTAAGAATGATGGTTTCCAGCTGCATCCATGTCCCTACAAAGGACGCAAACTCATCCCTTTTTATGGCTGCATAATATTCCATGGTGTATATGTGCCACATTTTCTTAATCCAGTCTGTCACAGATGGACATTTGGGTTGATTCCAAGTCTTTGCTATTGTGAATAGTGCTGCAATAAACATACGTGTGCATGTGTCTTTATAGCAGCATGATTTATAATCCTTTGGGTATATATCCAGTAGTGGGATGGCTGGGTCATATGGTACATCTAGATCTAGATCCTTGAGGAATCGCCATACTGTTTTCCATAATGGTTGAACTAGTTTACAATCCCACCAACAGTATAAAAGTGTTCCTATTTCTCCACATCCTCTCCAACACCTGTTGTTTCCTGACTTTTTAATGATTGCCATTCTAACTGGTGTGAGGTGGTATCTCATTGTGGTTTTGATTTGCATTTCGCTGATGGCCAGTGATGATGAGCATTTTTTCATGTGTCTGTTGGCTGTATGAATGTCTTCTTTTGAGAAATGTCTGTTCATATCCTTTGCCCACTTTTTGATGGGGCCTGACAAAAACAAGAAATGGGGAAAGGACTCCCTATTTAATAAATGGTGCTGGGAAAATTGGCTAGCCATAAGTAGAAAGCTGAAACTGGATCCTTTCCTTACTCCTTATATGAAAATTAATTCAAGATGGATTAGAGACTTAAATGTTAGACCTAATACCATAAAAACCCTAGAAAAACACCTAGGTAGTACCATTCAGGACATAGGCATGGGCAAGGACTTCATGTTTAAAACACCAAAAGCAATGGCAGCAAAAGCCAAAATTGACAAATGAGATATGATTAAGCTAAAGAGCTTCTGCACAGCAAAAGATACTACCATCAGAGTGAACAGACAACCTACACAATGGGAGAAAATTTTTGCAATCTACTCATTTGACAAAGGGCTAATATCCAGAATCTACAAAGAACTCAAACAAATTTATAAGAAAATGGAACAACAATTCTTTCATATCTTTTTCCCTCAACATTTGGATGGTTTCCACTATCTCAGAGGAGTAGCTAGTAGAATCCTTCATGCTGGCATGTCTTGCCTCTACCAATCTCCTGTGTTATTCATAAACTTTTTTTTGGAGATTTGCATAGTGGTCTCTGAGTGTTTTGGGAGACAATGAATGAAGACCCTAACCCATTTTTTTTTGAAATCCAATGCTTGCTGAATTTCTCTAATTAACTATAACACTCCGAATTGAATCACACATTTTTGGAAAGCATACTAAGTCCTTAGAGAAGAAATAATCATATGAGAAGTCAAAGTCAAAAGTGGTCTCCTGGGCTTAAAAAACAGAATATGGCTTTTCATATTGGGAATGAAGCAGAAAACCTTGAGACTCTTGCTTTGTGGTAACGCTTTTGAAAGTGTGATTAATTTTTGAGTATAAACTAATATTAGTTTTAATTTTAACTTTAGTAGCACACATTGGTCTAAGTAGGGACTGGGCTTGTGACAGTACCTCTGCTACTGTGGTTTGAAATCTAATGTTGATGTTAAGACAACATTAAAAAGAAAAACCTTAATTCTCCTTTTCCTCTTCTCCCCTCCCCTTCCTTCCCTTCCTTTCCCCTTCTACTCTTTCCTCTCTCTTTTCCCTGGTGTTTGGCAGTGCAGTTAACCAAGATACGCATTAACTGTAGTTTCTACTAAATATGCATATATATGAACACATACAATTAATCAGAAAACAATATATAATGTGATCGTGTACTCCAAGCTAGTGGGAAACGTCACTCTAGTCACATGTTATGTTTTGAAGACTCTGCAGTGGGTAATAGCTCTCTTTGGGTACTATCTTCATACTCCTGTCTCAAATGTTGAGCTGATATTCACCACATGCTAATGAATATGTGATAGAGAATAGAGATAGGTCAACTATGCTAACTTGTACAAATGTCATTCACAGAAACAGTAAAAGACAAATGAATCAGTAAAAAAGTATGCAATTTTTGAGAAAATGAAAAGAAAATCAATAAGGTAGAACATCACAAGATCGAGGAAAGTAGGCTTTTGAAATTGACAGCATGATAGGTGATATCTTATACTTTAGAGAAATAAGAAAGAAGATTCAGAATAAGTCTTGATATCAGGTTTGTATATCAAAATACTTCAAAAGCCTAGGTTTTAGAAAGTGTGTACTTTTATGCATTCCCAGTTCCTTATAGCTTTTTCCACTGGAGTTGTTGCATGGCATTATGGTGATAGTAGACAGTCTCTAAGTTCTTCATACAGGAGTTCGTCCAAGCAAAAAGTCTCATGCTATGGGAGAGGAGAAATTTACCCACTGACACTGCAAGTTCTTCATTAGATCCAGCAGGTGATAGGAGAAATGGATGGATGTAAATTAGCATGATAAGAAAATCCCTCTGTCTTGCACTTTTGATTAATTAATATAGAAAAATGAAAGCTCAAGATCATGGTAGAAAAGAAGAACTACATAAAATACGTAAAGAGACATGCTTTAGAAAGAAGTGACAGTTTTTTCCACCAATAAAAGGATAAAAGACAAAATATTTCACTAAAGTTTTTTTCTACTCCCACATAGCAGTTGCATCAGATCTGATGACGTAGTAAAAAGTCACTGGGATACAGCATCATGTGGAAATGGTTGACGATATCTTTATGGAAATACTAGAACCTTTCAAGGGGTGATATGTCTACTTGCACTCAGAATGGGATTACATGTCTGTAAGAAGAATGAGGATGATGAGCACCATGGTCCGCAGTCTCCTAAATTTTAGACATTTGTGTCCGGTCTTCACATTTTTTGCCACAGCATTACCTATATATTCCCTTTATTCCCAAGCAATAATATTTGAGGTATTTTCATGCATAGATTCATTTTGATATAATGCATGTTAAAGTAAATGTGCAACTATTTAAATATTTTAAATAATAAAATCTACCCATGCCTTGTCCAAACTCATCACATGAACCATTACTAGTGAGCTTGCTATACTTTGGGAAATATTGCAATATGAAATATAATAGGAGAAAAGAAGGGGGGACAAAATAACAGGTGAAGTTAAAGGTTATCTTGACTTTTTTTTTTTTTTTTTTTTTTTTTTTTTTTTTTGAGACGGAGTCTTGCTCTGCCACCCAGGCTGGAGTGCAGTGGCCGGATCTCAGCTCACTGCAAGCTCCGCCTCCCGGGTTCACGCCATTCTCCTGTCTCAGCCTCCCGAGTAGCTGGGACTACAGGCGCCCGCCTCGTCGCCCGGCTAGTTTTTTGTATTTTTTAGTAGAGACGGGGTTTCACCGTATTAGCCAGGATGGTCTCGATCTCCTGACCTCGTGATCCGCCCGTCTCGGCCTCCCAAAGTGCTGGGATTACAGGCTTGAGCCACCGCGCCCGGCCCTATCTTGACTTATTTATGCCCAAACTTGTAGAATTCCAGGCTGCTTGGATAATACTAATTCTTTGCTGACTCAGAAAGACTTTTCTAATCTTCAGCAATATATCATAACAAGGAATGTAGTGCTTTCACCAAGACTGTTCAGTAAAATCCATGAGGTTGCTTAAGGTGTGACTCTCCCAGACTACAAATCTTTAACAAGCACCTAAACATAATTGAGCATATAGTTTTAAATCTCTTCCAATTTCTTCATTGAGTTTGCAATTTTCAAACATGAGTGCCTGTTATTCAAAGCTTCAGACTTTGCTATGATTTCTAGATAGAAGCAAGCGGAAAAAAGAAACAGAGGAAACCTTGCTTATTTAAATCACTTCCTTAACTTGATAGCTCAGGATATTTTACACAGGTAATATTCTACCATCACATACTACAAGCATCTGTGGAACTTCCTGAGAATCTGCAATGAAACGTACTCAAATGTCTAAAAATATAATAACATTTTCTTGATAAAATAATGCTTCCACATCACATAAAATAAAATAATGCTTGATAAAATAATGCTCCCACATCAGCATTCCTTTGTAAGTTTCTCTCAGGCTTAGGAGCAGGTCCTTGACAGTTCTAGCATTGCCTTTAAATATCTTATTGAAATGTATATTAACACTATAACATCTTATAAATGTTGGAAAACCTTTTCCTTTTAAGATTTGTAGATAAATGAGTATTAATAAGTATTAACATAGCCACTATATTTTAGCATTTTATTCTAAATGTTGATCTTCCCCCAAGACCTAATATTCAGATTCATTTTAAAACACAGCAGATTACCTAAGACTACAAAGTGGATTTTGCAATGAAAGGCTATGTAGATATATATATCTTCAGATAATCAATTGCCACTCCTCAGTCATTATCAAGATCAAATTGAAGATAAAAGCAATTGCTTCTCCAAATATCTGTAGATCCAAAAGGATCTAAAATTGAGGGAAAAAAGTGTACCCCATACAATTTTAGCACAGTGTCCTAATTTAGCAATACTTAATAAATGTGTATTTGTTGATTTAAAATTATAATTAAGTCTATGATAACACAAGTGAAAGTAAAGGTAAGAAAGTAAAGGTAGAGTTTTGGTGTTTTATTAGAGGCTATTGACTTTCTCCTTCATCGTTACCTGCGCCCCACTGGTGGATAGGACAAGATTGAGTGCTTATCTTTTACCCAAACTTTCCTCCTGCACTTGCCTTCAGTGTTCTACTTCCATTTGTTTCTGAAGTCAGGGTAATAATCTTATTACTCCCATTAGCAATCAGGATATATTGATCACATCTAACACCAAGTGAAGACCTGGCAAAATAGTTTTTCTAAATAAATGATTCTTAATTTTTTTCCTTAATGAAATGCCAGAGTTTTGCTTTCAGTTTTTCAACTCCAGCATTGCTAAATTAACTGTGTAATATTTCTTAATAATCAGGTGAGATTGCTAACTATTTGGAGTAAAAAAGCAGTATAATTATCGAATATTTATTCTTATCTAGAAATACGCCAGGATTTATGAAAGATGCAAAGGACATAAGACATTGCCTTGCCTTTGTGGGAAGATTCAATCATATTGGAAAAACTAGGTGGATATGCTTCAACTCAATTAGAAACCTTTAGGATAAAGACAGTGAAATAAATGGGGCAGAAACAGAAATCAATATTGGTTGCATTCAGGGAGGAGGTAGAAAATGAATAAATAGGAATCAAGATTTGGGAATTATAATTTTTCTGAAAACCTTGGTGGCATTCATTTAATTATAGAACTCACTTATTGGAGAATTTGTCGAGAAATACCCCAGGTTTTATAAATTTACTGAGACATGCTATCACAGCTTCATATTTGTCTTATGATTTGTAACCTTTAACTTTGCCAAGAATAATTATAGAAATATTACATTATGAATGCTAATACATAGGATTAATATAGGATGGATGTTAATACATAGCAAACACAAGGAAGGGTAACCTGCTCATGGAAATACTGTAGATTACGTGTTAGAGCTAGTGCCTTTTCAACATTATATGCTTAAGAGGAATTGCTCTAACAAATTGCTTTTTACCCAGTCATTTTCAGTAAATTAGAAATTATAATGACATTTTATTTTAAAATGAAGGAATGAAATAAAGACATAGCCATTTTTATCTTTATCCATATACATAAATATCTTTACAGACATGCATACATATACATATTCTTAATTGTCATATCAGTTTATTGAAAAATTGCATCAAAAATACTTGAGATCATGAGAGTTATTTATGCCCCCAAATGGTATAGTATTTAGCTGAGTAATTTATTATTGTTTAATTACTTATCTATAAAATAGGAGATTCTAAAATAGGAGAATTATTTGGCAAAAGTGGTGTTAAGAAAAAAAAAAGAATGTGTCACAGAAATGGAATTACTTCAGTACTGCAACAGGCAGATGCACATCAAATGTATATAAACATCTGAGTACAGATAAGAAAATGTTGGCCTTATTTCAAATGAAATGGAAACAAGATATTAAAGAAAATTTATCAGAAATGAAACAGAAAAAGATCAGAGCCAGGTATGTGGAATCTCAAAGGCCTATGAGCCAAAGAAAAAGCAATTTAACTTTAAAATACTCAATGAAAATGACCTCATTCCTACAGAATTGTTTAAATATATAAAATAGTAAATGTTTAAATTGTAGAAAAGAATTTGTTCTTCTACAGTATCCAATAATGAAAATGCATTAAAGCACTTCCTTGGGAAATGTTTCCTCTACTCAAATGCAAGATTAGATATAAATCGGTTCACCATAAAGTTGTTCATGTTTGAGCTTTAAAAAGGAAGACATACATGGTTGGCCTAATCAAGGTTAAATTTGATGTCTAAAAGGATTAAAAACTCGGGAAAAAAAAAAAAAAAAAAAAAAAAAAAAAACAGACGCAGTCAGCCTTGGGCAAAGCAACACATTTTATGAACACATCTTGAGTTCTTAATTAACATACAATAACTGAATTCCATGATTTAGGATTAATTATCTTAATTCTTTTTTTTTTCCTAATCTAGGGCATTTGAAGATTAATCATTCCAATAATGCTTTTGAAAATCTAGACCGTTAGAATTACCTGGGAAGCTTTTAAAACTATATATCTATCTTCTGAAATTCATTAATTCAATCAATATTTATTTAGTACTTGTTCTAGTCACATTGTAAGGGGACTCAGAGGTGATCATAGAAGATGCCTGCCTTCACAGAGCTCAGTCTAGTAAGGAAAAAAAGTTAAGAAAATTAATTTTTGCAATAAAAGTTTTACAATTTTAAAATGGGGTGTTTGGAATATACAGAAATAAATAATAATCGAGACACTTTAATCAGAAGAGCTTAAGACAGATTTCATCCTAAGAAAGGAACTCTGGCTACTGTGTACAGAATGAATTTAAGGATTGGTTTTGGTGAGAGAGAAAGCTGGAAATCCAGTTACGAGGCAACTACAGTAGTCAAGGTAATCAGATTCCAAAATGCTGACAATCATGAACGGCATAAAAACTGCTCTTTTGTCTTTCAAGTTCCAATTTTGTTGAGCTAGTGGGTGATACCAGCCTAAGAAAGGAAAGTGGCAGCAGAATGAGTTGGGATATTTATTCCCCCTGCTCCCTCCTTGCTTCGACTTTTCTAGTCCCACTCTCAAAGGCAATGCCTTATCTCAGACAGTTCTTACCATCATGCTATCCTGTCTAGTTTCCAGTAACTGTTCCCCTCCATTGTCCCTTTAGCCTAAATTGTTACAGTTCTCTGTTGCTCCTAGCCCTGAGGTCTTGAAGTATTTCTTTTTGTTTTCCTCAAACCTAATCATATCTTTTAAATATGTTTCTATTAAACTCCCTCTTCACATTGCTTACTTTGAACAGGTTACTCTTTCTGGCAGGCCTCTGAATAATACATGTGGCAGTTGTGGAGGGAAAGAAATGTGGACATACTTACATGCATTTGATGATAAAGAAGACAAGACCTAGTGATGGTTTAGAATTGGAGGGTGAGAAAAAGAGAGGTATCAAAGATGGCTTCCAGATGGTTTCTGGTTTGACTAATAGGTAGATGGAGGGACCCTTTGTAAGACACAGGGAGAGTAGAGGATAAACTAGGTGGGATTGAGCAGGTCAAGAGTTCAGTCTGAGCCATGTTCAGTAGAACTGTTGAGCAGACAATATGAAATTAGTCAAGAACTTAGAAGAGAAGACAAGGATGTCAATACGCATTTTGTTGAGGTGAGCGCATCAGTGTTATTTCAATGGCGTGCAGAAATGAGAAATACAAAGGTCTAGGTCCTCATGGAAGTTAGGATAAGCTGGGGAAGAAGATTTGGAAGAAATGATAAACTACAAGATTGAATTAATGCTACACAAAAAAGTATAAGAAAACATAAGACAATGTAGTAAGAAGACAATCTTTTTTAAAGAGTAAAAAAAAGAAAAAAAAAAAAGGCAACTCAAACTATGTCCCAGTGGAGACATGTTGAGTGGTTGAATAGATGGAGGAAAACTGTTCTAGGCAGTTGAAACGGTATTTGTTTTAAATCTCTGTGGAAAGAAGGAAATTAGTTCATTTGAGAAACTAAAGAGTGGCCAGTGTGGCTGGAGAATAGAAAGCAAAAGAGGAAATGGCTTAAGATAAAGTTGTAGGTCATGCTAAAGATGGGTCTGTTAGGTTCTGACTGTTAGGATGCTATTTGATATCTAGAGATTTTGCAGCTTAACTCTAATCAAATCCTAAAAGGACCTCAGCTGTTATGAGAGATCCATTCATTATTAGGTATTAGGTCTTACCCAGGCACATCAGACAAAATTGAGATAATATCGTTCAAATGATTTTACGGCTAGACCAATTGACATCTAATCTGTGTTAAAGCACTATTAGACAAGGAAAGGTGTTGATGGAAAAGAAAGTGTATTTGGTATGTTAAATCACATAGAAACAAATATATACAAGTTTAGTATTTATGTATGATCGTTTACCTTGAGGGGAACTTTGTAAACTGAAAATCATTTGTGATTTTTTTCTCTTATGTACACTTGCACTTGTTTATATTATTATACGTTCAAACCAAACCTATCACATAGAAATCCTAGGAAGTAAAACTTAAGGTTGCTTAAGGCTTATTTTGGAAAACTTCACTATGATTTGAGCATTAAATTTAATTATCCAGGTCTCTTAGCAAAGGCTTGTGTTTTCATTGACTTAGAGGAAATATATTTATAGCTAAATCCCACATTGCTAATGGTCACTGACTCTGGTCCACATAACAAGTACGCATGAGCGAATTACATTTCTATTCAAGGATTATGCATTGCTTCCTCAAATGAAGAAAAAAAATTAGGAATATTTTCAAACAATGAACTCATATAGTGGTGCTATATGCCAGGCACTGTTCGAAAGCCTTTATATATATTAACTTATTTAATCCTTGTAACCATCCTATGAAGGAGGTACTATTATTATAACCATTTCAAAGATGAGAAAATCAAATCACAGATGGTTACTGAACTTGTCTAAAAATGCACAGCAATAAGTTGTAGACTGGAATTTAATTAGACAGTCTTGTTTTAGAATCCACAATCTCAGCTCTCACTGATTGGTACTTTTTTTAATGCAAAAAGATCCATTTGGAGGCATGTAAACACTCATATTGTTGAGTAGGTCCCTAAAAATGATTTGGTCACATTTTCTTCCACAATCTTTTCTTGTGTGACAACATAATTTTTTTAAAAAATACGCATATTACAGAAACTCTTGAAACTGGCCAGTATTTCTTGTAACTAGGACTATGTCACCATAGTCAGATAAAGTCATATTCAAATCACTTTTTCTTTTCTATTTAAACACCTACAGAATAAAATTGCATAATGATTTTGATGTAGTTGCTGATTTGACCTAAACATCAGTTGATGAAGTTAACTGTAAACTTGACTCTTACTGAAGTGGATTCAGCTATCTTTTAAATGATGCAGAAAAATCTGAAAAAGGAAAGAAAAAATATTTATATCTATCTAAAATCTCCACACATTTCTTCAAATGTCAGAATCAAATAATAGCTGAGTTTAACGAACATTTAAGAATATTTGGCCACTTTATTTTTGAAAGAATAAAATTTCAGTAATTATCTGGAGTTGCTTCTCAATCATAAAATGTCTGTGAATACCATGACGAAAATAAAATCCATTTTGTGAGATTTTTATTCAGACTGTGAAGGTGATTTGTTTTGAGAAGCATCTAAGCATCTACAGCCCACTCACCATTTTAGTAACTCTGATCACTCTGTGTAGCATCAAGTTGCTTCATCCAATTTGGACAGTTCCCTTATATGTAACCATAAATTTCATTCTCTGACATTATCAAAGGTTGATTTGGGGAAAATATTCATCACTATTACAGGTAATGAAAAAAAAAGTCAATCAAACATAGATTTCAAACATCCTGTAATATAATCACACACTTCTAGGTAGGATTCAAAGTATAGAAGATTTTAAAATATTTCATTTTATTTTTTGCTGTTGATATAAACATAACATCTACTGAGAAACTGGCTTCACTGTTAAGGATGTCTTTTGTGAATGTAGTTTTCATTTGGAATTTCTTTTCTGTGAGATATTTTGCTGTTCAGAATTTAATTCTAGGATAAAGTATCAAATATACGGTTGCTGGCTACATAAATACTAACCCTCTACCCCCAATTCAATTTCAAAGAGCAACTCAGGTGAAAGTAAATAAATAAATAAAAGGTTTGGTTAATGTCGGACATTTGCTTGGTACCATGTCATTCAAAACTCCTTCCATTTAACAACAAAATTTACATTGACATATGAATGATGTATAATGCAGTATAATTACTTACGGGGTCTTTGAAAAGAGAAGCCCCTTTTTTTCCAAGTGATTTAACTTTGAAAAGGAATTACTTTACATGCCCAACAAATACTATTAAAAGGCATTTTATGAGGCTTTTTTTCTGCATATTTCTACACATGGACAGACTATTGTGTGTTCTAAAACCTGTATTTACATGACACACTTTTATGGTCCAATGGGCAAACACTACTTAGTCCTAAAATAACATCACAGTAATGACTACAGTCAAGACAGCAAGAACACTCCACCATTATTATCCATATCAGACTGCACCAGATGGGGTATCTGTGGTAGAGTGCTGACAGTGGAGAACATGGAACAACTGTTTCTGGTGTATTTCTGTGCTCTTAGGCACAGCAATATTACACTCAAAATAAGTAGCACATAAGCTCTTTCATTTTTGAAGACATGTGTTGTATTTTGTGTGTTTATATATGTATATATACATATGTTTTTATCTGAATTTAGTAGACAAATAAGTTAAACAGAGAATTGGCGATTAGTCACATTAAATGGGATTTAGCCCAATTTCACTGGATATGAAGCAGGATTTCTTGGCCTCAGTAATACTGATCTTTCTATGGTGGATCATTCTTTGTTGCAGGGGCTGTCCTGTGCATTGTAGGATATTTTTCTGTGTTGGTAGCCTCTACTGACTATGAGCTAGCACCTGCCGCTCAGATTTGTGACAACAGAAAAACACCTTTCAAATGGGAATTACTGTTATAAAGGAATGAAGTCTTGAAAGTACACATACTCTTTGAACCAATTATTGCTTGTCCTTATATATATCAGTTTGTATTAGTTTTCAGATACAAGGTATGTATTTTTTCTCATCATGTGTTTTATTTATGTTTGTTTTAATTTGCTGGCACAGCTATAGTGGGTAAGTATTTTGCATCTACAATATTATTTTATACATCTTATGTAGTCAGCAAGAAAATAAGATGGGAAACATTAAGGGTTAAATAATACTGATATAAGAAGACATATTTCAGACAAAGACCTCAAGTCGTTTGTTAAGGAGGGGAATTGGTTTCTGCAGGTCCCCATTAGGTCATAGGCTCCTGCATGTGTGCAGCTTTGAGATAGTTTTTGCCCAGTGTTAAAGAAAAGTATCTCAACTAAGGAATACTTCATGACAAAAGCTGCTCCCTCCTGGTATCAGTGTTTTTTAAAGTTACTTTTCTCATCTTATGCTTTTGGAATAAAGAGGCTGGTTCCAGGAAATCAAGTAATTGGAAGAAAGAAAGGGACAAGATTATTTACCACATCGCTGGTTATAAACATGACTCGAATTGCAATAATAAACAGAAAAGAAGTCAGTATCCCTGCTTCTTCATCTTTGTGAGTGTCCACCAGTGGGTCTAATTATCATGCTAAGACTGTCAATTCTGTCATTAGGTGTACTCAGGGATTCATCGTTTTAGTTAATCAAAAATTCTGCTTTGCAAGGAGTAACCATAAATATATGAATTATCCATTTTCAAATTAGTAGAATATAATAAAAGTCTACTTAGTACTACATTTTTTCTCATATTATTTAATCTTTTTACTTTGATAATTTAAAAGGGATTTCAGAATGTTTTGTTTGCTTTAGGGTTATCACTATAAAGCTAAGTTATCTTTATTCCATAGTTACGAAGAATAGCTATGAAGAAGTGTCCTCTGACAAGGATTTCTGGCTAATATAATGCCAAGAAAAATAGCTTTCAACATCCCATACTGACATTGAAATATTGATAAGCACTAAACAAGTACAATGACAAAAATAATAGTATATATAATTATGTACTTTGCATAGTATGTAATGTTATGAACATTCAACAAATATTTTAAAAGATCAAACTTTCATTTTTCTATAAGCTCCTAGCACTATACATAAGTTGCTTTGCTAAATATTACATAGTATATAGTGAATAGAGAAAAGGAATGAGACTATTGATATTTCAGAAAATGCATGCTTAATATTGGTAATTGTGGTTTTAATATTGCACTAATTTTCTGCATATATACATTTTTCCTTGAGCAAAAACATTTAATGTGCCAAATACCTATTTGTCATTGTATATTTCTCCTGACTTGAATAGTTTTAAAAAATTGACCTATTCATGTAAGTTTATCAAGTCTTTTCTGAAACTATAAGTGTAAAAACACAAACCAAAGTGTTGATAGGTTAAGAAAGAAAATAAAGTCTGTTTCAATAAACAACCACATCAACTCCCCCCAAAAATATGTGTTCTAAAGAAATAGAGATATGGAATAGGCATTGTGAATTTCTAAATTTACTTTAATTTTTAATGCCTTTTTCTTTGTAATTCTCAAAACTTTTGATACATAGGGAACAAAAGAAGAACCATCCTGTAGTTAATTTTTATAATTTCATCAACTGGTACCAGAGGATTCGTTGCTTGGTGGATAAAGTGTTAGCTTTATATTCTAAAGGACAACTTCAAATCCTGTTAAGGTTATATTTTTATTAAAATTTCCATTAATTTTCCATCAATGTGATTATAGATTAATATTAATTAATTCTTACAATTTTTTGAAGAAATAAATGGAGCCATATCTGATTCAAAGTTAAACAAGACATAGCGTTCAGGCTTTCTTGGTAACCCTTTCCTGGGGTGCAGAATTGGTTGGGGAGCAGGGGAATAAGATATCTTTAATGGTACTTTATTGAACTTAGCAATTTAAATGGCCTACCCTGATTTTTGAAGATATCAAATTACCATATGGATGATGTCTTTTTCATCAAATCTAGCTCTTATTGTTTACCAAGAAAATGACAAAGGTAATTTTTAATGTTGGATGCAATAGTTATGTGAATGAGTATCTGATATTAATGAGAGTTCTGGGATGAGATCTCTCTGTGCTAAAAACTGCTACATCAACCAACAGATTAATATTATAGAAACTGACCACAGAAACCACTGACATTGCTTCTTTGGAGTTTTAATTCAATATTATAAAAAATAAAAAATAAAAATCCCATGAAGAGGATAATCGTTATGCTCCTTAGGGAATTCTGGGATATTAAGGTGAGGCAAAAGACATCCCATTTGCATAACATTCTAAAACTTCTAGGAGAGATGATTGACAGATTTGGTGTTGATGGGTTTGGCTCTGTATCATTGGGAACAATCCTTTACAGACACCTGTGTGACAAATAATTATTACAAACTTCAGGGATGGACTGTTATTCAAAGTAGGTTGCAAACTTGGCTGGGCCTGGCAGCTCCCACCTGTAATCCCAACACTTTGGGAGGCTGACTCAGGCAGATCACTTGAGCTCAGGAGTTCAAGACCAGCCTGGGCAATATGGAAAAACCCTGTCTCTGAAAAAAATTAGCCAGACTTAGTGGTGCATACCTGTGATCCCAGCTACTGGTAGGCTGCAGTGGGAGGATTCCGTGAGTCCAAGATGTCCAGGTTGCAATGAGCCATGATCCTTCCACTGGACTCCAGACCTGGGCGACAGAGCAAGACTCTGTCTCAAATAAGTTTTTTTTTTTTGTTTTTTGTTTGTTTGTTTGTTTTAAGTAGGTTGCAATCTTATCCTAACATCCTTAAGTTTTAGTAATTAGTTTGAAAGTCACATTCTCTGAAGTACTTTGAACCAAATAAAATTCATGTTCAACTCTGTCATCATCATCTAACTCTGATGGGAGATTTTCAGCATTCTAGGATTTAGACAGAGATCCAGAGCTTATGTTTTGGAGCATGGCATTCATATTAAAATTTACAGAAGAAGTGTAGTAACTGATATTTCTCTACATATTGCTTGCTTGTTTTTTTGTCTCATGTAATGTTTATGTGAAGAGAGGTTTTTAATCATTTTAGAAAAAAATGAATATTGTAGAAATATATCAAAATATAATCCTGAATGTGACAGAACAAAGAAAACTTGTCAAAACCCCAAACACGAAAATGCATGGGGCCAAATATTTTATGTTATATATTGAGATTTTTCACAGTGAGAAAGTTATTAGACTATTATTTTTAGCAATAAAATTAGGAGTTAACATATATTGAACATTTTTTTTTTGTGCCACACACTGCCAAGAGCTTTGAATCTCACTGAGTCTTCACAGCATCCCTGTCAGGAAAGCATTTTTATTTTTCCCATTATAAAGGTAAGTCAACTGAGGTTTAGGGAGATTAATTATCAAAGACCAAATAGCAAACAACAGAGCAAGGCAGGGATAGTTTCAGAATGACTATGTAGGAATTCTTCAAAGTAACAATTTGGTTGGAAATTGCATTGAAAGTAGTATTTTCAGAGAAGCACAAAAAATGAGAATGTATTAATTGTCCATGTCATAAGTGGGGGGAAGAGGTGCAGTGTTCCCTCTTAATGTTGTTTTGCAGCTGGGATTATCACATTAAGAATAAAGTGTTCTAGTAACCCATAGATAGACATTCCCATTCAAAAGAGTGAAAAAAAAAAAAAAAAAAAAAAAAGACTGCCATATCCAAATCTTCCTCCAAAACACACGCAATCCATATGGGGCTTGGGCGATCCAGAGCTGAGGTTCAGCACTTTTTCTCTAAGATTGGATTTCATTCTGCTAACAGCATGTTGGCTGAGTGCCCACTAGCAAGCAATTAAGACTCTGTGCTTTCCTGCATTTTAGTAGCTCTCCTTATGAAACATGCAGGCACATGGGAGCAGAAGCTTTGCCAGCATGGGTCACGGTCTGGGAGCAACATCAGGATAGCTTCTATGCTCTCAGGACTCACAGTCTTCTGGAAGGTTGAGGAGAGGATGGATGATTGATTGGCTGTGCCTGTGAAAGAAGATCATGAAGGGAATCTGAGAAATGGAAACTATAGGAAGATATTGAATTAGAGTTAGGAGAAGAAAGTCCAATGCTATTGTGGAACCTAAAAAAAGAGATAAAACAATTTCTGAAAATGAAGAAGCAGTTGGGTTAAACAAAAAGGGAACGAAAACTGAACTCTTGATGAGAGTTTCTTACCACTGAAGTTGACTGATGTCCTCATTAATTATTTTTATAAACAACACACACATCTAAAATGTGCCAGGTACTGTGCTAAGGACTGGGGATGTAAAGATGAGTGAGACATCTTCATGTGAGGATGAGTAAGAGGAGCAGCAGAGCCCCCAGACATGTCAGACTGACTGGTTGTCGTGCCATTCATATGGGCTCTGTGTCAGTGGTGGCCTGCCGCAGATACTGCTTCTGTCTCTCAGCTGCACTTCACTTTATGTCTGGAAAACATCATGACCGAGCTGGACCTAAGGTATGATATCTTTAAAAATTAGGAAGCTTTATATAAAAATAATATCATTTCCTTGGAAAGAAGTAAGGCTTTCACATCTGAAAATCAAATAGGGCACATCAGTGGTTTCAAATCTGATTGATTAGTCAAGACCTCCTGGGCATGATTTTACAGTACAGTATTCTGCTCCCTACTCCTGGAAATTCCAGTTCAATGGCTCTAACCGGATATAGTCTCATAATATAAGCAATGCCCTGAACAATTCTGAAAAGAACTGAAATCTCAAAAACAGTATTTTCTGCTTCACAATAGACTTTGTTAGGTTAAAATTAAATGAAGAACTTCCCTCTTACCAGCTATAACTTGCATATAATCTAGAAAAATTCAAATGAATAAAAGACTGCCCTTTGAATCATTAATACAGCCCCTTGAGTAAGCCATCGCAATGATGTATATGAAAGCAAACTTATACACGTTATTTTCTATTACATTAACTGGAGCATAAAGGTATATAATTAGTAATTCATACATTCTTACTATTTGAAAAATTGAGCATAAATTAGGTTATATTGAGCACTAGTCTCATCAGTGACTTGATGTCTTGACTTTAAGGGCCTTTGCATGTCATGCAGAAATTGCAACTTCATGTAAATTGTTGTCTGGATCAAATTATTTCTCAAATATTTTTAATATGCTCAAAGATCTGAGTCATGAAAATTCTTGGGTTTAAAACATTATTTTTTAATAATATAAACCTCTATATAAGTAAAATCCTAATGTGTCAAAAAGATAAGAGTAGACCTTTATACAATAGCAGGGGCAGGGTCTCAGTGCTACCTCTTTGGCCACGTGTTAGTCTCAGTAGGAGCTCCTAACCTCCCTCTGCAGAACTCTGGAGTTCCACAGGGTACAGAGGGAAAACAAAGAGCACCCCATTTTTAACTTTATTTCCAAGAAAATTTCCACAATTTGAGCATGATAACGATTCCCTATAGATATGTGAGGTTAGTCCCTAACTGGCTACCCATTTGTTAAATTCCCCAGTGCCTTAGGCCAGGTAAGTGTACACTTGGCCGAATCTGGCCTCTGGGTCACTCCATTGGGGCACTCCAAATGAGGTAAAACACACAAGCCTATTTGTCAAACCTAACTAGATTCAAACCTCTAATCTCCATTTACCAGTTAAATTACCAGGAGCAAGTTAGAGAAATTTCCAGGGTCTTCTTCCCATGGCCTGTAAAGTAGGGATAATAAATTCTACCATTCACTCTGGTTTCCACATGGTCTTTAGAGTAAAAACTGGTGCATGGTATTTCTTTCCTTGCTTTCTTGGGAATTGATCAGGTTCGGAATTTGCAAAGCTGCTCTAACTCCTTCAGGCCTATTCAGAGCTTATTTCTTTCACATCTCTACACTACATTTACTTCTCATGATACAAAAGAATTAATAATGGGATTCCATTAACAAAAAATTGCTACAACTTCTTCCATGGAACTGAAGAGAATATCTTACTAAATTCCTGTTTTCTCAAATGTGTTGGCCACACCTTAGTTTATAATAATTATTTGCTATGGTCTTCAGATATGTTTATGTATTAATAATCACAGAAGGTAAGTTTTGTTATAAATCACTGCATTTCAGTATGCTCTGGAAAGTACATATCTCAACATGGATGAACCTGTAGGTTGACAAAGAGAAAGAATAGGACCCTCTAAGTATACTGTGTGTATAAGGAATGTGTGTGTGTGTGTGTGTGTGTGTATATGTGTGTGTGTGTGTGTGTGTGTGCACGCTCACATGCCTTCCCCAAGGCCTACAAGGGAAACAACAACAGTAACAACAAGAATGATGAATGCCTTGGAGGTGGGAGTTCCATCTCATTTTTGAGATTAATTTTTAAGCCAGTACAGGCAAAAGAAAGAGTTGTTTAACTCTCACAGCTTACTACATGTTATTTTCAAAAGAGTTAGTACTATGGCATATGGTCCATATATAGCTTTTGTATAATGACCAGATTTTTCTAAAACATAAATGCAATATAAATATAAACTAGTGCAACTGAGATATTTATTTATATTTTTAACAGGTAGGACACCATCACCTGTTTAGACAAATATTTCAATACTGAGAGAAAAATTTCCCCAAATTCTTCATCATCGATGCACTTCACAATGATTTTGCAAGCACCTAGGGCAGAGAACCTAATGTTTTATTTTGGCAAGGGAAGCTTTGTAGAAATATTTGCAATATTTTGTGCTAATCCCTCCACTAGTCACTTTGGTGTGGCAAATATTTGTTCTAGTGGACTTTACTACAGTAACAGAGTACATCAATCTGTTGTTTTAACCTTTTGAAAATAACCCTTGTGTCTTCTTAAAAGAAATAAAGAGTCATTGATGAAACCTTTTAAGTTTTCAACTTCTTTTCAATAAGGTGCCTGGAAGAGAAATTGGTGCGTTATCTCAAGAGAATAGATTAAAGGGAATTGAGTGCATCTCTGCTTACTTTCTTGGCTCATAGCTTTATGGATATGAGGGACCTAAAAAGTAAATGGTGGTCAAAAAGAACAAACACATTTATTAGAGCAGTTAGAAAGGACTGGTTTGATATTTGCCAAGTTTCTTCTCAATAACATGTTTGGCAGCTACCAAATGACATGGCCTGCCCAGAGTTGATTTTGACGAAGCCTCTGGGATGTGTTAAAAAGTAAACCAGAGCAAATCAAGTACTGGAAAGCATAACTCAATCAAGGAAAAATGTATGATTAAGGGTGACATGGGCAAGGAAAGCCTTGCCAGAGCTCAGGGTAAATATTTGTATCAGTGTGAAGAGAAAGCTTTGTGACGCTGATGTCAACCAGCTGGAATTTTCATTGTTTATAAACTTTTGTTGTTAGAGTTGAATTCTGGCAGCAAAGGTACCAAAGAAAGAGCAGTTTCCCAGCATGAAAGTTTGAATTGTGATAAGGCAGCTTGACCAGAAACAAATGCAACCATGCAAAGTTTCAGCCACTTTTCCCTTCCAGAATTCTCCTGCCAAGAAGCAACCTTCTTGCCTTAAATCTTACTTTGACAAAATTCATCAGGATTAATTAAAAGAAAAGTTTTTGGCTTGTTCTGTTTTGTAAGAACTTATGGCATCATTTTCCTCAGATAAACATAAAATAGAGAAGAATGTAAATGATTTTCTGTTAAATTTTTGTACAAAAGAATATTGCCATCTGAAGTAGATTTTTAATGATCGAAAATAAACGCCTTGGTATGAAACCCAACTTTCTGAGTAGTGTCTATTAATTTTATGACACAAAGCTATTTATTTTTTACCTCATGGTAGACTATTATATAATTTTAAATAAAAACTATAGCAATTAAAAGCATTTGGGCACTTGATTTAACTCACCAACTATTTCTGTTAAAAAGAAATCTGTATTTTCTCCCTAAGCTGTGTTTTGTTGTACTTTTCAGAACTTTGAAGGTAGCCAAAAGTTATAAATCAAACAATATCATGAAGACATAGGTTTGTATAAAAATTTACCGTAGTTCAGAACAAATAACTCAACTTTCAGGCAGAGAAAGAGAGATTGTTGGAAACTGATTCCTGAGACTAAGTGTCAGGAAGTGTCAAGACTAAGTATGGAAACAGAAGCACATAGATGGTGCTCTATTGACAAAGAAAGAAACCCCGAGCTTTTCCATTTCATAGATTGCCTACTAGCAGAAACCTGCAGCATAGATACTCTCTGAACAGTAACCCTTACTTCTCCCTCAAGGTAGCCTGGAAGTTTCAATCTTATCTACTTTCAGTGAGGGCTGTGTAGTGAGGTACACTGAACAGGAAATGCAGATAACTCAAAATTCCTATCAAATTATCTGTTGTTTTAACAATTTTATGTTTTACATAAACTTCAATCTTACTGGCCTGAGGCACAGCGCAATAAGAATTACATTGATATGTTGCTTTTGGGAATCCTGAATTACCTCTATCCAGGAAAAAGAGCAAACTCAGAGACCGTCCATTTGTGCACCCTAACACAGAATGAACTGAAGGCTATCCCTGGCAGTGCAGAAACTAGACGCATCGTGAACATAACCACATTACCCAGATGCACTAAGAATAGAAACCAAGCCCCTGCTGGTGTAATTAAGAAATCTTCTCTTCCAGTCCTGGGCTTTAGAGACCTGGATCACTAACTAATTCCAATTTAGAATGCTGTTTTGATAAGGGTTTTTGTAAACTAAGAGTGAGGTGAACATGAAAACTTTACATTATAAGTTTCTGAGCTAGCATGTCCCACTTATGCAGTAGAGTCTCTGGCTTACACTGGCCAAGGAAACAGCCTTCAGAGTGTGGCTATTTCTGGGACATCACAATGATGGTGTATTTTCAGGAGCCAAAGAAGTGCAGTGACTTCCACTGGAGTTTGCACGTTTCTGTTGTATTGGAGTACACTCACAGTCTTGGAGCTCAAAGGAATGCACAAAATCCAAACACTGTACACAGAGCTAGAAAGCCCACTAGGTGGGAGTTCTGGGCTCAGACATAGTTAGGCTTTAGTTATAGTAAGTCATGCAAAGATACAAAGGTGACCAATCTGTCACTGAGTTACTTCTTTCTTATCCCTTTCCCACTTCTCAATGACAGGACATTCTCTAGGTCATTCTGTGTTGTGGATTGGGACCCTCGGGCATTATATTTTAATTAAGTGGTCAGATTATTAATTCATGGAAATCAGTCAGTGCAAATGTTGAGCTAACCATTTTTCATACATAATGTGTCCATATCAACATTATAACAGCCATCTACTAAAGATTGACAGGGTCACTTTAAAAGAAGAAGCCTTGATAAATGCTTGAATTAAAGATTCTTGGGATCATATTAAGGGACTAAGAGGTCAAGTCTCATTGCTGATTTATTTCCCCTGCTGTGTGGTGGTGAAGAAACCACTCAGCTCCTCTGTACATTCATTTTTGAGTTTCAAAACACAAAATATTTAGTCATGTGCTTATGGTACACTAACATGTACTTAGTATTTTGTTAGAAATGTAGGAAAATCAGAATATTTTCTTAAAAACTATTGCTATAGTCTAATGTCACATGTTTTCCTAGCCTAATCTCCCTTTTTTGTGGTACCAGCGCTGTATCTTTTGGGAATTCTCCTCCCCTCACTTCAACCTTATGTTACTGCTGAAAGTACCAAGTTAATACAATTTTTAACCTCTTGCCTAGCCACATTTCATTGGTCCAAGTTAAAGAAATCAGATTACTTCCTAAAAATTTGATATAAGAATAAAAACTTGCTAGCTCAGTTTAGATGCACTCTTCAATGAAGCAGATGCAAACAAACCTAGGGTCTGTTGGAAGCCTTGTACCTCACTATATACTGAGAATGTGACAAAGCCAAACATGGAATAGGGAGGAGAGCTGAAAAAAAATACTTTGGTTTTTGTGTCCCTGCTACCAGCTAACCCTTGCCTATCTATGTCTTTCTCCATGAGATATTACATTAATGATTTTTTAGAAGACCCTTTTTGTATCATATTTTATACACCTTACTATGTACCCACAAAAATGTTTAAAATAAATATATATTTAAATTAAAAATACACTTTACTTAAATTAGTTAATTTGGGTTTCTTACCTCCTACAATCGTAGCCCTCAAGGAAATGATCAAGGTGTTTGTTGAATGACTACTGTGTACAAGGCTGATTATATGAGATCCCTTAAGCCATCCTACAACTTTGAGTAGCCTTATTTCCATTTTAAAGACGAAGAAACTATCAGAGAAGTTAACTAACTTATTCAAAGTCACACATTTAGTCACATCAGAGTGAGTCCAAACTTCCTCCTCTTGCACAGCTTGCAAACATCCTTTGGAAATTTTGGAAATCTTGAGAAAGAAAAATTATCCTGCATTAAATAATTAGAGAATATAATACAGTTCTGAATATTATAAGTGGTGCTATGATTACAGATAAAGGAATGTCAATTCAGGATGTGGTACCAAGGAAAAGTGTCTCAGACATAACTCTCTGCGTTATAAATGAAAGCAAACAAGTTCAAACTAACCTATTGACTCAGGAGCTCGAAAATCCAAGGGTCAGTCTTGCTTCTCACACAGCTGGATCTAGAACTCCAAGAAGTTCATCAAGACTGTCTCATTTCCTTGATTGCTTGTCTCATCATTGGTTTCGCTTTTAGGCACGCTGACTGCACATAGTTGCCCTAAGCATTCTCCAAACGCTTTCAAGGCCTGCAAGTGTATATTGTAGGCTTGCGTAAAATAGGGATGCCTGCCTTGAAGTCCTTCCCTTCTCCCTGAATATGGAGCCTTGAAAAGGGCCTGTTCTGGGCCCTGGAAACTGACAACTGTTTGGCAGAAAATTCTAGTGTTTTTGTACCAAGGCAGGGGTGTGCTTCTGGTAGTCATGTCTCCTTTGCTCCTTAGGAAAGGGCATGGCAGGAGAGCAAGAGTATGCCTTGGATGGGGGCAATAGTAACCCCCATCTAAGAGGAATACTGGGTGGTGACCAGCAACATCAGACTTAAAGTTTTAAGAATCAATAGAAAGTCCAATAAAAACATAAACAGACAAAAGTTCTAAAAGCAAAGCCATATAATTAAATCCTATTGGCCAGACTTTGGTCTGATGCTCAGCCTTGGTCTAATTATTATTGTCAGAGGATTGGACTATGCTAATTCGGCAGTTCTGGTTTGGGGGACACATCTGGAATAGGTTGTTAGGGTCAACACCACAGAACCCTACAAACAGAGAGTGGTTGAATGGTTACACTGCTACTTCAAGCCAGCCAATATACACTGAGCAGGGGAAAAAAACACAGCCTGACTACATAAAAGAGTTATAACCTGAGATAGCAAGAACTGTTAGAACAAGACTACTACTGGATTCTAAGCAGTAACCTCAAAATAATAGCCAATATTTATTGAGCACTCAGTATGTGATAACCACTTTGCTAAGAACCTAAAATATGTCATTTTTATTAACTTAAGAACCCTGTAATTGCAGCACTTTGGGAGGCCAATGCATGTGGATCACCTGAAGTCAGGAGTTCAAGACCAGCCTAGCCAACATGATGACACCCTGTCTATACTAAAAATACAAAAATTAGCTGGCTATGGTTGTGCGCACCTGTAATCCCAGCTACTCAGGAGGCTGAGGCAAGAGAATCAGTTGAACCTGGGAGACAGAGGTTACAGCAAGCCGAGACCTCGCTACTGCACTCCAGCCTGGACAACAAGAGCAAAACTCTGTCAAAAAACAAACAAACAAAAAACTCTGACATATATATGTATGTATATGGGTGTGTGTGTGTGTGTGTGTGTGTGTGTGTGTATCAGGTATATTAATAAGCATTATCATCTCTATTTTATAAATAAGCTAAGTTTTAAAGAAGTTAAGCAAAGTGCTTTGTATGTGACAAAGGTAGGAATAGATCTCAGGACTGTGTAACATCAGCATCTTTTAATTAGCTTCTGCAATATGTACAGAATATTCCATTTCTCACACATTCAGCTCTGAACATCTGATGTTATGAAAAAAAAAAAAATCCGAAAAAAAAGTCTTGCAGAATTGTAATTCTAGATCTTCAATTCTATGCCAAGTCAAAGGTGAACGCATGAAGATTTCGGTACAAAGATCTTTTCCCCACAAGCCTGTTCCTCTGTAAGAGCTATGCCTTTAGTTCAAGATAGTAGGTCTGAAGACACTGGAGCCTGAAGTCTCTGATTGCAGACTCAGAAATTTTTCTATTTTGCTTTGTTTTTATTTTTATTTTCTTGTTGTTTTTTTTTTGGCTACAAACTGTGTAATTTTGTTTGCCCAGGGGATGGATTTGGGTTGAATACAAGAATCAAAGCTTAAAATTTCTGCTAAACTCTTTGGCAGATATTTTCATGACTCTCAAAATTCAAGATAGAAAAAGAATCTTTTTCTCTTGTTATTTTTCCTATTTTTACTTTTTTTAAACCAATTTTAAATGGTGATAACATAATTTTTAAAATTCATGGAATTGTGAATAGTTAATGCATTCAATGGTACAAAATAAAAGCAATATAACATTTGCACATTATAAATTTTTTTTCTACCTATGGCCCCTCTTCTCCCTATTTGTAATCACTTTTATGAGTTTTGGTGTAATTTTTTGTACCTTCATAGTGTTAACAAAAGTATTATGTAAAACTATTCCATCATAAAGTTTACAATTTTTAGCTCTCATGCTCCTTACTAAAGTTTTTCATATGAAAACTTTAGTGTGGTGGCAGGTAGTTCACATTATTTTTTTCTCATTTGAAATCTTGCAAAATGTCTCTCATCTATTCTTCAACATACTAAAGGGCTAATTTGCATGCCAGTAGCCTCTGCAACTTCAGCTAGGTCCAAAGTCCAGCTACAATGACCAAAGCTGACATTCCTGATGGAGCCAGGCATTTATGGAGTAGTCAACTCCCGTCAAGGTCTCAGGGCTGTGGGAGTTAAAGAAATAAAACCCCTGAAATGGGCAAGAACTCATTTACTGTGCCCAGGAGCCATCATATAAAAGAATACCACCTGGAAGTTTCAGCAGGCAGATGAAGACATGAGTGGGTGTTCATGACATGTGGGTTTGATTCAGATTCAACCTAGGAAAGAGGGTAGTGAACAATGCTGATGAACTTTTAACATCTTTGCAAGTATGCGGTGATTGTTCTTCTATACTCAATTTCAAGCTCTGCAGAGGCAATTTTGTTTACCACTGTAGCCCCATTTCCTGAGTGGTGTGAGACAATAAACAAACATGGAATAGAAAGCCTAGAAGAGGAAAGAGTGCTTCTTCAAAACGTGTTCAAGCAATACTCAGTTCTTCATGCTGAGAGAAATTTGTGAAGTGGCTGATCTGTAAGCCTTCATCCAACACCAGGATTCTAGGATTCTCAGAATAACAAAATCAATTACTAGTTGGATTCATCTAAGGAAAGGCAGAAAATGGATGGCACACAAAGAACCACTGGCTCAGGCCCTGCAGGTGATGCTGGAAGTGGGGGCAGTGCCATGGGCTGGGTCCCTTCTGAAGAAGTGGGGCGGTGCCGTGGGCTGGGTCCACTGCCATCAGAGAGAAGAATGGAGCTTGATGACTTAGTTGAAGGGTCAGATCACTTGCATCAAGTCCTTCCATTAGCCATAGTGCTTTTCCATATTTCCAGCAAAAAAATGTACAAGACTGTGCTTCCTAAACAAAATAAGAGAATGCAAAGGTAAAAAGCAGACAAATAGTCTTGGAAATGAAATGAAAACACAAAAATGAAAACAAAAACCAAGTAAACAAAAATCCAAGATATCTAAGAGGAATAAAAGTAGAGCTGGAAGCAGTAAATCAGAAACAAATGGAAACAGAGTGCTGTGTTTTCCATTACCCACTTTAACCAAACTCTGTAGTTAAACCTTCTCATCCAGTCTCTTAGCAATGTGGTAAGCACCTGTAATTGGTTTATTACTGAAAATTAATTCTGTTAAAAACCCACTTGCCTGAAAAGGAAATCTAAATATAAGACTGATACAAATGGGTCTTTATATAATTGTATTTCTTAATTGATGATATATATGTAGTTCTTTATTGGGAAGGGGCTTCACCTGCCTTTAGGGAAGGGGTGTTGGTACCCCTAGAGAGACAGAGCTAAGCATGTATAGGTTGCAGCCCCTGGCCCAGGGACTGACAGGCAGCTACGAGAAGGGCCTCAGATCCTTTTCAGAGGCGCCTAGTCCCCACCCCAGCTCCTCCCCCTCTTTAACCACAGCTCCAGAGCAAGTTCGACTTTGTACATAGAGAGTGGCCTCTGGTGTAGCAGGTCACAGGAACTGCCAATGTAGTACATTGTTCTTGAGTTTCCACAGTCCTTCCTTCTCTATCTCCATCCTTTTACAGCAAGCATTTCTCCTTTTATAAACAAACAAACAAAAAGAAATAAAGCAGTAATTATTTTTTTCAAGCACTTTACTAATATAAGTTCTGGAAACATCTGCTTTCTTTCTAAACTTTGTAAGCACAGGTTTGGGGTCCAGCAAGCGTTATTTTAAAAGGGCTGTGATTATCTGGTACCAGAAACAGCAGGAGCAGCAGCTCCTAATTCAGATCTTTTAAATCAGTCTTCTCAGAATGCATACATTTGGAGTATTTGAAAACTTGATCTTCTGAGGCCTGTTACTTCTTCTCCCTGGATCTTACCTTTAAATGGCTGAAGATGTAATGCCTCAGAGACCTAAGGTGAGTGGGGATAGATTAGCTAGGTCCCAGAGTAATCAGAAAGGCAAAATAGCTTTGTAACTCTGTCTCTCTCTGCATTATTCCCTGAAGAGGCAGCTGAAGCAGAGTGTGGACCCCGTGTCTGCACACGGCAGAAACTGGGCTGCCTCACATTTAAGGCCTAAGTTAGCCAACTTGTCAATGAATGCCATTAGTGCAGATGGGCCACAGGCACTCAGGGATGGAGTGGCAGGCAAGCTCAGATCAGCTCGGGAAGAGCAGGCATCGGGTGGTAACAACTTTCAGTCATTACTGACCTGGGCTCTATTCAACCAGTGACCTAGAAATGAAGGGCTCCAAATCCCATTACTAATTCCCCGAGCCATCAAGTCTCCCCTATGGCCTGGATCTTGTCCTGAAACCCAGGTCTCCTGTTGAAATAGCATTGAGACAGCAGCCACTGCGTTGGCAGGCAAGGTTTTTAAAATAAAAGGAGGGGAGGGAATGAGCACGTAGAGAGTTGGCTTTAATTATTACTTTAAAGTTTTTCAGTTCCTTTCAGCCTAAAAACCTGAACCTTCTTTAAAGTCGCATGCTTGCCAGCCAGCACAAAAATGGTGTTCAAACAAGCACAGCTTTTTATTTTGTTTGAATGGTGAAAATACACATACCCCCTCCCAAATGAAGGAATAATGAGAGGAAACCAAATGAGAGGAAGTTGTTGAAAAGGAAAGAAAGAGATTAAATGAGTATTGCGAGGACAAGAGTATTTACTGCCAAAATAAGAAAAGGAGCTAAATGAAAGCACCCTTGAGCTGCGTTCCCTCTCACTTCTTATCTATGTGTCGCTCTCTGAATCCCTCTCATCAAAGAGAGACAATTATTTTTTAGTAAAAATGTAGGATTTTCGTCAGTGAGGTGAAGCCCATGCAAAGTGAGCTGGATTAAAACCTGCATGTAAAGTTCTGTCTTGGGTTTTAAGCCAAAAGATCCAAATTTACAAACTGTCCTGTAGATGGAGCTGTACTCTGCAATTCTAAGATTACTGCCTCAACAATGAAGCAATTGTTTCCTGTCTCCACTTAGCAATTCCTCCCTCTCTTTCAGTTCTTTCTGCTTGCATGTTCTATTTATTTTAATGTATACTTTTGTGTAGAGCCTGTCTCTGAGTGGTTAGATACCCCGTTGATACGTGGCCTTCAAGGGGGAAAAGGGAGTGCAGCCTATTCCCATGACATCCTAAGGCTTTGTAGGGCCAAAAAAACCTTCTCAGGAACACCTAATCCTTGGGCTCTATCCAAGTACCACAATCTCTCTGTACAACTGACATGGGCCACTTGGGACACTTGAGAGTTTTAGGTGTGTCTCTCTGAAGTCAGCCCCGGCCAAGCATGAGGCAAATGTGCCCGACCAAAGAAAATAAATTATGTGGACTCCAATTTTCAGCAGTTATGAAGTATTGAATTACACATGCAAAGAATTCACTTTGGGATTAACCCTTTGGAACCGAAACACAATCTTGTCACAATGCCTGAAAAGGGAGCATGCTCTGAGTGAGGCCTGACTTTCCAAAGACACAGAGTTTTGCTGACCAGGAGGCAGAGATGCTCAATGAAAGAAGAATGGAGTTAAATGCAAATGTCTTAAACTGCTGCCTGAGCACGGAGGAGGGTATATGTAGGGGTTCTGCCCTGTCTCTAGATAGTCTGGTCCCTATATACTCCAAGTTTTGCTGGCATTGTAAAGTTTAAGGATTCACTGCAAAGGCCACTTCAGCACTTAACGGGAATGCATCTTAGCATAATTCACACAGTCCCTGTGGCTGCTTCTTCATTCAGCTTTAGAGAAGTGGTTGAAAGCCACTGGAACTTGACTGAAATCACAACTACAAAACCCCTGAAATGGCATTCATCCTCCATGACTCACTGAGCGATAGAAAAGGACATCCTGTCCTACCCCTTTAAGAATTCCTAGTTCCCCATAACTATCTGAAGCACTAAGCTGTGAGTACACGATGTAGCTGAAATTTAACACATAAACCCTGCAGTAGAAAAACAAAACAAGGCCATTTGTTTTCCACTATAAAGCTATTTATTTACCAGATGACCATAGAAAGCAAACCTCCAACAATAACAGGAAACAATCAATCTTGAAAAACGTAGGGAAAATTTATTTTGAGAGCAAAGTTAACTTTATAATAAAGTAAGCGTCTTGAGTATGCAAAGCAGGATTTCAGGAAACAGGCAACCTTGCACCTCTTCCCCTCAGGTTATTATCAGAAAATGTGTGATCTACAGGAGGGACACTGTTTTGGGACTGAGAAGATGTGTCTACATACAGATACCTCGCTTACTTCACATGTGCCCTGGGGGAAATAGAAATGTACAACGATATCCCTGACAGACACTGTGGACCTCATCCACTGCCCTCATATTAACCAATGAAGAAACTGAGTTGCTCAAAGTTGCACAGATACAACTAGAAGCAGTCAGACTTTTTAGGTAACTTGTTTCTAAAACAACAACTCTCTAATCAGAGAAATATCTGTGTCTCAGCTACTCTTGCCTGTTCAGAGGGATGATAACTATCTTGTCAAATACTTGCTATTCTGAGTTATATGGAGTATTTTGAGACACATGTAGAGATCTGCTAAAACAATATGAGTGATAATAACTGGGTGCCTGTGTGTTTGTATGAAAAAAGAAAGAGAAAGAAATGAATGAGAGGGAGAGACAAAGACAGAAACAGATGAAGTTTCTGACATCATATGATTGTTGGGCGGAGTAACTAATAAAAGTAATTGCTAAGCACGGTGAAATTAGACTGCTGTGTAAAGTTAAACCAGGATGAACAAAAATTTGCAAATATCATGAGACTTTTATTTTCAACAGGTGGCATTTTAGAATGCAAACTAGTAGCATGCAAGTGACAGCAAGCTGTAAAGGGGAAGAGACGTGGGGATTTACACACTTAGGAAATCGGGGTGACTAGAAAACATTGTTTTATGTTTGCAGTCTTACAGATCCACTTATTGAGAGGAATGGCTGATTAGAAATATGCTTAGAAAATGCTTCTCTTATTTTCACTGGCAGAGGGTTAACATAGGTTTCTACTTACAAGGTAAGAAAATCTGCTGCAAAAGGAAAAAGCCAACTGACACTGCTTGTGGACAAATGTGTGTGAGCCAAAAACTAAAACGAGGCAGGCAATAAAACCATATCAAAGCCCACCCATTGCCCCTCTCACAATATTCTTACCAAATTGCCTTGCCTTTATCAGGTCCACCCTCACTTATTTACTGAGATAAGAAAGAACTTTTTTGCTGGCAAGCACCTCAAGTTTGATTTATCATTCACAATAGGAAGAGACTGCCAAGCAAGACTTTATAATTCACAGTCCTTAAAATTATTATCATCATAGGGTTTAAAAAGAAGGCCAGAGGTGGTGAATGTGTATGCAGTGTGACTGGAAAGAAGCTGGTTTGTTGAGGCTGGTTCTCTCTGCCAAGAAAGTATCATAAAAGAGGTGCCTAGTTCATGTCAGACCTAATGAAATATTTTCCCCAAGCTGTTTGCAGATAGCAAGGGGTTTGTGTAGTGTGGCAGTTGTCCTAAGAATATATTATTTCTTCTTAACAGGAGGCCCAGACTCAAGGATCCTCTATGAATATAATGGTGACCTTATTTACCTGACCAAGGAATAAATATGTTCAACCCTAAGACATTTCTGAAAAGGTTACTGTAGTTTTTGGCAATCTGAATTATTCTCTACCTGTCAGATAACTGATCAACAGCTACCTTTGAATATCAACAGCTTATGAGGCACTCAGGAATTTTCCCACAGTGAAGACTTAGGTATAATCCCAATCCTACTTCTCCCAATCCCACCCCTTGCAAGAACTTTTTAATGGTTTAATGGATGCACAATGGAGGCAATATTGAAATGGTTGATGCGATAAACTTAGTGGAAATCAAAGATAGGTTTCTAGAAATCCTAACTTCCCAGCTGTACTTCAAAGTATTATAAAAGGGGCCAGATCTCAGATTCTCTCAGGTTAAGTCTTCATAGCATTAATTTGATAAATAATTTGATTTTAAGTGAGAGCTTCCACTGGACATGTGCAGAATTTAGTGTGCATGTGTAATTCTGAGGTGAGGTTTTGACTTGTTATCATTAAAAATAATCTTTAGTTTCTCTTTTTGTCTCCTTTGTTTGTTTGAACATACAGTGAAAAATAGCTGTTAGAACTTTTTTGGTGGAGTGCACACGTTATTTTTTTAAAGCAGACAAAGGCATTTTGACCAATGTGTATTATGAGAGCAGATTTTATATAAATATATGTGTATAAAATAAGCTCATTTGCACATGACTCAAGGGAAGCTAAACTCACTATAGAAACTTCTCTAATGTTTATCTCAGCCTAGTTTTCAGATTTCAATATGTGTAGGGAAAATAAATGCAAGTGGAGAATAGTGTAGGAAAGAGGGCTACATCCTGTAACTTGCATTTGTCTTGATATGATGCACAGAATAGAGACCAACTTAGTTTCTTTATCAGTCAGATACAGACCTGTTGACATGCTATCACAAGACACTGCCCAACAGCACACTTCCTTCAAAATGCCACTGAAACCAAAATATGTGACTCTTACTGTGTTTAAAACTGTCAATCGCTTATCAATCAATGTATCTATCTACCAGTCTATCTAATCTATGTATCATCTATCATCTGTCTATCCTCCACTGTCTATAAACCTCTTAATGCTTTTATTAATTCCAGAAATTAGATACAGGAACTTATATACGTATGTAAAAAACATAATAAAGTAAAATTAAAGATTAAGTGTGTTTAGGGACTAGAACAAAGGTAAAATAACAGTAGGAAATATAAGAAAGAGGCACAGGTGAGGTTAGTACATAAAACTTGTTCCCTAAGGGACTTTACATTTGCTAGGGGTGTCTAACCAATTAGACTCTACGCTTTCAGAAGCACTGTAAAAAAAAAAAAAAAGTTACAAACTATTTTATAATTTGTAGTGTCATAATGTAATAAAATAGTTTTTCAGGAGGAATATAATTATACATAGTTCTAGGACCGGAAAGAACTTTCTTTCATGAGGCCTCAAAAAGAGGGCAGAAAATTTAACCAATGCCCACCAATAGTATAATTCTCCAGCTCAAGTTCCTAAGAACAACTCGACATAGTCTCAACATGCTTACAATATAATCACTCCATTCTCGGACTGATTGCTAGATACTCTTCAAAGGACTCAGCCCTTGAAACTCCATCTCTCTATTTTCTCATCCCTTTGGTGGTCTCATTCAGACTGCAGATGTTAAATATCATCTTTATATGGGCGACGCTAAAATGTATCTATCACAGGCTTCTCCCTTGAGCTCCAGACTCAACATTTCCATTGAGATGCTCAATAGGCATCTCAAACTTAATTTAACAAAAATAAAATATAGTTTTATCCCCCAAATCTGCTTCTTCCCCAAGCTCACCTTCCCAAATAAAATGTAACTCCATTACTTCAGTTATTAAGCCCCCAAACTTTAGAGTTATCCTTTATGCCTCATTTTTTTTCATACTGCACATTGATAATTTCTGTTAGCCCTTTCTTCAAGATGTCTTACATTGCACCACTTCTCACTACTGTCATTGCCATTTCCGGGACCGAGGCAGCATTTTCTCTCTTCAAGAACACTTCTACTTTTCAATCATTGTATCTATTCTCTGCCTATTAGTCAAGGTGATTCATTTAGTAAACAACTCTGATCATTTCATTACCTTTCTTAAAATTTCATTTGCCTTCTTACTCAATTTTCAGTAAAAAACAGGTTTTTCCCCCCATGGCTTACATAGCCCTATGTAATAGTGATTTCCCTGTTTTCTGCAACCTTATCCCTAAGCTCATCTTGTGATTGCAATGGTGACTTCTTTGTCATTTCTTGCACATGCCAAGCACAATCTCACCTCACGGCCTTTGCACTTACTCTTCTCTCTATGTGGCACATTCTTCCCCTAGAAAATATCATTACTTCTCTATAGATCTCTGATCCAAAGCTATGTTTTCAGAAAGCCCATAATTGAGTGCTCACCTCACCTCCCCTGACAACAGCTTTTTCTCTTACCATGTTTTATTGGTTTCCAGAATACTTAACATTAACTGATGTTGCTTTTTACCTCATTTATTTTCCAGATTGCATACTCTATGAGGGCAAAAATTTTTGTGTTTTGTTTATTGACAAGTCTCAAATGCTCAAAACAGTGTTTGACCTCATTATAGATGCTCAATAGAAAACATACTGATTAATGAATGAATAAATCAAAAGATTGATTTTTGGAATATCCAGAAGAATGAATAATTTGTGTATCCATTTTTGACAGATAATATTTCCTTCACTCCACATTTTGTAATTATTTATCCACAAGAAATTTGAAGGAATTCTCTATCATAAGTTACTTGGAGGGCAACTGTTAAATTACATATCATAGACAGATACATAAACTTTATCAAGAATACATGATGATAGTCTTTTTGGTACCAGTGTGAGAAGATAAGGAGTCTGATGATGACAAGTATCTGAATTGATGACCAATGACCTCTACTTGGAGATGTACCATGAATGTGTTGTATAAAAAGCTAAGATTCTCCTTCAAAGAAGAAAACATAGAGTACAGAGGGCAGTTATATCACTAAATTTTAAGCCACAGAGCATGGCCATGGTGATTTGAACTTGGAAAATTTTTCAAACACATGTAACCAAATGCCTGCCTTAGACATTTAGAAACAATACACAGTAACAAAATTTTAAACCAAAACTTGTGTAAATGTGCATAGATCATTTAACCTCTACATTTAAAAGACTGGAAAAGATACATGCAGGCATTTGGTAGATTTGACTTGTGGTAACAGATTATTGACTATAACTTACCAAAATGTATATAGTCCTATTTGTGTTTTCCATGGATGCCATAATAAATTACTGCAAACTTACCAGCTTAAAACACCACCTATTTATTTTTAGAGGTCCATTAGACCTATGGGATTCTCTGCTTCCAGTCCCACAAAGCCAAAGTCAAAGTGTCAGCAATACTGCCTTTCTTCCTGGAGGTTCTAGGGAAAAATCTATTTCCAGACTCATTTGGATTATTGGCAGAATTCAGTTTTATGCTGTTGCAGGACTGAGGTCCTTGTGTCCTTGTTAAATATACAGATTTTGTTTTCAGCTTCTAGAGCCTACCTGCATTCCCTGGCATGTGTCCCCAGTAACTATAAAGTCAGCAGTAATAGGTTGAGCTCCTTTCATGCTTTGAATCTCTTCTGTCTCTTCTTCGGCCACATCTCTTTACCCCCCCCCTTTTTTTTTTCCACTTCAGTGAAGAAACATTCTCTTCTTTTGAAGGCTCATGTGATTCCTACCTGGATAATACAGGATAATCTCCCTACCTTAATTTCAATCAATTTAACTCATTTAACAAATTTCAGTTTGCTCTATAACCTTAGTAACATACTTACAGGTGAAACACCAAGGAGGAGATGACCATGGGGGCTACAATCCTGCCTGCCACTGGCCATTTCAACATTAGATTTTATTTTAGAACAGTTGATCAGTAACTCTTGTTTACAAAGACAAATTGAAATCAATGTTCTAATTTGACCAGAATGCTTTCAGTTCGTGGCAAGGCCATAGTATCACCATGTGATGTGCACATAATCAAATGCCTGTTTCTATGTTCTCAGTGCTAGGAATAAGCCTCCATGACTTTTAATAAGATCAAAGGCAGTGGGGATAGTCAAGTTTATTTCCTAAGTCACTTCAGGGCAAGGGCTATGGCTTCCCTGTACATTTCACGGTATGTACATCAAATATCCTTTCTAGTATGTCAAGAAAGACATAGGGCCAGACAATCTTGGAAATCAGCATCAGTCCACCTGGCAAAGGCCTAAAATTAGCAAATTGATTTCTTCAGGCATACATAAAAGTACTAGTAAATTTTCTTTTAATAGCATTGTCTCATAGAGTATGTCTATGTAAGTAAGTAATTATCTTTACTTCAAGTCTAGATCCTTAGAAAAATGTTAAGTGGATAGTTATCTGAATTTTTTGTTCAGGAACCCAGAGATTAAACTTAAATCACAGAGGGAGTCAGAAAACATAATGGCATGCACCTGACTTTTAATTCTATTTCTCTTTGTTTGAGAAGTTTACTTGACTTTTATAATATACTCTATTTACTTTTATATAGTTGAGCATACCTAAGGCTCTGCTTCTTTTACTTCAGCTTAATCAAACAGGACAGGAGAACTGAGATTCAGGCATTTTTATGTGTCATAGATAGAATATGTGTAGCATATCCTAATATCATTTTCTCCCTCCCTTAATCTCTTCTACCCGCCTTCCTTCTTTCCTTTCTTTCTGTTTGCCTGCCTGCTTTTATTTCTTCCTTCTTTCTCTTTTCCTTCCTTCTTCTTTGTTTGCCTGCTTGCCTTCCTTCATCAAATATTGATTAAGCATCCATTATATAAGAAATGCATTGGTTTCTAAATATACACATATGAAGAAGACATAGTTCTTATTCTCAAAGTGTTCACAGTCCAGAGACAATGTCAGGTGTATTTCTGAAACACAACAGGAAGAACACCTAAGTATATCAGGTGATGACAAGAGGAGGAATAAATGTTTGAACAATTTTTCAACGATGAATGGAGGGAGTGTAATGGACAGTTGAACAAAATAAATCACAAGCCAGCATAGTGTGTTCAAGCAAATTCTCAAGGTAAAAGTGGAACATTGGTGACTGAGGAGAGTAGCCATGGTTAAGTCTGGACAGTTAGGCATAAGTCCAATATATAAATATAATTATTTATTATACAAATCCCAACAAAAGTATTAGGTAATTATGGTTTCTATTAAGAATACATGGGCCGGGCAGGGTGGCCCACACCTGTAATTCCAGCACTTTGGGAAACTGAGGTGGGTGGATCACCTGAGGTTGGGAGATCAAGACCAGCCTGACCAACATGGAGAAATTCTGTCTCTACTAAAAATACAAAATTAGCCAGGCATGGTGGTGCATGTCTGTAATCCCAGCTACTTGGGAGGCTGAGACAGGAGAATCGCTTGAACCTGGGAGGCAGAGGTTGCGGTGAGCTGAGATCATGCCATTGGACACCAGCCTGGGCAACAAGAAGGAAACTTTGTCTCAAAAAAAAAAAAAAAAAAAAAAAAGAAAAAAGAAAAAAGAAAGAAAGAAAGAAAAGAAAAGAAAGAAAAAAGAATACATTAATAGGCTGGGTGTGATGGCTCATGCCTATAATTCCAGCACTTTGAGAGATCCAGGTAGGTGGATCACCTGAGGTCAGGAGTTCACGACCAGCCTGGCTAACATAGTGAAACTCCATCTCTACTAAAAATATAAAAATTTAGCCTGGCATGGTGGTTGGTGCCTATAATCTAGCTACTCGGGAAGCTGAGGCAGGAGAATTATTTGAACCAGGAGGCAGATGTTGCAGTGAGCCGAGATTATGCTACTGCACTCCAGCCTGGGTGATAGAGTGAGATTCTGTCTCAAAAAACAAAACAAAACAAAACAAAACAAAACAAAACAAAACAAAAAAGAAAGAAAGAAATGGACACAAAGAGATATCAGAGAGCATGGAAAACTATCTCATCCAGATGCATGTCAGGACCCATGGGACGCTGAACGACATTCAAGATATGAGAGGTGACTTTCTAGCTTGCTATTCTTTTAAGATTCCACTTCTCTATGCCTTTGCATTTTGTCTTCTAGCAAGCAACTGCTGATTGTATTATTCTTCCCACTCATAGATGCCCTCATTTCTGATATACTCCCTTTTCTTTCATGGCTTCTACTCAATTCTTTCTACATAGGTCTTTGGATTTCTGTGTCATTCACCAGTCTGTGTCTCTCTCTATCTCCATGTCTCTCATGTTACAACTTAGGAGAAAAAATAATCTGCCTGGATACTCTGCAACATCAGTACTTGTAGGTATTAGAGATCTCAGGCCATTTGAAGCTCAAGTGTGTGCCTGCCTGTAGACAGCTATATTCATCAGACTCAGAACACTAATATGAGAGGCTGGGGTTAAGAAACCACAAGCAGCAGCATTGCTCAGAAATTCTAGCCATGGTATGACTCAAGCATCCTTGAATAGAATGATAAAGAGTTTGACATTTCCTCTGTGGACTGTGGACAATAGGGATTCATAACGAGATTTTAAGGAGGAGAATGAATTGACTGTGTTTGCATTTTAGGAAGATCAAGGAGAGTGCCTTAGTTCTAGAAAGGAGAGACAGAGAAGAGTAACAAGTTAGGAGACTTGTAATAATGAAGGAAAAGAAAAATAAACTGCAAGATCTCATGGAGTGGCAGCATTGCGAGGTGTAGGTGGAGAGATAAGAGAGAAGGTACAGTATTTAGAAGAGTTTATGCTCTGGAATCACACAGGAGGCCTGTGTTTCAAATTGTCTCTGAAACTTACTAGCCCTTACTTAGCCTCAGCGTCCTCATGAGTAAAATGAGGATAATGCTAGTGTATTCTTTTTAGGTTGTGGTATGAGTTTCTTGAGGTTAAATGAGAACATTTGCACTAAGAATTTAGCAAAGAGCTTGATACGCAGTAAGCATTCTATGATGTCAGCTCACATTATTTTTCAATTTTGTGGTACATCACTTGCTGGATGGGGAGAGTAGTTAAGTAACTGCTCTCATTCAAGGAGTCATGTTCTCCTAGAGTGCTTAATCTGTGCTGGAAAGTCTGAACCAGATCATCTCATGCGATCACCATTTCTTCATGCTCCCAGGGGAGATAAGAAACGTACAACAAAGCTAGATATAATGGTTAGAGTTCCGTATGATTCTCATTTTGGAAGAAGGCACTAGTTAATGACATGGCTGAATCTTCAAAAATAATATTTGAGATGCTCAGATAAGAATGATTAATTATGGGCCAGGCATGGTGGCTCACGACTGTAATCCCAGCACTTTGGGAGGGTGAGACGGGCAGATCACTTGAGGCCAGGAGTTCGAGACCAGCCTGGCCAACATGGTGAAACCCTGTCTCTTCTAAAAACACACACAAACACACACACACACACACACACACACACACACACACACACACAGAGCTGGGTATTGTGGCAGGTGCTTTTAATCCCAGCTACTTGGGAAGCTGAGACAGAAGAATCGCTTGAGGCAGAGGTTGTGATGAGCCAAAATTGCACCATTACACTCCGTCCTGGGCAACAAGAACAAAACTCTGTCTCAAAAAAAAAAAAAAAAAAAAAAAAAAAAGAGAGAGAGAGAAAAGCAAAGAAAAAAGAATGATGAATTATGTTTTCAATAGCCTACAATGTAAAGCATAATTCAAGAGCATTTCCCAACTATACATATTAGAGAAAAAAGTGAGGAGACTTCCCAAATAAGTGATGCTAAAAGGCACATTCTCAGAAACTTTGTCGTACCTTGTTCCTACCATGACAGTCCTCACCTTACATTCTGTTGACAAAAGTTCTAAACAGGTTACTAAAACAGAAATTTTGGGAAGACACAAAGGAAATCTATGAGGAAGAAAGACTCATGCTGTACTGATTTATCTTGATTGATACATTTTCTTTTCTTTCATGTTCCCAATGAGACCTAAAATCATAAACATGTTTGCTTCTCTTTTCTCTCCATAACCTTCTTCAAAGCTGGGTCTTTATCTGTTTATTCAATAACAATTTACATACCACTTTCTGTTTTTAGCACTATGCTAGGCACAGTGGTGTCTACATCTAATTATTATTAAAAAATCATTTATCCTTCTCATGATGTCAGAGATCCAATAAGAATCGGTGTTAGAGTTTGTATCAGTTTAAAAATATGACACAGATTAATGAATTTTGAAAGTTCTCACTGTTTCTAACTGCACTAGGGGCATTCTGTTGGAAGGTTTCAGTGATGTTCTTCCACAGGTTTGATTTCCCTAAAAAAAAAAAAAAAAAATGTAGTTTTTAATGTTGTATTCGTTTACTACTTGGGATTTCCCTTCCTCTTTCTTTCTTAAAAATGTTCCATGCCACGTAAAACTGATAGAGAAGTGTTTTTGTTTTTCTTTTTTTGGTTGTTGTTGTTGTTGTTATTGTTATATGGTGCTGCCTGAGAAGGCAAAATAATTGCAGTAAATGAAGTTTTGGCTGGCCGGTTTGAGTTTGTGATACACATAAAAGGTATCATCTAAGGAAATACCCAGGCAGGAGTGAGGAAGGAAATGAAGAGGAACTGAAAGAAGCTGCCCTCTCATGGGAATAACTTCTCCATTCAGCTGGATTCTTTAGGTCCCGTTGATATTCATCCTCATTACACTTGTGTCAAAGTTATGCTGCATTAGAAATTACTCACTGTGGGCAAAATAAAACAGTGAGGGCTACAACCATTGCTCTGAGTTTAAACCGAGCTGGAAAAAATAAGTACACATTATACTGTGGAAAGAAAATAAATTATTTTGGAAAGAAACTTAAATGTATACATAGGGTCTTTCCTATGACTAATTGCTACTTTTACATATAATGCTGAATTCCAAATACCATTACACTTTGCAGTAGAAAAAGTTGTCACTGCTATACACTGACTTAATAATCATAAATGTTGCATTTTCTATATTGTTCAGGGTATCATGGCAGGCCCTGGAAATTTACAAGGGAAAAATATACAGCCCCTGATCTCAAGAAGCTCACTGACAATAAAAACTTACTAATGCTTTAGAAATATTGTTTTGGATTTTGAATCTAAGTCATACAAATTATACTGTAGTCAAATAATTAATAGCCTGAAGTAATTGTTATGATGCATTAATAAATTGAAAACCATCAATTTATCTGGCAATTTCTACTTCTGAGAGAAAGAAACACCAAACTTTTCCAGTTGTAAAACTATGTAACATGTTACTATAATTTAAAATAATTTTTTTGCAGTGCATTGTATTATGTTGACTTGTTCAGTCAAGGTACAGAATATAATTGTGAGGAAAAATGACACGTACAAAATGAAGTAGTGAAATTGTCCCCGTATAACTAAAATTAGCAACTTACAGTTGAAACTGTAAATCCAGGCTAACATTTCCACTTGACTCTTTTTTCCCCTCTGTGGAAGAGGTCAATTAAGATGGCAATGCCAGCCCAGGATTTCAGGTTTTTGTAGGTTTAAAGATTCTTGTATTTTTGAAGCATTTTTCTTTTCCTGATTATGGCAACCTGGAGTCTGTCATAATGCAGATACTAATACTGGACTTTCATGAAAGCACTAACCCTGTTAACACTAAATCTCACCTTAGGCTGTGCCTTCAGATTAAACCAAAAAAAATTTCTCAGCCGGATGTTTGAATAAAACCTTTGCCATGTTGGTGTATATGTTTTAGGCAAAAAGTATTCTGTTGGCCTGCATTGTTGAGCTAATGGCCTCAATCCTCCATAACCTTTGTATATGTTGCAACACAGTCATTAGCCAGAATGGGTATCTATTCGGAATTATTTTTTTTCTTTTCCTGTGAATAGCTGCTCTTAAGCTGCATCTATCTAATAACTATTCATAAACAGCTCAATTCGCATTCCTTCTTCTTAGCAGTAGATCTCCATATGAAGAACTCTTGCTAAATTTAAAAGTTTCCTTGCACAGACAGAAGGGAATTCAAGTCATACATGTCAGTTGGCTTGGCACACATTTAACATACTGTAAGTGTAGAGTTATTTTCTATAGTGACTACTACTTTTCTTCTTTCTTTTTAGTCACAAATTGGTTTTTATTCTATAATATTTTTAAGAGCAATGCAGTTCCATTGAAAAGAATAAAATGGGAAGAGAACATTTTAGTGGGTATATAAACAGGGACATAACCTGTAAAAACTGGAGATAATCAAAGTTTAGAACATGAAGTGTTAGTTGGGACTGATTTGAAAGATTAAACTTGTCAGAATGACACAAATCCAGAACAACAGGGAGCTCCACCAATCAATAAGAGGGATCCAGCAGTGGAAAAAATGAATGTGAGAAAAGTTTTGGAAAATAGAAACCACGAAGAAAGAAACTGACATTGCTTAATCTAGAGAAGAAATGGTTTGAGGGAAACAATAGGAATTTCATCATATGAAGAGTTATTTTATAGATGATGGAGTCCAGATGTTTCCCTGTCCCCTTAGCTAATATGGAACTATGTGAAAACAGAAATTTTAGGTTAATTATCGTGACTATACAGAATGAGAAACCCTAAAACTGTTGATCAAGAGATAGATATAGGAAGATTTACTCAGCTATGCAAATTGACATTGGGCCAGGTACACACAGAGCTTTATTAAAATTAACCCTCAAACCAGAAGCCAAGATTTTGATGGCATCAAGCATCACAGATGCATATGCATGTATGTATGATATATAATTTTTTAAAAGAAAGGTATTTGATATATGTCTATTTGAGATTATTTGGGATTGTTACTCTACCTTTTTCTGTATCTGAGAATGGCCATTTTCCTCATGCATGTTTCTTATGTTTTTCAGTGGTTTCCATTGAATACCTCCATGAACCTAGATATCTAGGAGTAAATTTCCATCTGGTAGAGCCCATTTGTCAGTAAAAGCAAGAAGCTAGGTCACATTTAGAGTAGTAAGCCTTTCTTAAGAATGTAATATTAGTGAAATGTATAAGATAAATGTATTATTATTAACTGATATGGTTTGGCTCCTGTGTTCCCACCAAAATCTCATATCAAATTATAATCCTCATGTGTCAGGAGAGGGACCTGGTAGGAGGTGATTGGATCATGGGAGCAGATTTCCCCTTTGCTGTTCTCATAATGGTGAGTGTGTTCTCATGAGATCTGATGTTTTCAAAGTGTGGCACTTCTCTTTTGCTCGCTCTCCTCTCTCTCTCCCTCCTGCCACCATGTGGAGAAAGTATTTGCCTTCCCTTCATGTTCTGCCATGATGGTAAGTTTCCTGAGGCCTCCTACTCATGCTTCCTATTAAGCCTGTAGAACTGTGAGTCAGTTAAGTCTTAGGTAGTTCTTTATAGCAGTGTGAAAATGGACTAATACACTAACTTTCAGTGAAAGCTAGACATTTTGAGTGATTCATCACTTTTTTTGTGAAATGGTCCCTTTGATAGTGAAATAGAAAATTAAAACAAGGTAGTCATTAGAGGCAACAATTTGAATAGATGATTTGAGGTTGTTCTTTTTTTCTTCAGTGGAATGAGGTGATGATTATGATTCTTTTATTGTCTAATGTTCAAAGAGAGATATAACATTCAAAAGAACATGTACAATCAGAAGCAAATACTATATGTACTGACTCTTTATATTCAAAGTGACATTGGACAGTTCCATTTCTGGCTTGGTGGAGTAGTCAATCAATTCCATTGATAATAACAGAAAACTTCACACAAATTATTTTAAAAAACAACAAAAACAATTATCTTAGGATAGCAGTAACTAAACAAAAGTATAAAACTTTTGCATGGGAGACCAAAATTATAGAAGCAACCCACATGAACATGAGTTTCCTCTTACTCTTCTTTTTACTCATAACTGAAACTCCAATGAAACAAATCTTCTTGAACCACAAAAGCAGAAAAGAGGACCCAGTGGGCTACAAGGTGTAGGTGAATCCCTGTGACATGAGAACCAAAGAAGGGAATATGCTAATTCTGGAGACAACTACACACAATTCTCAAATTAACCCAAGAACTATGCCTTTTTTGGAACACCAGTGAACCTGTCTCATAGATTTTGAGAGCTGAACTGAGGTGTGAAGGTGTGAACCTCCTTCACAAATCTTACAATAACCCTGAACTACAAATACAATGCATAGATCCAAATCAGCATAGCAAAAAGTGGGAGAAGGAACTGAGATTTGAACTGAGATAGCTCAGAGGACAAGGGACAAAATTTACAGTCTGAACATAATGAGGTTGGTTAGTGGTTAAAATAAATTTACAATCTCTACAGGATATAATAAGACTCAGAGTTTACACAATATAACATTTGCAATGTCCAGAATATTATTCAAAATTACCTGGCATACAAATAACAATAAAAATGTGTCCAAATCCCATGGGGGAAAATTTCAAAATGACCCACAATTCGGAATTATCATACAAATCTTTAAAACAAATAATGCAAGTATGTTTCATGAGATAAGAAAATATAGGGTAATCATAAATGTTAGGTAATCATTTTTGTTGATTTGGAAACACTATTATATATAGACAAATATTCTAGATCAAGTAGAAACGTTAAGTCAATGTGTAACACAATCCTGACAAGTTTTGGTCAGAGAATGACTCTAGAATAGGTTACAGGTAATTTTAGTTTATTGGAAAGATAAAACCAGAAAACTTGCATTGTAAACTTTGCCACTAGAGGGACCAATTAGTGACAACTTTGTGACAGTTTTGGACCTTTCCAAGTTTTACTTTTCTCATCTGTACAAATTGGCTAATCTGCCTATATCACAGGTTTATTTAGAAAACAAAATTACTGCAGTGTTCTTGGACTGTAGATTGCACTCCACCAGTATTTGATGGTGTTCCCATTCACTGAATGTTTGGTACTGAGTCACTTGCTTTATTTATCTCAAAACTCTTTTATTAAATTAATATTATGCCATTTTATAGAATTCTACATTGAATCTTGCATAGCAAGGTGACCTGCCTCCAAAGCCTCTGTGTTGATCCCCTGTGCTATGTGAGGCACACACCTGGGAGGGTTTTCTGGGAGAAATAACTCTGTGTGTGTGCATGACAGTAAGAATAGCACCACTGGGAATGGCAAGTCTTTCCACACAAAATGAACTGAACAAAGCTTAAGGCATGTGGTGCAAAAAATGATTTTGTTTAAATCAACTCAGAAATGAGTGAATTTACACTGCTTAAGAAAATGAGACCTGCAGTGGATTTTCTACTGTTAGAAGATACTATTTTTGTATCTAATTGTTTTAGTGTCTCTTCCTGATTGAATATTTCAAGAATGGTCAAAGCTGAGTATAAACGTAGGTAAATTCATTCTCCATGATACCATCCAAACAGTGAAATAGATACTTAACTCTACCCTCCTGTTACAATGCTCTCTCTGCATCATTAGTGTTTGTTCCTTGGGTTCACATATGTCTATCAATTTCAGTGCCAAACCTGCTCATTTAACATATCTTTCCAAATATCTCAGAGTCAGTATTATATAAGAGAATATAGATTTGTTGGTAGACTGGACTGCGTGAGGAGATTTAGAATTCAGGAAGGAAAAAGTGCATCAGAAAAAAAGTGCATTAAAACATAGGGTGCTGTAATCACAAGAACCACTTATGATGAGCTTCACCTCCCTTTCAATTTGGATAATTTCACACTCAACTTCTTTGTTAGCCACTTTGATCTTTCCAATAATAAGCAGAATAGAATGAGATGAAAAAGGCTAAACAATCAGGTTCTTCATATTCAAATTTGTAAAGATTTGTATATTCCCAGGCATTTATCTAAAACTAAACCATTTTTTTCTTAATGCTGTGATTATTTTTATTTGGAAAGCTTTGCATCAGATATTCAAAACCTTGAAATAACTACTTGGCACATATCATATATATATTTTACATAAATATATAGGTAATTAGGAACAATTCCTCCTCCAATCTTTATTGAGCATCTTGCCTGTACCAAGTATTTTAGTGAGTGTTACCTTAAGGATGATTAACATTTTAATGAATAATAGCTGAGAGTTGGTTATTTGTCTAACAACCCAAACTGTCATTTTCTATAGCCTATTGATAGACATTGAGAGCTTAGTTATTAATTCATTCAACAATAATTTACATGAGATTTGTCACTTATTATTTGGTAAAAGTCCAGTATCCTTTCTAGTAACAAGAAAAATGAATGAAGGCATCTATAAGACAGCTGCTACAGTACTTGCCATCTAAAGAATTGTGTGCTTTTATAAAACATTTCTTTGCAATCCATAGTATGTTATACTAATATTAACATAATATGAGAATACTGTATTTGTATATAAGTATTAACATATAATGTCATGTGGTATACATTCTACACTATAATATATCCTGTTATGTTAATATTATATTAATATAGAAAATGTTAACATCAAAGTCTACAATTAAGGCAACCTGTCAACTGAAGCAGAATAAATAAATCCAAACTAAGTGTTATCATTACATTCTTATCCATTCAATGTGTCATGACCCAGGATTATTTGGTTTCTCCAGTACAGACTATTCTACATACCAAGTGGCTTGCATTGAGATACAATAGCCATGTTCTCTTTCCAAAGCCATCAAAGAGTAGCAACCTCCATGATGAATACTTAAACAACGCGGCACTTATGACCCTTGTGGGAGATATAGAAAAAATAGAGGAATAAATTGTCAGATTACATTGAGAATCTGACAACTGACATTTACAACAACGTTAATGATTCAGTCTTCAGATCCACACCATCATGAGAGCCTCCAATGATGCCGCCACCTGCATGATTCATATGCTGTCTTCCCCAATACTCCATGGAAACATGGCGCTTCACATTGCTGGGGAATCAGGATCCATTTATCTCTACCAATCTCTTGTGACTGGCAATTATCCATAAGAAAATTGGGTAGCAATAACTCATTTCCAAGTTCTTCCACTTTGTATCTTAAATTAGAAAAAAAAATGGGAGGCACATTCTGTGTTGTTTTGTTTCAGGAAATAGGATACAGAAAGTAGTAGAAATTAACACGATCAACTCTAAGAGGTCTAAAGTTTTAATATTATATTTATACAAACTATTGCTTAGTATTGATGAAATGTCTTGGGCTTTTCTTGACTCCCAGTTCTTATTGTTAGTCAGAAGCAACACTAGTTTATTATCAGGACTTATTTTTAGCTTTGTCTCTGAGTTTTTTTGTGAGGGCAGCTGCAATGATATCATCAGATCCTAGTTTAATAATCATATTAAAATTCTTAGATTGTGTAGATGGTGATGTGTTTCATTTGTAAAATTAGGTTTCATAAATGAGTTTTAGTAAATTTATGATTCATGTGCTTTATGCTATTTCAGAATAACATGAATACTAAAAAATTAAAAGTAAAACCATTAGCAACATAATCTTCAGCATATTTTTGTGATGTCAATAGAATAGGTAAATATGCATTGTTAATAAAAATAACAATAGATATGTTTTAGAAAGTATTAAAAGTTTGGCTCTTGGTATTTTTCTCTATTTCTTTTACTTTTTGATATTGATTGATTGATTGATTTTACCTTCTCATTGGCCAAACCCAGTCTAATTCTTACAATGAAACTTTAAGATAGGTGCTATTATCCTTATTTTACAGGTGTGAAAATAACACTCAGAAAAGCAAAGTAAACTTAAGTTCATACAGTTAAAAGGCGGTGTAATCAGGATCCATACCTAATGTTATCTCATTCCAAATCCTGTGTGCATTACCCCAAGTCCTGTGCTTCCCACTACAGCATAGAGAGTATGTAAGGTGTACTGTAAGTGATATATTACATATGCGTTGTGAAAAGAACATAAGTATCTTACAATTTGAAACTCACTATGCCAAAGAGAATAGTCAAGCTTAGGAAACGAATAAAGCAAAACTGCTTCCTATTTTATTCCTAAATAGATAGCTGCAAAGATAAAAGGCTACATACTTCCCCAAGGGGCCTCCCTCACAATTTGCTCAAAAAATAATTTCTTGTGATTCCCAAGATTCTGTGAAACCGTCCTGTTGAATTTTACCCTGACAATATACATTAATAGCTTATATGGGACAAGGACAGGACTAGGAGTCATTACTCCATTCACCTGAGACAAATGCATGTTTGACTGCTTCCTCCATTCTATGTTTACTTCATCTTATGTAAAACTGCAAATTCACTGAACAAAAGACAAATGCATAACTGACTATTCCTCAACCCCCTCCTTTCATTTGCAACATGTGGATTCAGTGAAAGCTGATCAAAACCTTAAAAGAATGCAACAACTTGCTCCTTTTATCTACCCTCCTCATCTTTTTTTCTTTCTTCTTTCCCCTACTGCCCTCCTTTTTTCCCTTTAAATATTGAAATCCTCAGACCCTCTTTGGAAAAATCAGGATCACAGATGTTTCTGTGATTTTGTGTTACGTTTTCCTTGGTGCATATTCAACCTTGGCAAAATAAACCTCTAAAATGATTGAGACTCACCTCAGTCATTTTCTTTGATTTATAATATATAGAAAAGCATGTTTTCACATGTAAAATCTTTCAAGCATTATAACATGGATAGATTGAGGATTAAATGTGACAAGGTGCTTATTAAAATATAAGCCAAAATATTGTCATTCATATATATATGTATATATATATATCATAGAATTTGTAATCCTTACAAGTCCAACACATAATATATGCAAGTTTAGCATATAGGTTAATTAACCATATAAACTACATGCTATATACATGATTTTATTAACTGCTTATATGATCTTTATGCCACTGAGACACCTCAGTGGAGGTCAAAGTTACCTATAATTTTATTGGCTTACTTTTCTTTTAATATAAATATGTATGAATAACAGCATTCACATAAGAATTATATTTCTATTATAACAAAATATTTCCAAACTACCAAATATTTATTAAGGTTATACCAGATGGCATATTTACTCTACTTTCTTGGTCAACTGAACAAATTTATTATGATTTTAGCATTTAAGTTATGTTACATGAAACGTAATCAGGCCATTTGTGCTGTGTGCAAAAATTGACCAAAATGTTAAAGTCACTAAATAGCATTTACATTATTTCGACACTCCATATGATGTTCCTTGTTGGGTGAAGTAGTGAGAAATACTAATGTATTTCTACTGCTATGGATCCATTTTCTTCTCCAAGGAGAATATTCGTGGTTCAAGCTTACCAAGTTGAGTGGATTCCATTTTCTTAAACTATTAATTGCTCAGACTTATACCATATATTTCACCTGGTATTTGGATAATGATTTTACTTCTTTCTTACACAGATCTTCCCATTAAGTTTTTCTTTTTCCCCACAGTGGGGTGGCCTTTTAATTTAACTTTTGTCTCTAACTTTGTGGTTTCAGCTCTCAATTATTCTAGCTTTTGCATATTCTCTGTCTATGTGAAATGTTTCCCATGAATTTTTCAGTCTTCCTGTTTCAATCTGGACTTTTTTTTTTTTTTTTCTCTCTCTCTCTCTAGGCCTGCCACACACGTGACATGCTGGAAATCTACTCTTTTCTACATTATATATTTTCCAATCTCTTCATATGCTTCGTTGTTTAATTTAGTATAGCTCAACAAACTGTTTAAATTACCTGAAAGGAAAATATTCTATTTTCACATATCTAAAAGTGTTCTGTCCTCTCAGAAAAGTCTGATAAATTTGCTGGGTATTGAATACGATATTCAAATTAATTTCTGTTTAAAATTTTGTAGAGTTTACATCACCATCTTCTAGAATCCAAAGCTGTAATTGAAAAACAGGTACTTTTTAAAATTTATTTCCTGGAAGTTAAAGTTTTCTTTGTTTTGTAAGTGAATATGTCTAAGTCTGAATCTTTCATTCACTTTCGTGGGCATGCGGCGGGCCTCTCTAAATTGAAGATGTATTCTTTAGCTTGTAGAAAGACCTGTTTCTGATCTACAATTATGCCTCTTATGGTGTTATTTTTAGTCTATGTATATGATGTTTTTTTATAAAACCTATTTTGATATAGTCGTAAAGTTATTTCATTTTTAAAGCTTTTTTCTGTTTTCTAGTTCAAAAATTATTTTTTTCAAAGATCCGTTTTTCTATTTATTTTTCTTTTTATTCACCTCCATTTTGTTGGATTTTTTGTATGTATCTGGAGATTATTGACAGTCCATTTATATTTAAGATTTAAGAAATGTGAGTTTCCTCTGCTATTTTGCAAGTAGATAAATTCCATAATAGTCATCACCCATGTGAGAGAAATATGGCTGGAAGTAATGATACAGTCTCAGGTTTTGTTTGGAGTTGGATGAGGAAGGAGCTGGCTTTCAGCCTGGAACACTTATATTCCAATTTTCAAAAGGCTTTGTCCTGGCGAAACAGCACCCACACTAAAGTTCTCCAAGTTATTTGAAACCACCCAAATAATAAATTTTTTTATGTATTTACTCATTTATAATTTACCTGTGAGATGAAGCCAAACTGCTTCCTTCTCTGCATAGAAATAAGAGAGTAAGAAGACACTAATTTTTCCCCATATGGATTTTAAACTAATCTTCTTCTCAGCTCCACTTTTCACTTCTGTTCTTCATTAGATCTACAAACTTCATATTTAAAGTTCTCCTGGGATTCTGACAGAAACGTAAGCTTATCAAAGTATGTTCTGGGTTGTAACTTCTTCTGACCTACCCACTTTAACTTGTCTAAGAATAAATTGAAAACCCTCATCTACTCATGAATATTTCTTACCTATTCTCTTTACTGTTATGGGTAATCACATTTTCGTACTTCAGGCCTTGCCTTTCATTGGATCTGAAGGATATGTGAGCACATATCTGTTCAGTCATCTTGAAGTGGGAGATGCCTTTTTATAATGACAAATGATATATTTAAACTATTTTCAAAATTGTAGATGGTATCTCCTCAATTACCAAGCATGTAAAATGAGGAAATTAGCATACCTATGCTTCGCTCCAGTTTGTTCCCTCCCTACTTTATCCTTACTACTCTCATCATTCCATAATATTGAAATCACAAAATTGATAACTCTTGCATCTTTGTAAGCACAGTAATATCTTCTGTACTTGTTAAATATAATGATTCTGCAAACTGAAAACTGGAAAGCAGTGTTTATGAGTTGTCTAATACAGAACATTATATTCAAGGAGTTTAAAAAATAAAAACAAAGGTTTAAACTCATAACTATGACAATGAGGATAATAAATTAGTTCTCATATTCCCCAAATAGTCTTCATTTCTTTAATAACAATTAAAGGCTGAGGTTATTAGGAAGTTAATTCATACTATTAATTTTGCATTGCTATTGGTGAAGTAACATTACTAATAGTCAAACACAACAAAATGGCCTTTTTCCTTTCTTTTCTTTCTTTTTTTTTTTTTTTTTTTTTCAGAACCTCACTCTGTCACCCAGGCTGGAACACAGTGGCGTGATGCAGGCTCACTGCATTCTGCATCTCCCAGGTTCAAGTGATTCTCCTGACTCAGCCTCCCTTGTAGCTGAGATTACAGGTGTGCACCACCACACCTAGTTAATTTTTTTATATCTTTAGTACAGATGGGGTTTCACCATGTTGCCTGAGCTGGTCTTGAACTCCTGACCTCAAATGATCCTCCCGCCTCTGCCTCCCAAAGTGCTAGGATTACAGGTATGAGCCACTGCCCATGGCCACAATGACCTCTTTTCTGATGACCTTCTGTTCAAACATCCTGCATGCAATTTGTCCACAGCTTCGACAGCCCTGCCTTCTTATTATTATTACAGAATCTACCTGTTCACTCTCTCATAGCCTCACTTCTCTTCCCCAACACACATTTTTATGTATTACTGACTTAAATTCCATGCTCAAAAGTCAAATGCATGTGTGTATTTTTCTCTTTCCATGGTTTGACATCTACATGGTTTAGCAAAAATTACACTTACAAGCTGGAAGATGATCTTTCTTGTTTCTGATTTGTACTTCCCATTGCCTGTTGAACATTTTTGCATAGATGTGCCATGGACATGTGAACAGAATTCATTGGCCCTTACATTTCCACCTCCACACTGACAATGCTTCTTCCTTGGGGGTTTTCTGTTTCATTTGTTACACCATCTTTTATAAAGTCTTCTAGGCCAAAAACATATTTTTTTTCTTCCTACCCCCCATTATAGTTGCTTAGTTTTCTGTAGTGTTTCTTTCATCTATCTCTTTCTATCCATCTACTTTATGGAGACCTAAATTCATCATTTTTTGCCTGTCTAACCACAATGATCTCCAAACTAGTTATTCTCTCTAGTTACTGTCTGTCCCAATGCATACTTTGCAATACCATCTTTCTAAGGCCAAGAAGGTATTAACTCTTTGCTCCAAAACATTCAAGCAGTCCTCAAAGTCTTCAAAAAGTAGAGGCAGGGTTCCTCTATATTACCCAGGCTGGTCTTGAACTTCTGGGCTCCAGCAATCCATCTTCCTCTACCTCCCAAAGTGCTGGGATTATAGGCATGAGCCACCATGCCAGGCTGCATGATTCTTAAGCACACTAATACTGAAAGCCACTGTTTTTCTTGCATTTTTCCACTTGCAATGAAGCAGAACTCTCCTGTCTCTTCTCACTTGTTTCAGTTTCATAATGTTAATGATGAGTAATATTTACTAAACATTTGCTATATAGCAAATATTGCATTAAGCATATTGTATGCTTTATATCATCTGATCCTCACAACCAACTTCCAACAGATTCAATAATTATACCTATTTTGAAGATGTGTGAATCCATGTGCAGAGAGGTTAAGTCCTTTGCCTGATGTCACATATAAAGTTCCAGATCTTGCTTTAAAACTTGTGTTCCTAAACACAGTGCTCTTCTGGCTCAGCATCTTATGAAGATTTACTGTTTTTCTCTTAGTTTATCGTGAAGTGTTCTCTGGTGTGAGATTTTCATTTAGCCTCAGACAGCTAAAATATATTCACTTTGGCTTCATTATTTGTGAATCAAAAGATTAGTGTATTTTTCAAAAGACATTCCATCTAGAGGGCTGGGTTAAGCTCTTATGTTTCAATATCCTTAATTGATGAAGATTTTCAAAGTATATTCCTTTCAACACATGATGAAATCATTAGTAAATATAGGTTTAGGACTGCTGTGAAAAGTTAAGCTAAATTGCCTATCACAGTTTAGCAGTTTGCAGAAAACCTCAACATTGAAAGCCTTTTAAACTTTACTACTGGGGTGACATGAGCCGGCAAGGCTGTTATCACCTGATAATGCATTTCTAGGTGAGCTACGTTTTCCAAAGGCCATTGTATCCTGTGATGATGATGGTTTGTCATTGCACAGCCCACTGGGCAGCATTGAGAGAAATTGTCCTAGAACATATATAGAACCACACAATTAATGTGCTCTGCTCCTGAGCAAAGCAAGGGGAATACAACCTTTGATGTTCTCATTTAAGAAATAGCTTTCCCCTCAGCTAAACACTCCCCAGCAAGCCTCTGTCATTACTTAAAAATCCAAAAGCGACTTGTCTGACAAATACCTGGCCCTGCAGTAAACCATGAGGCTCTTGGTCTAGGAGAGGGAAAGAGAGCAGGCACAGATGATGTCACCCTCTGTCCCTACCACCTGCTTATTGACTTGGAAACACAAGCTACTTTGTCTTTATCACTGCGCAAACTGTTCTTCATCTAGTATTTTTCTTGGCTGCTTCATTCTGCTATCTCCTCGCTGTGTAGTGCATGATTGTAACTGGAATTCCGATGGCTCTCATTTTACGTCCAAACAGTTCTAGTTTCCCCTTACCATATGGTCATCCTGATGTTACCATTTGCCTCAATCATCCTTTTTGTAGCTGCTTGAACATCTTAATTGATCTCATGAGCTATGTTAGGGATTTATAACAGACATCAGTATAATTCATCTCACACACACGGACTGGATCTTTTTTCTGGTTGGAAGTGTGCTACATACACATAGATATTTATATTTCTCTAAAACCTATGTTTCACCTTAGTGAGAACATAAATGAGCTTTCAAGGGCTACAGCTCACCAGAGGAAACAATTTACCTGTGTTCCCTTGTCTGATATGGTATTTTCCATTTCCCTGAAGTGTTTGGTGTATTACAACATACTTAAGCCCTTTCCTCCCGTTTAAACAGAATGGTAAATATACACAGCTTTAAAAGTTTTCTGGAATAAGCTGTGAGTTCATATTTTACTTGGTACCCACATTGTTTTTCTTACTTTCTCACTCATTCATTTTACTATCAATAAGACACTCAAAATTATTAAACAATATGTGTTCATGATTTTTTTAACCCTCGGGACACACCAATTTGCATTGGATCTTTCCACATTTATCCAAGATTCCACATCTCTCTTAAAGCCTGCTTTTCATCATTGACTCCTACGTCATTAAAGTAAATTCTCAAAAGCAGATGCCTATAGCTATGCAAACTCACCCCTGACACACACAATTATAAACCCAGTAGAGTGAAAGCTAACACCATAGACTGAAGGGATAGTTTATAAAATTTCCTGCTTGATATACTTTAAGCCCTGGCAAGTGGGTATCTATCTAAGTCATTTTTCTGAGGGGAAGATGACTGACTAGTTTATTTTCAGTATCTGGGATTTGGGCCCACTTTAAGAAAAACTATCAAGTGAGCAAATTTGATTATTGGTACAATCAGGGCTTCTTCTGTTCTTCCCAATTGCCTATCTTATTTTAAATCAAGGACCAGAGACTATCGCCATGTTTTCAACCTTTCTCAGTTTTATCCCAAGGATGTAAACTAGATCTTATATCTTATCCAGGAGCATTTACCTTTGGAAATTGACTTACAATTGTGAAGCCAGAGGATTAATCTTCAGGAAGAATTTTGAAGTTTTGGGATGATTTATTTTTTGTGTGTTCATTTGATGATCTGGTTTCCTAAAATCATTTGCCTGAAGTTATGTCTCTTGTGTACAATGCTTTACAGAGTATCATATAGATTTCCTGACTCTGCCTAGGGGAAGAACTACTGGGTCTGAAGCCAGATGTCTCCAAGGAGAAAGAGAACATTGAATGTTCTAAATAAATAATATCAAAAATGAATCGGAGGCAGCATAAAGCCCAGAGTCTTTGTTTACATGATGTTAGTCCACTGAGAAATTTCAGTGACTAGATCACTCTCAGTAGACAATAGTCTATGGAAGCCTATATAGTACCACTGTGAGGTTGTACTTAGAAAATCCATGGACTTCAGACTTACATCTTTTATTTACTTATGTATGTGATTTAACATATTTCATTAAAGTGGCTTAACTTGAAATAAATGAGTACAAGCACACACTAGAACATATACTTGACTGCACAGCTGTGTCAGGTTGCATCCTCTGTGTAGTTTTCAAACTTGAGAAATAAAAACATTTGTACTTACCTTTCCACAGAGAATCACAACATCATTTTTTTTATTTTTTTATCTTTGGAGGGCAGAATTGTTTTATATAGCATTGATCAAATTCCAATTCTGTCCCTTACTAACTCTGTATTTATGTGAAAAACACTTAACTTCTCAGTTTCCACTTCTTTGAACTGTGGATAATAATATCAATCTGGGATGGTTTTCAGGAGAACTAAATGTCTTAATATATGTGCATTGCCCAGTGTTGGCAGAGCAGGCTGTTACCAGGCATCAGTTCCTTTCTGATATTAATGTGTGTGGCAAGGATGAATCTTTCTCCAAACTAATATTAAATCCACAGAGAATTACATAATGCCCAGAATAATGCTATTGCTATGGGCACAATTCCTATAAAGTAGAAACAACGGAATTGATCGTTACAGAACTGAATAAATGGCCTAGAATTGAGACTTATATTAGAAACAGAGACTTGAATGAGACACTGAGAGTAGAGCATTTGGGAAATCAGTTCCAAAGATGACAAGGACAAGAAGTAAGAAAAGGGGGCATCAAAATCTGCACAGAAAGGTAAAATAAAGAAAAGTAAAGTGTTGTTTGGGTGTGGGAAATGTTTCATTCTTAAATTATGTTTTTGGAAAAAAATCTTTTGGAAACTACGATGAAAGTTTAGAATGTGCAACTGCCCAATGGGTTCACCTTGTCCCCTGCCTAGACATAGCCGATTTATAGACAGGGGAGCTGCAATAGAGAAAGTGTAATTCAGGTAGAGTCAACTGTGCAGGAGACTGAAGTTTTATTATTACTCAAATCAGTCTCCCCAAGCATTCAGGGATTGGAGTTTTTAAAGATAATTTGGTGAGTAGGGGTTCAGGAAGTGGGGAATGCTGATTGGTCAGATTGGGGATGGAATCATAGGGGGAGTTGAAGTGAGGTTTCCTTGCTATCTTCTCTTCCTGGGTGAGATCACAGAACTGGTTGAGTCAGATTATTGGTCTGGGTAGTGTCCACTTATCCATCGAGAGCAGGATCTGCAAAATATTTCAAGTACTACTCTTAGATTTTACTATAATGTTGTTATCACCAGGAGCAATTTGGGCAGGTTCAGCTGAAACCCCCAAAGGAGCTGAACAGAGACAGACAACCCACAATGAATGTGGCTACAGAACTAATCAGGAGAGGGAAGGAGGCATTGGTAGTGCCTAGGATACTCACAGAATAGGTCACTCCATAGTGGAACTACTGACAGACACCCCACTCTCTGGCTACAGACAGATACCCTGTGATAGGGCTACAGTTATGGGGTGTCTCCCCAGGACTATTTCTCCATGACAATTAAATCCATGCACATTGGGTCAGCAGGGCCCCACTGGTAGAGACATTGCCAGAGTCAGCCTCCTGTCCAAAAAACAAGGTAGCCACTTGGGCTGGCCTCTGAAACCATTGCTGGAATTGGGCTACCAAACCACAGGCAGGTATCCCCAAGAGCAATCCTGGACGAGCTCCCAAATTTGTAACCACCCAATGGTTTCACCTTGCCCACTGCCTAAACAGAACCAGTTTATCAAGACAGGGAAATAGCAGTGGAAACAGAGTAATTCAGACACAGCCAGCTGTACAGGAGACCAGAGTTTTATTATTACTCAAATCAGTCTCCTAGAGCATTCCAGAAATTGAGTTTTGGCAGGTAGGGGCTTTGGAAGTGAGGAGTGCTGACTGACCAGGTTGGAGTTGGAATCAATCACAGGGGGACTGAAGTGAGGTTTTTTTGCTGTCTTCTCTTCCTGGGTGGGATTGCACAACTGATTGAGTCAGATTACTAGTCTGGGTGGTGTCAGCTGATCCACTGAGTACAGGGTCTGCAAAATATCTCAAGCACTAATCTTAGGTTTTAAAATAGTGATGTTATCTCCAGGAGCAATTTGGGGAGGTTCAGACTCCTACAGCCAGAGGCTGCATAACCCCTAAATCATAATTTCTAATCTTGTAGCTAATTTGTTAGTCCCACAAAGGCAAACTGTATCCAAGGCAAGATAGGGTCTTTTCAGGAAAGGGCTATTATCAATGTTGTTACAGAGTCACCCACAAACTAAGTTCCTTCTCTAGGTTAGCTCAGCCTATGCCCAGGAATGAACAAGGAAAGCTTAAAAGTTGGAAGGAAGATGGAGTCGGTAGGTCTGATCTCCTTCACTGTCATAATTTCCTCAGTTATAATTTTTGCAAAAGTGGTCTCAACATGGATTCTGCTCTCAGTAATCTTACAGCCTGTGGTTTGAGAGTAGGACTTGAGACTGTTACAAATAGTGGACATGTGTTAAAGACATTGGATCAACTGAGAGGTGAATGTTATTAAATCATATGACACTGGGCAATAAAGACACCTAAGAGGATCATATGAGTCAGGATAGAGGTAAAAACTGGACTGGTAATGTCTTCAAGGAGACCAAGAAGTCCTACAGATGACAAAGACAAAAAGATGGAGATAGTGGAGGGGGTGATCTTCAAAAGAACCTAAGATTTTATATAAACACAAAGGAAGAATGAGTAGCAGCAGGAGTCATTCCCACAGAGGTGATAATTGAAGCTGGGATTGGATGAAATTGCCAAAGGCTTATATAGAGCAATAGATTTCCAGGATGAAATCCTTATGTGAAGGTCAGTGCAGACTACAGAAATAGAGTCATTTTTATTCTGTGAAATGGATAGAATTAGGCACTGAGCCTGGGTTTTACATGTGACTGTGCTCTTTGCCTGGCATTTTGGCACACATATTTGTTGATGGTTAATTGGATGCCTATTTGTCTAATTTCACTCTACTACACTGCCTCACCAGAAGAGAAATTCTGCACTTGTCTCCTAAACTTGTATGGGGTCTCAGAGTAGTTCATTTTTTCTCATTATTACAATTTTCTGATTCATAATGGCTTTCCTTTCATTGAAAGAGCCTTTGCTTTCAACCCATTGTCATTCATTAGCTAAGAAAAGGATGTACTGCGAGAAAGGAAATCTAGATGAGAAAGCTTGTAGAAATGGTGTACAGATGTGTTTCCTAATTCCTTACGCAACTATGATGCGTCTTTAGCAGGACACCTCAAGTCAAACCAGATTACCTTTAAAGTACATACTAGTTATTGCATTTCCTTATACTTATGGTTAAACAATAAACTTACTGCTTGCAATCATGAATCAGCTATAGGAACATGTTCTCAAATACTAAATCAGGATATTCTGGGTCTTATATTATCTAATATTTTCTTAAATTAAGGTAGAAATTGCCACCCAAGTTTGTTTAGAGCTATCTTTCAGGAGAGAAGTTGATGGGTTTAATGTTGCTCGAAGTTCACCTAAGGAATCAAGAGTTTGCCACTACTGAAGACATTTGATGCATTTTAAAACCTTTTTTCTTTACCTCAATATGTTGCTTAAAAATGATAATAATGGGGGTCGGGCACGGTAGCTCAAGCCTGAAATCCCAGCATTTTGGGAGGTAGAAGTGAACAGATCACTTGAACCCGGAAGTTCATGACCATCCTGGACAACACAGCAAAACCTTGTCTCTATAAAAAAATATGCAAAAATTAGCTGGGGTGGTGGTGCACGCCTGTGGTCCCAGTTACTCAGAAAGCTGAAGTGGAAGAATCACTTGGTTCAGGAAGTTGGGGTTGCAGTGAGCTGAAATCACACCACTGCACTCCAGCCTGGGTGACAAAGTGAGACCCTGTTTCGAAAAAAAAAAAAAAAAAGAAAAAGAAAAACAACAATAATAATTTTTGAGTGCTTAGAAAACAATGGTATTACGCTAAAAGCTTATCTGCATTTTCAGAGCTAAACATTGTTCTATGAGTTGTTTTGTTATTAATGATTAATGTAAGATAACCATAACTGGGACATTTCAAAGAGTGAAGGAAAAATGTGTGTGGTTACTCTAGCCGTGTCCTCTTCTAACTATGCAGAAACAAAAACAGAGTTTGCAAAAATTTTCATAGCCAGTGCAACGGGCATACTGATTTCACATTTTTAGCAGTTTACAAAATTCAGGTTTAAAACATTTTAATTAATTTATTTTTTCTATAGAGCACTTAGCCTAGTTCTTAAGGACTACTAGTAATAATAATAATAATGATGATAATAATAATAATAAAGTTAATTCTAGAACTGAGCCACTTCCAGTTTAAAACTGGGTAAGTGTACAATCAGTTGAGGATTCCTTAACTTTCCCGTCTGCTGTTTCTACCAGAAATGACCCAACTTCCTGGAAGACAGAGGTATCACCCTGGCATTGTGAAAGGGTACCTTTTCAGGGTCCCCTTTGATATGCTAGTTGTCCTGCAGTCTTCAAGCATGAGCCTCTGTCTCCATTGTAGTTGCTGACTTAATAGCTAGTCCTCTATATTCCTCAGTTGTTAGAGCCGCGCTAGTCTCTCAGAGTTGTCTGTGCCTGAACTTTAAGGACTACTGTAAAAGTGCTACTTCCCTTGGAGTCTCCTGCTTGCTGTCTAGGGACTCAGAGACTATACTTTTTCTACACCACTGCAGGTTGTAGGATCCTGCTATGCTGCTCTTTGGGGTCCTAGACTCAGCCATCTCCCCCATAATTATGCCTCCCTGAGGCACCAAGCTACCTAAGATTTAACATGGGAAGCCAATCAATGCTTGTGCTTCTCAGGCATCCCCCAACTCCTCCTGGGGCCTTGGCACATATCTCTGGGGCTTGGCCCAGAAGGATGGGGTTTTGCACACCCTCTTAGACACTCAGCCTCCTTCTATCCCTCTATGTGACCTCTCCAATTTTTCCTCCCCTGCCAATTGGTCAAATTTTTGTCTCTTTTTATAGTGCCCAGAAAGTTTCTCTTATACCTTTATTTCTTCTGTAGTCTCCTTTTCCTCTATGGTTTCTGATTTAAATTCTATTTCCCAATTTTTAATGTTAAATTAAAATACTGCAATCATAAAATAACTCTTTACCCCGCATCTTTAGACTAGCTCTTGCAAGGTATAAGTTAACTAATGTCTACAAAGAAACTTAAAACAAGAATCTGATAGGTTTCTCTGTATTCTTGTAACTTTCCATCTATATCATAAGAAGGCTGAGTTGTACAGAAAGTTTTGGTGGTGAAATAGTGTAAGGAGCATTTATGGAGAATTTAAATACAATACACCAGGAATTGTTCACTATTAGTTGTTTGCCCCAATCACTGGCAGATTTCACATAAGAAGATTTACTCTCACTTATGACCATTATATTACACTGCACACTATGTAAGATTTTAACTGGGCTTACAGTCAATAAATGATTATTCTTATTTCTGAACTGGTGAAGTTTTTTAAGTTTATTCATTTTTTCAACAATTATGTTTTAAACTTTCTATGCAACAGATACAGTGATAAGTCATGTAATATAGACATTTAAAAATTGTATTTCCTGTCTTCAAAGAGGTTTCAGAACAGTGGATAAAAACAGATGCTGAAATAAACAATTACAATACTTCAGGAAAAAAAAGCTGTCCTGAGATGACTTTGGTGTCTTCTATGGGCAGGTCTATCCAGTTTGGCCTATGTCAGACAATTGACTTGAATTTCTTGGAAATATTCAAGTGGACCAAGTATACCATGAACATTTTAAAAGTCGTGTTGTTCATGTGGAAGTATGTTTTATTATGTAACAGACTGTAAAATTTAAACTATTTTGATTTTAAGTACAAGGTTGTCACCCACAAAATAGATATTAATATTAGATAGTGTGTGCAAATCCCAACAAAAAATTTGAGAAAGAAAAATAATCAAAATACTGTTTCACAATTCTTAGACCCTTCTGTTGGATCAGGGCCTTAGAGGCATTGGAACACAAAGAGATTCCTTTAGAGAGCCTTTGCCGTCCTGTGAATTTCAATAACATTTCCCAAAGTGGCAGCTGAATCTTACCTTCTCAAGCAGTATTTGAATCTTACCTCACAAATCTAGGGGAGAGCACTTAGTGGGATCTCTGAAACCACAAAACGCTTTTCCTGGCTGGGCGCGGTGGCTCACGCCTGTAATCCCAGCACTTTGGGAGGCCGAGGTGGGCGGATCATGAGGTCAGGAGATCAAGACCATCCTGGCTAACACGGTGAAACCCCATCTCTACTAAAAATACCAAAAAATAGCTGGGCGTGGTGGCGGGCGCCTGTAGTCCCAGCTACTCAGGAGGCTGAGGCAGGAGAATGGCGTGAACCCGGAAGGTGGAGCTTGCAGTGAGCCGCGATGACGCCACTGAACTCCAGTCTGGGCAACAGAGCGAGACTCGGTCTCAAAAAAAAAAAAAAAAAAGAAAGAAAGAAAGAAAGAAAATGCTTTCCCTGGTGTTAGATGGCACAGGGTACTCGTTTAAACCTAAAATAGCAGTAGCAACTATTGGCCACAGGATATAGATGTAGACTATGCTTGGATCTCAGAGTTTACTAGGGCAAAAGATGTATTTCCAATGGACTAAATGTGAGCCACAGGGAAAAGAGATTGCTAGGCTAGAGCCTTTTTAAGTTCTGCCAAAGAATATCATGAGACTTCCAGAGCAAGCATATGTGTAAAATGAACAGAGGAGGGTTATAAACAGAGATACCCCCAGAGAACTGGGCAGTCTGTGAATTTGGCATTAGAGAATGAGTTCACTCTTATACCCTCCATGGCTGAGATAATGAAGCTACCTTACAAGAGTATACATCATCAGTCAAATAAAATCTTTTCCTGATTTATCAGTGTCCTCTGTTCCTGGTATCGGCTTGGACTCAATGTTTTTGTAAAACTGCAGCTAAGAGTCAGGAAGGAGGTAAAAAGGGAGAGGGGGAAAAGGCCATACCATTCTCTACCTGCATTAAATTAAATTTAATGATAGTTTCACTTCAAGGGGCCTTAAGAATGTTTTTAAATGAGTCATGTGAAAAACAAAACAAGAAAATGGACCTGTTTCATTTTTAACTAGAGAAAGAGAAGGCTAACAGGGCCCGATTACATACATTTTAAATAAATAATGGGAGACCGTAATAAACAAACAAAAGTTACGCTTTGATTATATCAGAAGTGATGCTTATTAAACTTATGGGTTACATTTGGTGATGTTCGTGGGGTTTTTTCTTTGAGGAAGCTTTAAGAATTGAAACTGATAAACACAGACTCCCATTTTGGCACTATGTGATAATTGTTTCCAGAATTTTACCATTCCATTAAATTTATTTTGACAAATTCATAGACATCTCTCTTTAATCGGGTTGATAAAATAAATATTTGGCCTTTTGAATTATTTTATTAATATATGTGTCCAAACTGTAGGAAATACTAGCAAGTACAAGCTATTAGCAGAGAGCTTGCTACCCTCAAGCTCAGGGCCCATTTTCATATCCACAAAGACTCCCTGTGGCTCCTTTTCTCTTTTTAGTGTAGCTCCCATGGGTACATTTTGCTTTCTTTTCTCAGTGGTTGCCACTGCCCACTCTTATGCTTGTAATATTTCTTCCAAAAGCTTGGCTGTGAAGTGGAGCACATAATCCCCTGTTTCTGTGAAAGCATGATTCCCTAAAAGAAAAGCACAGGATACTTCTGCTCCTTGATATATACAAAAAAAAAAAAAAAAAAAAAAAAAAAAAAAGAAAATATAGAACACACACACACATACATACACACAGTGTATATACAGCCCCACACAAACACACATATAATTCCTATTTGCATGCATATATGCAGTTGGAGAATTCTAAGGGCAGTTGTTGTTAATATAATTTATAATGCCTGACTTCCTTTTGAAATGTTCAGTAGAAAAATCAATGTCAGATAAAAATTCCATGATTAGCTATGTGACCTTGGAAAGCTTCTTTTTATTTTTCTGAACTTTAATTTTTTTTTTTCAGTAAAATTGGTACAATTAAATAACATTGTCAAACTGACAAGAATTGTTCTAGTGATTAACTGAGAGAGAAGTCTCTGGCATATAGTAGACTTTCCATGGATATACTGGAATATTTTTTTACCTTTTTTTTAGTAGAAGGAAAAAATGGAACCAGCAAAACTACATAAACTATGTGTTCCTGTGGTCCTAGCTACTTGGGAGGCTGAGGTGCGAGGATTGCTTAAGTCTGGGAGGTCAAGGCTACAGTGAGCTGTGTTTGTACCACAGCACTCCAACCTGGGCAACAGAGCAAGACCCTCTCTCAAAAATAAAAGCCAGGAAAAAACACATGAACTAGAAAAAATGAAACTTTGAATTGTTACCACCTCCAGCCCAACTTTCTCCTAAATGGACAATCCTTTCTTGTTTTCCATAGGTTACAGTTTGGAAGACTCTGCTCTGGTTACTGTGTTGCATAGTCCCATAGCTTCATTGGGCACACACAAATCAAGTTGTATATTTCCTCTGTTGAATACAATATAATTGTAGTCACACTAACTGTGGTGTCAAATTTCAATTATACCTGGCCACATTCAATATAGGAGAATTGAGTTTAAAAGACAAGCTTTGTCTCTTTTTCCTTTTGCTTATTTTTTTCTTTTGAAAAACTACTTTTCTGTTTTGGCTTACCTTAATATTAGCCACACTTTTGCTTTCTAGAAAATTAATCCACAGATTAATCAAAATTCAACTTTCAGTTATTTTGATTAATATTTTTATGTAAAATATATTAGTCTGGCAAGTCATACCAAAAGAGCAATTATGAATGAAAAGTGAATGCTATGGTCTGAATGTTTCTCCCACAATTTATATATTGAAACATAATTACTGATGTTAGAGTACTCAGAGGTGGAGATTTCCGAAGTGATAAAGGCATGAGGGCAGAGCCATCATAGACGGAATCGGGCTCATATAAAAGATCTGAGGAAAGGGGTCATTCACTCTTTTCCATTTTTCTGCCATGCAAGGACACAGCAAGAAGATCCTCACCAGACACCACCTGCCAGTACCTTGATCTTGGACTTACAAACTTCTGGAAGTGTGAGAAATAAATTTCTATTACTTATAAATTTTCTAGTCTCAGGTATTTTGTGATACCAGAATAAACTAAGGCAAATTTGTAGGGAGACCAATACATTGGAAAATTAGAAATATTTCAGTGTGAAACTTCCTACCTCTTCCATTTGATGAATAAATCCCTTGGCTCCAAGTAGAACTTGTGTCCATAGACAAAAAAAAAAAAAGTTGCAGAATTGCAGTCATTAGAAAGATGAGTCTTATTCTCAGCACTTTGGGAGGCCGAGACGGGCGGATCACGAGGTCAGGAGATCGAGACCATCCTGGCTAACACCGTGAAACCCCGTCTCTACTAAAAAATACAAAAAACTAGCCGGGCGAGGTGGCGGGCGCCTGTAGTCCCAGCTACTCAGGAAGCTGAGACAGGAGAATGGCGTGAACCCAGGAGGCGGAGCTTGCAGTGAGCTGAGATCTGGCCACTGCACTCCAGCCTGGGCGACAGAGTGAGACTCCGTCTCAAATAAAAAAAAAAAAAAAAAAAAAAGAAAGATGAGTCTTACTATTACATTTAGGTATGGAAATTTGAAGCAACTGTTTTGGATGGAGTTTGTCTCCTTTTTAATCTTTATTGATCTTACTGAATGATTATCTATTGATTGTCAGCACCTGACAGGCCTTCTGGTAAACTGCTAAGAAAGTACTAAAGGACTTAGCTTTTTGAGATTTTAGATTTACAACACTTGCTTCAGCAATAATATCTCTTTAGCTCTGGTCACTAAAAGAAATTTTATCTAGAATTTCAGTAATTTATCTGAAATATTTACCAAAAATATAGTGTAGAAAGTAGAAGGCAGTGCATCACATAAAATCAATAACACGGGAACTTAGGTTTAATAATTAGTTCTGACATGAAATAATTATCACCTCTTTAGGCAAATTTTTAGTCAATCTGAGTCTCAGTTTCCTCATCTGCACCATGAAAGTGGTATCTCCTTAGCTGAGTTGTCGAATGAAATAAATTTAATAATGCATGAAAAATGTCAAACACAAGGATGACAGAAACTCCAGCTCAATTAAAAAAACAACTCCTTAAATAATACTACTTAATATAAGTAGCTACCAGTATTGTGTAAGGATATTTTTTAGGCCTGTTACAATAGATCTTTAAGAACTTCTTAATACCAAGGGCAAAATCTGTTAACTGGGATTTTTGAGATGCTATGTAACAGTGGGACAAGAACAAGCACATTTGCTTCCTCTTGACTAGACAGATGTGTGATCTTGGGAAATGCCTCTCTAACTCTGATCCGCAGTTTCCTCCACTGTAAAATGAAAATAATCCCTCTCTCAACCAAACTGCTGTCAGCATTAAATAATGGAGTGCTTAGCGTAAAATCAGGTAATGGCAAAGTATTTCATAAACTGTGACTGTGACAATCATTATCAGAATGAATGACATGCTCTCAGTACAAATTGATCCCTAGTTATAGCAGTATCATAAATCAGGCTTTATTTTTTCAATATTATTTCACAAATATAATCTCATTTTATACATACAGTAACTATAAGAGTTTGCATGAAAGAAATTTTTTTTTTTTTTTTTTTTTTTTGGAGACGGAGTCTCGCTGTATTGCCAGCCAGGCTGGAGTGCAGTGGCTCTATCTAGGCTCACTACAACCTCTGCCTCCTGGGTTCATGCGATTCTCCTGCCTCAGCCTTCTTAGTAGCTGGGACTACAGGTGCCCACCACCACGCCTGGCTTTTTTTTTTTTTTCTTTTTTTTGTATTTTAGTAGAGACAGGGTTTCACCGTGTTGCCCAGGCTGGTCTAGAACTCATGAGCTCAGGTAATTCGCCCACCTCGGCCTCCCAAAGTGCTAGGATTACAGGCATGAGCCACAGCGCCCTGCCAAGAAATCATTCTTTATTTTGCAGATGAGAAATCTGAGATTATGAGAGACTTATATTTCCTCAAATCATTCCAGACACTAACTGCAGCAAAAGATCCCAAAATCAGTTGTTGTGACTCTCCATTCTTGGATACTTGTTATGACATCATATTGCATTCCAATTTTAGAATTACTAAGTTATGTATTTTGGTTCATTGAAAGACTTTAAGGCTACGATTCTCCTGAATTAGAACAGAAAGAAACCCATGAATCTTTTAGCTATTTTCCCTCAAAACTTGGTTTCATATTTTGATTTAAATGATTCTTAAGTGTTGTTAATAACTTTCAGAAAGATTGATCTAGAAAATGATTAAGCCTGATTTTGTTCTTCAATGAATAAAATGGCCTTCAAGAGAGTTATAGTATGATTTTCAAGCTGTACTTTATGTTTTGACAAAAGAAACTTTAATATTCCTGTATTTTTCCACTGCAGGTGAATTTGATATTCAAAAGATGAGAAGACTAATGGTTCTGATTAGAGTGAAGCAGAAAGTGAGGAGGATGTGTGAACTTCCCCACACAGACATTTAGCCAGATAATTTAAGCTTGGGTGTCTGTTACTTTATTTTATTTAAAACAAAATTGGTTCTATTTCTGGAAATTCCTGACTTAACTGTGCATTTCAATCTTTACCTGAATGAATACAATCCTTATACAACTAAAACCAAATTGGTCAGGTAGGAAACCTACAAAGCATGCATATTCAACAGCATTGTGCTCTTTAATCTCTCACATTTTCTGATCCTCGAGCATGTCTCCATGTTAATGACTTTGTATTTGCACAAATAGACATTTCATGGCCTTGTTTGCTTGTATCTAGTTTATCATTTTCCAAAATATGTTCTATTTAACAAGTTTTATGTGGAAAAGAAATATTTGTCAATCAAAGATATTTGTATGATGCCAGACTTAATTATCTAAGTCTGTAAGGAGAAATAATGTGACTACAGTTTCTTTAATTTATTTGACCAGAAATCAATCATTTTATAAAGCATCTCTCTTTTTTTTTTTTTTTTTTTTGGAGTTTTCCATGAAATATACTTTGCTAGGGCTTATGCATACTTTAACAGTGAGGACTTTAATACTTCTCTACCTCACGTTCCCATTTTCAGTGTTGTCGGAATAATGGTATCGTAGCCAACTTTCTGGAGCTTATCTAAGACTTTCCCAGTTTTAGTACTGAAATTCTAACATCCGAGGAAGCCCCTCCGTCCCAGGAAAACTGTTCTGGTTGGCCAGCCTCTTGTGAAACTTGATGCCCATTATATAATTTTATATTGAAAATGTGCTTATCATTGTGGTGCTCGTACAACAGATCTACAAACGGTTTTACACATTTCCTATCAAGATGCAAAATCTAAGTTCCCTGCCCTTGACTATGGACTGGCTTTAGCAACTTTCTGCATGATTTCTGAGGATAGAAAATATTTTTGCAGTTGCTTCATTCTCCTCATTTGGATTTTAAAACATTCATTCCTTCAAACGAAGAGAATATTAGTTTTTTTATCAGAAAAATTAATTGTTACCATGTCCTGCTAAGTTTCATCCTGTTGTAGTACCTATAAGAATTTTCCTAAAGTATGTCCATTATTCCATGTACATAATTCCATTTGATTGTTCTCTTTTTCTTCAAATGTGTGCCAATACAAAATAAATTGATAGTAAATTACTTTTCTCACACATCTTTTCACAAGTACAAATACTAATCCAGAGAGCATATTTAAATATAAAATAAGGCAAAACATTTCATAAGCATGATATTTTCTGTCATATATGGCTTCTTTTCTAATGTTTCTTATCATATTTTTCATACAAGTTTTACCCTTTTTAGCCTCTTTGGTATCTGACAGTTTTTGAATTTTATCTTGTAATTTATTTTTCTATTGATTAGCTGATCTTTTACTTTTTAAATTTTTTCCACACCCCTTCTTGTTCATAGTTTTATTTTACTCTTAAGTGCTCTGCCTGTAAGTTTCTTCTTGCCAGTTTTAGTGGTCCATAATTTCCAATGGAAAGTCTGCTGCCAGAACCTTTCTCCTCCAGTGTTAATGGCTGCTCTTAAGAACCTGCCCCGCCCTCCATCATCTAATTTGAGTCAATGAGGGGGCAGACAAAACAGATGGTTGGCACGGGGTGGGATGATTCACTGTTTGAAATCATGGTGAAACATTTTTGAAATTGGTGAGGGAGAGGGAAGCCTGACATTTGACAGAGCCATGTAAAAATTGCAGTATCCAGACAAAGTTCAGCTTAGTTTTCACTGTTATTTTCCAGACGTACTGATCATATTATTACAATTTTAAGATTATATCAGGAATATACCTTTTCCCAAATGCATTGTAATCATATCAACAAAAGGAGTTTATTATTGAGTGTCAATGTCAGGACAGTTCCCAAAGTTACATTGTTGCCCTAACTTACTTGTTTTTCCTGACTTATTGAATACATCCTCTGTTATTACTTATGTTAAAACTTTCTTTTTTTGGGTAATCTGTTTCCATGCTGTCTAATTAATTTCTTCACAAATTATGGCTGTAATAAAATCTCAAACTGCGGTGTAAGGGAATAAGTATATATATATATATATATATATATATATATATATATACACACATATATACACACTAACATATAATTGTATCTATATATAATCTAGTGTCACAGATTTATGGCACAAGATTATATAACTAAAAAAGTACTTATTATAGAACTAAATTATTATGACTATATAATGAGAATAATATAATAAAAAATTCAGACAAACTAAAATTTGAAGTTTATTTTAAAAATTCATTTAATTTGTAACCGAAGTTTTCTTAATTGCTTTAAATTTGATTTTCTGAATGAAATAGAACAAAAAATGTAGTAACATGGTCAACCATGATGAGTTGACCTTACAAACCATGCTTTCTCTATATGGGTAATATAACCCCCAAGGGACCAAAAATGAACTCTTGGGTTATAAAAAAAGTATGGATATTTCAAAGCTTTGTGGCCCTCAAAAGGGCCACACTACACAGAAAGATATGCAGTATTTCCTGATATTAAATTCATATGAGATGGAGATTGGGAAAAATATTTTAAAGAGTTTCTTAGGGAGATATAATAAAAAAGTGTTTGAGAAACACTTTTATAGACAGGTCGAGTCTTTATTTTTCCCAACACAAAGACAAATGTTAGTTTTATAATCAAATTTCCAAGTTATATCCTGTAACTACAGTTATACATATGTATTATATAGCATGTCAACCTAAGGCGTGGAACATCAAATAATAACCTACAAAGCATTAACCTTTTTGTACAATCTTCTTGGTAAAGAAAATATTTTTAAGGAAAATAAACTAAAAATCCATAGATAGATAAAAGGATGTAATACTTTTAAGGATGAATCTAATGTGCAGTATTTAAGCATATATGTACATACAACGTTATATATAAGAAGATTTATAAAAGTCATAATATAGTCATAAGATTATAGCTCTATACATCTCCCTGAAGTCATTTCTTAGTACTGAAGGCAGTTGTAAAAGAGAGTTATGCTTCCTGCTTTTTCTGCATTGCTAATAGTTAATAGCAAAATTAATTAATGTAATGGCAAAAATAAACAGAATGAGGAAAAAAGGAACAATAGAAATAGAGGGGCTGAGTTCAGCAATTGTGTAAGTAAAAAGCATATATGTGTGTACAAACATGAGTAAACACTTTTGTATATTGATTAAATATTTGTATCATGCATGCTACATGTATTTTAATCATAAACTAATAACTTATTTGAAGTCTCCAGGAACATTTCAAATATAATAAAAAGATGATGAAAACAATTAAATACTGTGAGTGCCATAACAGAACCAAGGTAAAATGTTTAAACACATTGGTTTCCTTAGAGGGCAAATGTTGATGACCTACCAAAAAACACCTTTACCAAAGTGGTGAGTCAAGCCCAGATTACAATGGCAGAGGTATACATACTTAGCTACCTCTATTATGGCTCCTATCAGCAATACGCTAAATTTTGCTGATTTTTTTTTTGTTTATTTCTGCACCATAACAACATGATGATAAGACCTTCTTCTGTTTTGCTCACCAATATAGAACCTACAAGCATATCTAGAAAATGTGTTTGTGTGTGTGTGTGCATGTGTGCTAAACAGATAGCTCTAAAATTTTAAAAAGTGCATTGAAATGAAGAATTAAATAGAGCCTACTCTTTTAATAAATTGATAATATGGAAAGAAGCACAATGGATGTTTCAGGAAATAGTAGGATGTAAGAAAGTTAATTTTGGAATTGTCCATGCCTAGAATCTCTTCACAGAGTGGTAGACAGGTTGAATATGAACTATAACCTGTCTAATTTACCTCACATGACTATAAAGTTTATTGTACATTTTGAAACACTAGAAAGCTCTAAGGAATTAGTGAAGTAGTCTGGTGTGTTAAATTTACTACTGAACCAGCTAAGACAGAGTCCAAATAAATGCTCATCTTTTCTTTTCTTGGACATCATTTCTATTGTATGACATATTCTTCACATTTCTTATATCTTTCTATTGATTGTGCTACATTGGGGCACATTATAGATTCTCAAACTATATTTTAAAACACTGGAAACAACTTTGCTTAGTCAGCTTTACACATTTAATTTTTAACTGCATACCATGTTTATGAAAGGTCATCTAGTTTTCTCTTCAAATTATATTAACCATAAGATATGGCCAAGCCAATTTAAAATAACTGTGATTAGTACATTAAACACTCTAAAAGTTAAGTAAAAGGCAAAATTTGAAGGGTAATCTCAATAGTAACATGAAGACTCTGGTAGAAAATTACATGGAAATGCTCTAAATAAAGATACAGTAAAAGAGATATAAAATTTACCCAATTGGCTAATAAGTAGAATTAAAACAGCTAAGTAAAGAATAAGTGAACTTGAACATAGTTCAAGAGAAGAGTAAGAAAAGGTGAAAATAAAATTGAAACACAATATCCAAGATCTCTGGGATGTTATCATATACTTTAATATGTAAGCAATTGATTCCAGAAGGAGAAAAAAGAAGGAGAAGTGGTAAGAAACATTTTCAGTGGGCTAGGATATTCAAATTTAATTACAGAAAACAAAACCACAGATCAAAGAAGCTCAGAGAATACCTACGATGATAATTCCAAAACATAACCACTCCTCAACTTGTCATATTCAAATTGCTGAATACAACAAACAAAAAAAATATTAAAGTCAGCTAGTAAGGGAGAGGGGTATTACATATAGAAGAAAAAAATAATAATTACAACAGTCTTCTCTTTAGAAACATACAAGCCAGAAGACAATATATTGACATAATTAAAGTGTTGAACATTATCAAGACAAAGAAATACGAGTTTTCTGTTCTTATCCTCCCACAGAGCAAACAATTTTGACAACTACCCACAGAGGAGAACACCTTTGTAGGAGACTGAGAATCTAACGAATAAGCCCCACCACTTGTTGGAGTAAAAACAACTGCAAGAATAGATGTATTGAAAAGGATAAGAAAAAAAGTTTTACTTTACCCGCATCCGCTCTTCACCAGTGTGGCACAGCTCAGTGAGACCCCTTTGGCTCTTGACTTCCTCCATGTGAGAAGTGAGAACACAGTCAGCACCCAACTTCCCCAGAAATGTGGTATGGCTAGGAGCAGGGAAGAGGGTTGGGGAATCACAGCACTGGGATACAGAATTCAGTAAAGGACCATAGTTTCTGTAAACCTCGCAAACTACACCAAGAAGTGTGCCCATAGACCTTGTAGAATATAACACCTTTACACCCTCCACCCCCCAACTAGCCCATTCATGCTGCTAGCACTAGCACTCCATGTACCTTTCTCTGGACCCTGTAGCTGGTGCCCAGTGTGCCGCCCTGCATATAGTGTATATGACTGCCTGAAGATTGTGGGCAAGCACATGCAGACAGCTGATTTAGCTCTGCAGGATTGAGAGATGGTGTTTATCCTTCAACATTTCAGGGCACAATGGCCTAGGAAACATATAGGGTTCTCACACACTGACTGGCTTTGCAGAATTGAGAGAATACATACAGCCCTAAGACTGTTTCCTCCCACAAAAAGGGAAATAAGAAAAGTGAAGCAGGTGCATCCAAAAAACAGGTCTAAGGGTCCTAATAATCTCCAGCCTGGATGAATGGTGAAGGCCTTTGGTTCCTGAAGCTAATCATAAGACTGAAATAGGTGTCTGATCCTTTAAATGTGAAGACAGCAATACAAGACTTCAAGGAACATGAAAAATTAAGGAAACACAATACCACCAAAAAAAGCAAAAACAAAACAAAACAAAGAACTATAAATTTTGTAACTAATCTCAAAGAAATGTAGATTTACAAATTGCCCAACAAAAAATCCAAAACAATTGTTTTAAGAGAGTTCAGTGAACTACACTAGACCAAAATAGTAGCTTCAACAATATTAATACTACAATTCACAAACAATACAAAAAGTTTTAAAAAGAGACAGAAATCATAAAACAGAACCAGCAGAAATTGTGGTGCTGAAGGAAATAAAAAATGCAAGAGTATAAAACACATTCAAACAAACTGAAAAAAGAATCTATGATCTTAAAGACAGAAATTTTCTAATTATAATAGTAAGAAGGAAAAATAAATTAAAAGGAGTAGAGAAAACCCAAGAGATTTACAGGACATCACCAAATACACCACTACAGGTTGAACATCCCAAATTTGAAAATCGAAAATTTAAAATGCTCCAAATTCTGAAACTTTTCAAACACCATCATGACACCGAAAAAAAAAAAAAGGGTTTTGGAGCATTTCAGATTTTGCATTTTCAGATTTGGCATGCTCAACCAGTGAATACAATGAAAACATTTCAAAATCTGAAAAGAAAAAGTAATTTAAAACACTCTGGTCCCAAGCATTTGAGATAAGAGACATCGAACCTCTATGTACATTGTAAATTCCCAGGAGGAGAAAGAAGGTTAAGAGAATGAAAAGCATTTTTCAAAAAAATGTCTGAAGATGTCCCAAATCTTGGAAAGGATGTGGACATACAAGTTCATGAAGTACAAAATATCCCACATAGGATCAAGATTACAAAGATTACACTGAGACACATTATAGCCAAATTGTAAAATGTCAAAAACAAAAAGAATTTTTAAAACAGCAAGAGAAAAACGTGTAACAAACAAGAGCATCTCCATAAGACTATATGCATTTTTCTCTGCAGAAACCTTGTAGGCCAGGAAACCATAGTCAAAGAACTAAAAGAATAGAGGGAAAAACTTTATAGCTAAGAATATTACACTTAACAAGGAGTTTCTTCAGAATTTAAGGAGAGAGAAAGATTTTTCCAGACAAATAAAAGCTAAAAAAGTTCACCACCGGACCTTTCGCAAGAAATGCTAAAAGGAGTTCTTCCAAGTTTAAATAAACAAATGTTACATACAATATGAAAACATATCAGTGAAATAAACTCATCATAAAGGTAAAAATGTTGTCAAATACAAAATACTCTAATGTTATAATGGTAATGTGTAAAATACTTTTGAACCTGATGTAAAAGTTTAAAAGCAAAGCATTAACAATAAGTACAGCTACAATAATTCGTTAAAGGATATACGGTCTAAAAATTTGTAAAATGTGACATCAACAACACGAAATGTAAGGGTAAGACAAGCTAAAGTGTTGAGTTTTGTGTGTGAAACTATAAGATGCTTTATGTGTATTACTACGGGGCTTACACAAAGCAAATCCTGACATAGATACACAAAGATAAAGTAAAAGGAATCAAAGCATATTACTACAAAAAATCATCAAACCACGAAGGAAGACAGAAAGGAGAAAAAGCGACAGAAAAACTATAAAACATTTGAAAACAATTAAAGAACCAGAGTAAGTCCTTACAGTCAATAATTACTGTAAATGTAAATAGTTTGAATTTTTTGACCACAAAACATAGAGTGGCTGAATAGATGGAACAAAAGAAAACATCCAGCAATATGCTGCCTATAAAAGACTTACATTAGTTTTAAGAACACACACAGTCTAGAAGAAGAAAGAAAAGAAAAAAAAAATGGGAAAAAAGTATTCCAGACAAATTGTAACCAAAAGAGAGGGAAGATATGGGGGGCTATAGCTAGACAAAATAGATATCAGGTCAAAAACTGCAAAAAGAAATGAAGAAAATCATTAAATAATGATAACAGCATCAGTTCATCAAGCAGATATAGCCATTGTAAATATATATGCACCTCACATCAAATCACCTAAATAGTAATATAATATTAATAGAACTGTAGGGAAAAATAGACAACAATACAATACAGTAGGGGACTTCAGTAACCCACTTTAGACAATAAATAGATCGTCTGGACACAAAAGCAATAAAGAAACAATAATTAACAATTCCACAGACCAAATGAACTTCTCAGACATATACTGAATATTCTCTCCAACAGCAGCAAAATGCACATTTTTTATCAAATGCACACAGAACATTCTGTAGGGTAGATCATATGTTGAGACACAAAACAATTCTTAACATATTTAAGAATATATTGAAATAATATCAATTATCTTTTATGACATTTTGTGAAGCCAGAAATCAAAAACAAAAACAATATTGGAAAATTCACAAATTTGTGGAAATTAAACAGCACCTTTTTGAATAACCAATGAATTAAAGGAGAACTCAAAGCAAAACAAAACAAAACAAAAAACCCTGAGAAAAATGAAAACAGAAAAATAACTAACAAAACTTACGAGACCAGGCATGGTGGCTCATGCCTATAATCCCAGCACTTTGAGAGACTGAGGTGAGCAGATCACTTGAGGTCAGGAGTTCAAGACCAGACTGCCCAACATGGCGACACCCCACCTCTCCTAAAAATACAAAAATTAGCTGGGTTTGGTGGTGTGTGCCTGTAATTCTAGCTACTAGGAGGCTGAGGCATGAGAATTGCTTGAATCCAGCAGGTGGTGGTTGCAGTGAGCCAAGATTGCGCCACTGCACTCCAGCCTGGGTGACAAAGTAAGATTCTATCTCAGAAAAAGAAAAAGAAAAAGAAAAAAAAAAAAAAAAAAAAAAGCTTACGGAATGAAGCAAAAGCAGTTTTGAGAGTTGAGTTTATAATAATAAACACCCATTTTTTAAAAAAGACCTTAAATAAGCAACCTAACATTACACCTCAAGGAAGCTGAAAAAGAACACATTGAGCCCCTAGTCAACAGAAAGAAGAAAATCATATATATTAGAACAGAGATAAATGGAATAGATGTGAGCAAAACAATAGAAAAGATCAATGAACTAACAATATTTTGGAATGTAAAATTGAGAAGCCTTTAGTTAGACTAATTTTTTAAAAGGAGAGAAGACACACGTAAATAAAATCAAAACTGAAAGAGATGACATTACAAGTGATATCACAGAATTACAAAAATTGCAAGAGACTACTATGAATGTTTAGATGTTAACAAATTGCAAAACTTCTAACTGATAAATTCCCAGAAGCATACAACCTACCAAAACTGAATCAGTAAAAAAAAAATAGAAAATCCGACGAGACAAAAGGCAAATAAGAAGATTGAATCAGTAATCAAAAAACCTCCTAATAAGGAAAAGCTAGGACCAGATGGCTTCACTGGTATATTCTACCAAACATTTAAAGAAGAATTAATTCCAGTCTTTCTCAAAGTTGTCCTACAAATTGAATAGGAAGAAACACTTCAATTTCTTTACAAGGCCATCATTATCCTGATACCGTAGCCAGACAAAGGCACTGCAAGTAAAGAAAATTACACGCCAATATTTTTGAAGAAAATAGTTGCAAAAGTTCTCAACAAAATAGTAGCAAGCTGAATTAAATGGCACATCAAAAGAGTCACACACCAGATCAAGTGGGATTTTTCCTTGAATTGCAAGGATGAGTCCACAAAAGAAAATCAACAAATATGATACATCACTTTAGCAAAATTAAGGATAAAAATCATGTGATTATCTCTATAAATGCAGAAGAATTGTTTGACAAAATCCAGCATTTTTTTCAAGATAAAAACTATCAGAATGTTATATATAAAAGGAATGTACTTCAACATGATAAAGGCCATATATGACAGGCTCACAGCTGACATCACACTCAACAGTGTAAAGCTGAGAGCTCTTTCTGTAAGATCAGCAATAATGCAAGGATGTCCACTGTCACAATTTCTACTTAACATTGTACTGGAAGTCCTAGTGGAGCAAGTAGTCAAGAAACAAAATGAAAAGTATACAAAGGATAAAATTAAAATTTTCTCTGTTTGCAGGTGATGAAATCTTATGTATAGAAAACCTTAAAGGTTTCACTACAAAAATATTAGAATTAATAAACAAATTCAATAAATGTGCAGGATACAATATTAACATTCATAAACCAATTGTGCTTCTACACACTAACAATATGATGTCCAAAATTAAATCCAGAAAACGTTTTTACAATAACATCAAAATAGAAAAAATACTTACAAATAAATTTAACTAAGTAAGTAAAATACCTATACACTGAAAACTACAAAACATTGATGAAAGAAATTTAAGAAGACCAAAATAAATGTAAAGATATCCCATGCTGATGGATTGGAAGAATTGATATTGTTTAAATGCCCATAGTGCTCAAACCAATCTACATATTCAATGCTAACTCTGTCAAAATCCCAATGGCATTTTTCCCAAGAACAGAAAAAAACAAACTACTTTAAACTTCATATGGAACTCCCAAAGAGAAAGCAAATCAATCTTAAGCAAAAGAAAACAAAAAAAGATAGAGGCATCATATTTCCTGGTTTCAAAATATATTAGAAAGCTACAGTAATCAAAATTATGTGGTACTGTTATAAAAACAAACATATAGAAAAGTGGAACAGGATGGAGAGCATAGAAATTCATTACAGCCTAATGATCTTTGCGAAGGGTGCCAGGAACACAAAATGGGGGCAGTTAATGGTGTTCAATAAATGGTGTTGGTAAAACCGAATATCCACCTGTGGAAAAGTGAAATTGTGCTATTTTTTCACACCATATAAAGTATCAACTCAAAATAGATTAAAGGCTTAAATACAAAATTTCAAACTGTAAAACAACTAGAAGAAAACATAGAAAACGCTTCTGACATTTATCGGAGCAATGAAATTTTGGATAAGATCCAGAAACACAGGCAACAAAAGCAAAAATAAACACATAGGATAGCATCAAATTAAAAATCGAATGAACATCAATGAAAACAATCAACAGAGTGAAGAGAAAATAAATAGAATAGGAGATAATACATGCAAACATACTACTGGTAAAAGGTTGATATACAAAATGTATGAGAAACTCAAATAATTTAATAACAAATACATCTTAGATAATTCAATTTAAAATTACACAAAACACCTGAATAGACATTTCTTCAAAGAAGATACTCAAATATCAAATACATATATGAAAATGTCCTCAACATCACTGATGATCAGGAAAAAACACAAATTAAAACCATATTCTCACTCTTGTTAGAATGGCTATTATCACTCATAAAAAAAAAGAAAGATAACTAATGGCAAGGATGTGGAGTAAAGGTAACCCTTGTATACTGTTGGTGGAAGTATAAATTGGTAAAACCACTATGAAAAAAATGAGGTTCCACAAAAAGTTAAAAGTAGAACTGTAATATGATCCAGCAATCCTACTTCTGGTTATATATTCAAAGGAAATGGAATCATTATGCCAAAGAGATACTTGCAGTCCCATTATAGCATTATTCACAATAGTCAACATATGTAAACAATCTAAGTTGATGAATGAATGGGTAAAGAAAAATCTGATTACATAAAATAATATTTTATCATTATATCTATCTATCTATCCATATATTAATCTATCTATCTAAAATGAAATTATATTCAGCCTTGAAAAGCAAAAAAAAGCTTCCACTTGTACAACATTGATAAACCTGGAGGACATTATGCTAAGTGAAATAAGTAATAAGCCAGACACAGAAAAATAAATACTGCAAGATCTCATTGATATGTGGAATCTTAAAAAGTTGCATTCATAAGAATGACAGTTTTCAGAGGCCTGGGGTGTGAGGTAAATGGGAAGATGTTGGTCAAAGGGTTCTAAGTTTTAATTATGCGGGATAAATTAGTTCTGAAGATGTAATGTACAGCATGGTAAATATAGTTAATAGTAACCATTTTAGATAATTGAAGTTTACAAAAGAGTAGATCTTAAGTGTTCTCAAAAACAAAGTAATTATGTAAGATGGACTTTTTAATTAGCTTGATTGTGGTAATAATTTCACATTGTATATGTATATAAAAACATGTTGTACATCTTAAATACATACAACATAAACAGTATAATAATTTACAGTATATACAAATGTATATACTATATAATATATTGTATATATAGTATTAAATATATATTATATACTATATATAATATGTTGTATATATTGTATATACTGTAGTAAATATTGTATATATTATATTAAATATTAAATATTGTATAGACTATTACATACAAATATATTGTGTTTATTAAATATATTTTATATATACATATATATCTACACACACAAATATATATTGAAGTACACCTCAATAAAGCAGGGGGAAAAAGGAGAGAAATTATCAACTCAGAATTCTATACCCAGCAAAACTATGTTTTTAAACTGAAGAATTAATACTCTCAGACCAATGAAAGCTAAAATAGTCCATTTCTAGAAATCTTGTATAAGATTTTTTAAAGGAAGTTAGTTGGAGAGAAAAACTATGAGACTGAAAACATGAATCTAGATAAGGAAATAAAAAGTGAACATCAGATGAATGAAGGCAATATTAAATTAAATTTTTATAAATTTTACTTGCTTTGAAATATATCTGACCTCATAAAATAAAAACAGTAACAATATATTGAGTTTTATATCATAATTAAAATAGAAGATATAACAAAAGTAGCACAAAGATGGGAGAGAGACTTTGATTAATCTAAAATATATATCATAAGCACAAGGGAAACAAATGGAAAAATGCAAAGAAGTGAATAAACTATATGTTAATAAAAGAGGAAAAAATAAATCTTTAAAAATGTAAAATTATCTCAAAAGAAGTCAGAAACACGTGCATGAAAAGACACAAAAATAAAATGAAAAAATGTAAACAATTAACAAGATGACAAATTTTATGCCAAATGGATCAATAATCTCACCAAATATGAATGATTTAAACACATAAGTTAATATATCGAGATTGTCAGTTTGAAGAAAAGGCAAGATACATCTATATGCTCCCTACAACAAACCACTTAAAATGGAAATATATAGACAGGTTAAAGCTAAAAGGATGTAAATAGATATACTATGAACACAGTAACCATATTAATATCAGAGAAAGATAACTTCACAACAAGGAAGGTTATCAGGGATAGGAGGAGACATTCTTTAAACAAAAAGGATAAACTCTTCAAGGAGACATAAAAATTGTAAATATTAATATTTGTTTTTCTTTTTCTTTGAGACGGAGTCTCGCTCTGTCGCTTTCTAACAAGAGAGCTTGAAAATATATAAAGGAAAAACTGGGTGAGCCAAAGTTATAACTGGACAAATTAATAATGATGATTAGAGACTTCAATATTTCTTATCAGTAATTAATATAACACATAGCAATTGCTTATAGAAAAATCAGCAAATGCATAGCAAAACTGAAAATATCATAAAACAGTCTAAATTGATACGTATTGAAAACATCATCTAACAACAAAAAAGCACACACACACCTTTTTTCAAATACAGAAGGAACATTTACCAAGGAAGACAATAATCTAGACCATAAATAATCTGAAAAGGTTTATAAGAAGACATATGGACCATGGTACAATTAACTTAGAATTCAGTAACAGAAATTTATCTGGAATATCTTCAAAATTTTGAAATTAAACATATTTCTGAGTAACCCACAAATCAAAGAGAAAGTCTCAAAGGAAATTTAGCTTTGAATTGAATGAAAATAAAAAATACATCACATTAAAATTTGATAGATGCAGCTATGCTTACAGGAAATATATAGTGTGAAATACTTTTATTTGAAACAAATAAAGGTCAATATTAATAATCTAAGCTTCCACTTTTAAATTAAAAATCAAACAAGCAGAAGGAAGGAAATGAAGCAATTAGAATAGAAATCATGAAATTTAAAATATGAAGATAATAATCATTACATTTAAAATATTATTATTTGAAAATATCAATGGGTTTGATAAATATCTAAGAACATTGATCAAGAAGGAAAATATAGGCCAGGTGCAGTCGCTTATGCCTGTAATCCCAACACTTTGAGAGGCTGAGGCAGAAGGATTCCTTAAGCTCAGGGGTTAGAGAACAGCCTGGACAACATAGTGAGACCCTATCTCTACCAAAAATAAAGAATTATCCAGTCATGGTGGTGTGTGCCTATAGTCCCACCTACTCTGTAGGCTGAGGCTGGAGGGCTACTTGAGCCAAGGCAGTTGAGGCTACAGTGAACCATGATTGTGCCGCTGCACTCCAGCCTGGATGACTGAGCAAGACCGTTTCTAAAAATAAAATAAAATTCCAGGTGCTATGGCTCATACCTGTAGTCCCAACACTTTGGGAAGTCGAGGTGTGAGGACTGCTCGAGCCCAGGATTTCAAGACCAGCCTAGACAACGTGGCAAAACCCTGATTCTACCAAAAAAAAAAAAAAAAGAGCCCCGTGTGGTGGTGCATGCCACTGCTAGTCAGGGATGGTGGTCCCAGCTACTCTAGAGGCTGAGGTGGGAAGATCACTTAAGCCCAGGAGGTTATGGCTGCAGTGATGCAAGATGGTGCCATTTCATGCCAGCCTGGGCAACAAAGTAGGAAAAAAAGAAGGAAAATATGGGAGAGTCAAGTTATCCATACGAGGAGTAGAAAAGGAGGCCTCAATAGTGAGGCAAAATATTAAAAGGACAATAAAGAAACACTATGAATAAGTTCATGCCCATGAATTCAACAACTTAGATAAAATTGACAAAATCCGAGAGCCGGAAACTACAGAAATTCACTCAAGAAGGTATAGATAAAATGAATAGCTCTATGTCTATTTTATAAATAGAATTACAGTTTAAAATCTTCCAAAAAATAAAGCTCTTGGCCTAGAATGTAAATTCTATGGCACAGTTAATCAGGTAATAACACCAATTCTGTATAAAATTTTGCAGAAAATAGAAAAAGGATGAAATATTTTCCGGCTCATTTTATGCATCCTGAATTACTCTGATGCCAAAACCACTAGAGTGTGAACATGAAACATAGTAACTTTATCATGGAGGAATCTGGTAAACACCACCTTGACCAAGTGATCAAGTGTAACATCACTATTGATAAATCATGTTGTTCTTATGTACCACCTGACATGATGCAATTATTTCCCAATATTTCTAATCTCAGTCTAATCATGAGAAAACATCAGAAAAGTCCAAATGGAGGGATATTCTACAAAACACCTGACCACTACTCTTTAAATTAGCAATATTGGATAAGATAAAAACTAACAAACTTGGACAGACTTGAGAAGATTGCAGAGACATGACAACTAAGTGCAGTGTTTAATCCTAGTTGGATATGAGAAAATTACACCATGGAAAACTTGTGGAGATCTGAATAGAGTCAATAGTTTTGCTAATAGTATTGTTTCAACCATCCATATCAAAGTTTTGATGAATGTACTCTGTTTATGTAACATCATAACACTAACAGACTGAGGGAAACATATATGAGAACTCTCTACTGTTTCCGGAACTCATCTTTAAATCTAAAATCATTTCAAAATAAAGAAATTTTAAAAATGCATTAAAAAATTAAAAGTCAAAATTCAAGATGCAACTATTAAGTAATTTTGATCATTTTTTTTAAGTAAACCTTCAAAATGTATTCATCCAAAGAATTGCTAGCTTTCAAAAAATAAGTTTGTACGCATATAATGTCATTGCTCAACAGTTTTGGATCTTTTTCTTTTTTTTGTAAGTAAGTTTAGAATACAGAAACATTATAAGAATACTAAATTGTAAAGTTTATCTAATTCAACACCATATTTTATATCAGAACCCTGTGTTATATGTGACAGTCACTCATCACAAATTAGTTTCTAAAAAATAAATAAAATAAAATAGTAAATTGCTCTCTACCAAGCAAAAGCCAATGATCTGTTATCCAAAAGAAGCACACTTCACTTATAAAGATACATGTAGACTGAAAATAATGGAATGGAAGAGCTTTTCCATGCCAATGGAAACCACACAAGAGCAAGAGTTGTTATACTTATGTCAGACAAAATAGGTTACCTGACAAAACTATAAGAAGAGATCAAGAAGGTCATTACATAATGATAAAGGGTTCAATTCGGCAAGAGGATATCGTGATTATATGCACCCAACACCGGAGTACCCAGATATATAAAGTGAATGTTATTAGAGATAAAGACAGAAATACACCCCAAAACAATAATAGCTAGAAACTTCAACACCACACTTCCAGCATTGGACAGATCTCCCAGATAGAAAATCAACAAAGAAACGTAGGACCTAATCTGCACTGTAGAAAAACTGACCTAAAAGATATTTACCGAGCATTTCATCCAATGGCTGCAGAATACACATTTTTCTTCTCAGCACATGGATCATTCTTAAGAATGGGCTATCTGTCAGGTCACGAAACAAGTCTTAAAACATCCAAAAACTTGAAATAATATCAAGCGTCTTCTCTGATTGCAATGGAATATAAATAGAAATCAATAACACAGGAATTTTGGAAACTATACAAATACATAGAAATTAGACAATATGCTCCTGAATAACCAGTGGATCAATAAAAAAATTAAAGAGTAAATTGTAAAGTTTCTTGAAACAAATTATAATGAAAACACGATGTATGAAAACTGATGGGATACAGTAAAAGCAGTACTAAGAGGAAAATTTATAGCTATAAGTACCTACATCAAAAAAAATGATAAAAGCAGCTTGGCACAGTGGCTCACGCCTGTAATCCCAACACTTTGGAAGGCCGAGGTGGGCAGATCACAAGATCAAGAGTTTGAGACCATCCTGGCCAACAGAGTGAAACCCCATCTCTACTAAAATAATACCGAAAATAAATAAATAAATGCTGAGCGTGGTGGTGTGCACCTGTAATCCCAGCTACTCAGGAGACTGAGAATTGCATGAACCCGGAGGCAGAGGTTGCAGTGAGCTGAGACTGCACCATTGCACTCCAACCCTGGCAACAGTGCGAGACTCCATCTCAAAAAAATTAAAAATAAAAATAAAATAAATAAAAGCCTTGAATAAATAATCTAATTATGTGTCTTAAAGAACGAGCAAAGCAAGAGCAAACTGAACCCCAAATTAATAGAATAAAAATAATAAAGATCAGAGCAGGAACAAGTGAATTTGAAATGAATAAAACAATATAAAAGATCAATTTAAAAAACTGGTATTTAAAAAAAAAAAAAAACGAAAAACCTTTAGCCAGACTAACAGAAATGAAGGGAGAATATCCAATAAATAAAAATATTGATAAAAAGGATATAATACAAGTGAAACCCCAGAAAATCGGAGAATCTTTTGTAGTATATGCCAATAAATTGGGAAAATGTAGAAGAAATTAATAAATTTATAGACACATACAACCCACCAAGACTGAACCGGAAAAAATCTGAAACCTGAACAGTGCAGTAACAAGTAATGAGATGGAAACCATAATAAAATGTCTCCCCAAGAAAGAAAAACCTGGGACTGGATGGCTTCACTTTTGAATTCTACCAAACAATTAACAAACTAATATCAATCCTACTAACACTGTTTCAGAAAATAGACACAGAGGGATTACTTTCAAACTCATTCAACAAGTTCACTATGCCTTATACCCAAACCACACAGACACATCAAAAAGTGAAAACTACAAGCCACTGTTTTTTATGAATATTGATGCAAAAGTCTCCATCAAAATACTAGCAAATCAAATTCAAAAATACATTTAAAAAGGTCATTCATCACGACTAATTGGAATTTATCCCATAGATGCAAGGATAGTTCAACATACACAAATCAATCAATGTGATACATCATATCAACAGAATGAAGGGCAAAAACCATATGTTCATTTCAATTGATGCTGAAAAAGTATTTGATAAACTTCAACAACCCTTAATGAAGAAAACCCTCAAAAAACTGGGTATAGAAGGAACACACCTCAACACAATAAAAGCCATATATGACAGACCCACAGCGAGTATCATACTGAATGGGGAAAAACTGAAAGCCTTTCATCTCAGATCTGTAACATGACAAGAATGCCCAGTGCAACCACTGTTTTTTTTTTTTTTTTTTTTTTTTTGTTTGTTTGTTTGTTTGTTTTAACAAAGTACTGGAAGTCATAGCCAGAGCAATCAAATAAGAGAAATAATTAAAAGACATCCAAAGTGGAAAGAAAGAAGTTGAATTATCCTTGTTTGCAGATGATATGTTCTTATATTTGGAAGAATCTAAAGATTCCACCAAAAAACTATTAGAACTGATAAACAAATTCAGTACACTCAACGTACAAAAACCAGTAGTATTTTTATATGTCAACAATGAACAATCTGAAAAATAATTTTAAAATTATTCCAATTTTGAATACCCGCAGATAAAAATAAATACCTAGGAATTAACTAAACCAAATAAGTTAAAGATTTTAACAATAAAAACTATAAAACACTGATGAAATAAGTTGAAAAGGACCCACAAAAATGGAATGATGTTGTATGTTCATGGATTGGAAGAATCAATATTGCTAAAATGTCCATACTACCCCAAGCAATCTACAGATTCAGTGCAATCCCTATCAAAGTACCAATGACATTCTCCATGGAAATAAAAAATTCTGAAATGTATATGGACTCACGAAAGACCCAGAATAGCCAATGCTATCCTAAGCAAAAAGAGAGAAAACTGGAGGAATCACTTTACCTGACTTCAAATTTTACTACAGAAATATAGTAACCAAAATAACATGACACTGGCGTAAAAACAGACACATAGACCAACAGAACAGAATAGAGAAACCAGAAACAAATCAACATACCTATAGTGAACTCATTTTTGACCAAAGTGCCAAGAACATACACTGGGGAAAAGACAATCTCTTCAATAAATGGTACTGGGAAAACTGGATATCCATATGAAGAAGAATAAAACTTGATCCCTATCTCTCATCTTCTACAGGCAACCACGGCGTAAAAGCATAAATGGGATTACATCAAGCTATAAAGTTTCTGCTCAGAAAAGGAAACAATCAGTGAAGTGAAGAGACAACCCACAGAATGGGAGAAATTATTTGCCAACTACTCATCTGACAAGGAATTAATAACCAGAGTATATATGGAGCTCAAACAACTCCATAAGAAAAAAATCTAATAATCCTAATTTTAAAAATGGGCAAAAGATTTAAAGAGACATTTCTCAAGAGAAGGCATACATATGGCAAACAATAGTATAAAAAACTGGTCAGCATCATTGATCATCAGAGAAATGCAAACCAATACTACAATAATATATTATCTCCTTCCAATTAAAATGACTTTTATTCAAAAGTCAGGCAATAACACAGGCTGGTGGGGATGTGGAGAAAAGAGAACCCTCATACACTGTTGGTGTGAATGTAAATTAGTACAATCACTGTAGAGAACAGTTTGGAGGTTCCTCAAAAACCAAAAACAGAACTAGCACATGATCCAGCAATCCCACTGCTGAGTGTATACCCAAAAGAAAGGAAATCAGTGTATAGAAGAAACATTTTCACTCCCATGTTTGCTGCAGCACTGTTCACAATAGTCAAAATCTGAAAGCAAACTATGTGACCATTAACAGATAAATGGATTTTAAAAAGTGGTACTTACATACAATGTAGTACTATTCTAAAATAAAAAAAGGAGATAATATCATTTGCAACAACGTGGGTGGAACTGGAGGTTATTATATTAAGTGAAATAAGTCAGGCACAGAAAGACAAACATTACATATTCTTACTTATTTGTGAGATCTAAAAATAAAAACAATGGAACTTATGGAGACAGAGAAAAGAAAGATGGTTACCAAAGTCTGGGAAGTGTAGTCAGGGGTAGAGGGGAGCAGCGAGATGGGGATGGTTAATGGGGAAAAAAAATAGTTAAAAAGAATGAATAAGACCTAGTATGTGATAGCACAACAGGGGGACTATAGTCAATAACAATTTCATTGTGCATTTTAAAATAATTAATAGAGTGTAACTGAATTGTTTGTAACACAAAGGATAAATGATTGAGGGGATGGAGACCCAATTTTCCATGAGTGTTTGTTATGCATCTCATGCCTATAACAAAATATCTCATATATCTCATAAATATATACACATACTATGTACCCACAAAAATTTAAAATAAATAAAAACCAGGTACTCCAAAACAAAAAATATTTTATTTATGACATACTATGAAATGTCAATAAAAAGTGAATCAATCGTAACCTACCAAAAGAAAACAAAACAAGCAAGCACAGAAATCCGGAAGCTGGAACATTCTGTGAGAAAATTAGCCAAACGTCATGAAAAACTGGGTTTTATTAGATTAAATGTGATTTAAGAGAACAACAATCAGAGGTATGACATATATTCTGTTTGTACAGAGATTTCAGAAAACGTTAATATCATCTATGTGTTGATAAGTTTCTGAAATGAAATAATGGAGATCAATTATTGAAAAATCAAGCTTACAAAAAGATATCATTTCAACTTATTTTGTAAATAAACTATTACAAAATAGTTTATAAAAAAGTTAACTAATACATTTATTTTTTAAAGTAAGTAAAAATAATGGCACATATATTTATTTTGTGTCTGTGTAGTTTGCATATAAATGGGTACAGAAATATAATCTAAAATATTAACAACAATAATTTATGGATAGTGAGAATGTGACATTTTATCTTATTTTTGCCAGTCTAAATGTCATTAATTTATACAATAAGTATTTATGATTTCAGTAATAATAAAAGATTATTTTTAAAAACCCAAATGCCAGGCATTTGTTGAAGTCCTAACACACAGTATCTCAGATTGTGACTTTATTTGGAAATTGGGTCCTTAAGGATGTAACTATTTAAGATAAAGTCATAGTGAAGTAGGATGGGCCCTTAATCCAATATGACTGGTGCCTTTGTAAAAACAGGAAAAGAGACAAAGAGACACAAGAGACAATATCATGTGACAACGGAGGTAGAGGTTGAAGTGTGGTAGCTACAAGGCGAGATATACCAAGAATTGCCAGTAAAACACCAGAAACTAGAAAGAAGTAGGAAAGGATTCTCTACTGCAGGTTTTAGAAGGAGCGTGATCCTGCTGACACCTTGATTTCAAACTTTCAGATAACAAAATTGTGAAAGAAATAAATTTTGTTGTTTTAGGCAACTCAGTTTGTAGTACTGAGAGTGGCAGAAGGCAGTCAAATGCCTAGGTAGATAGGGGTGGGCTCCTGGTGAAACCCCTCCAGCCAAAGACAGTTTAAAACCTGAAAGCCAAGAAACAACCGAGAAATTGTCTTCCCATTTGGCGCATTTTCCTCTGATTGTTCTTCACCCTTCACCTATTTTACATAAACCTGCCCTTTCCTAATTGATTTTCTACACTATCATGCCATGCCCACCTATAAGTACTTTTTGGGAGACACAATCTAATTCTTAACACTGGGCACAGAATTCTGATGGTCTGTTGTTTCTATACCATACCCTGAAGATAAAGTCAACTGCTTCTTTTCAGTATTGCTATTAAAAAGTCAGCTCTTGTTCTGCTTGCCATTATTTTTTAAATTATCTGTATTTTTTTCCTCTGGCTGCTTTTAAGATTTTTTTTCCTTCATTGCTGTTCTGCAGTTTCCTTCATTAATGTTCTGCAGCTCAGTGATTTGTACTTGTATAGAACCTTCATTTCTTTTCAACTCAGTATTTAATGACTTCCTAAACCCAAGAATGGCTAGATTTCATTGTCAGGATAATTCTTACCCAATATTGTTTTAAATTCTGCCTCCCTCCACTTTTCTCCTTAACATGTCTGGAAATCTGGTTAGATGTGTTTTGAAATTTCTCTCTCTTTTTTCCATTCTTATTTAACCTCGTGAACCAATATCCTCACACTACAAGTCACCACAGATTGTGATATATTCCTATGGGCAAACTGTGACATCAATATTTACCTTTCCTAAAGATTGGTACTTTCTTAACTATTTTTGACCTATTACAAATAGTCTTAATTTTCTTTTTTCTTTTTTTTCTTATTATACTTTAAGTTCTAGGGTACATGTGCACAACATGCAAGTTTGTTACATAGGTATACATGTGCCGTATTGGTTTACTGCACCAATTAACTCGTCATTTACATTAGGTATTGCTCCTAATGGTATCCCTCCCCCAAACTCCCACCCCACGACAGGCCCTGGTGTTTGATGTTCCCCGCCCTGTGTCCAAGTGTTCTCATTGTTCAATTCCCACCTATGAGTGAGAACATGCAGTGTTTGGTTTTCTATCCTTGCGATAGTTTGCTCAGAATGATGGTTACCAACTTCATCCATGTCACTGCAAAGGACATGAACTCATCCTTTTTTATGGCTGCATAGTATTCCATGGTGTATATGTGCCACATTTTCTTAATCCAGTCAATCATTGATGGACATTTGGGTTGTTTCCAAGTGTTTGCTATTGTGAACAGTGCCACAATAAACATGCATGCGCATGTGTCTTTATAGTAGCATGATGAGCTTTAATTTTCTACCTGCAAAGGTTATATTAATAGCTATGTTAGTATCAGATTAAATTCACCAGAAAATTAAGGCAATTCTAAATATATACACAGCCAAAATACAACTTGAAAAATTGAAATAACTGCAAAAAAAATTGAGAATTTTGGAAACACACTAGAAAATGTGAACATTTTGCTTTCATAAACATCACCCTGATACATCCAACAGATTATAAAAGGCAGTAAAATTTTTAACATAACTATTATTTTGACTTATTGGTCATATACCAAACATTGCCTAAAATACATTCTTTTCCAAACTGTAGGACAAATTTTAAAAATTAAAAATATTTTAAAAATTGAAGATACATTAAAGATAATCAATTCTTTAAAGCAAAAATAACACCACTATATTTAGGGTGTATAAAATATGTAAAAGTAAAATGTACAAAAACAGGAAAACAACAAAGCAGTGGAGATGGTCATATACGCTTAAAAAAATTTCTTCGCTCTACTTCAAGTGTTATATTGTTCTTAGGTGGATTGGGATAAGTTTAAGATGTGTATTGTAACTCTAGATCAATTAACAGAGAACAGATACAAGGAAACAAAGCTAATAAGCCAAGAATGGAGATAAAATAGAGTAATAAAAAATACTCAATTAATCCAAAATAAGGGAGAAAAAGGAAAAATGAAGTATAGGTGGGTCAATTAGAAACATCTTCTAATACGTATTTTCATGTTTCAAATTAGAAAGTAACAAAATGTAAATGGTCTCAGCATCACAATTAAACACAGAGATTAGAAAAAATGTATTTTAAAAAAGAACAAATGACATGTTATTATACACATATTTCAATTTTAAAAAACAGTTATGTTAAATAAGAAACTATGAAAAGATATACACTGCTAAAACTACTTTGATAAAACGTGAAATGACTATATTAATATCATGTAGGATAGGCTTCAGGACAAGGACTAGTGCCAGAAATAAAAAGATATGTCATAATAATAAATGTCTGTACACACCTATTAATAGAGCTTCAAAATAAATGGTGCAAATGATGTAAATGAAAGAAGAAACAAAAGCTGTCACACTTGGAAATTTCAACACTCATGTCTCAGTAATTAGCAGTTTAAGTAGAACAAAAAATTTAGTATAAAGAAGACGTGAATAATATTAAAAATCAATTTGACTTAATTGACACTTATGAAACACCATTAATTTTGCCATCAACAGCAGAATGAATATTCTTTTTAGGTGCATTTGGAACATTTGCCAAAATAGTATATGTGATAGGCCCAAAAACAAGTTTCAATAAATTTGATAGGATTTATGTTACAAAAAGTGATTGTGAAGAATATATATTGTTCTCTAATACTGTAACAAACTAACAATGTCTTCCCTTACTGCTTTTGACTGTTGTACTAGCAGTCTTAGCCTCAGCATTACGACAAGCAAAAGAAATAAAAGGCATATACATTGGAGTTAGAAAAATAAAGCTCTATTTATTATAAAAAGACATAATCTTGTGCATGTAAAATCTTAGAAATCTACAAAAGTGCCACTGAAATTAATTACTTACAGAGTTCACAAGATACAAGGTCAATATGAAAAAAAATCAGTTGTATTTCTGCAGCGCAGGAAAAAATAATTCTTAAAAACATATTTAAAAACAATATAATATCAAAAATATAAAAATGGAAATAAATATAATAAAATGTGTCAAAAACCTTACTCCCAAAGATATTTAAATATGTAAGTATTCATGCACTGGAAGAATAAAAACTGTTAAGGTATCAACTCTCTCCAATCAATGCACTGAAATAATAACTGTTGTGAAGGTGCCATCTCTCTGCAAGTTACTCTACTGATTCAAGCAATCTCAACAAAAGTCCCCACAGATATTTTGTGTTGTCTGTGTGTGTATGTAAATTGAAAAGCTGGTTCTAAAGGCAAAGAACATAGAACAGCCCAAACAATTTCAAAAAGAAGAATGAATTTGGAGAACTTATACAATCTGACGTATAAACTTAACTGAAAAGCTAAGGTAATCAACATACAATACTGGCAACAGATATTAATCAATTACAGAATATCGGTAGGGTCTATTGACTTTTGACAGTGATACCAAGGTAGCTCAATGGAGGGAACATGGTCTTCTAAAAAACATGATGCTGGAATCTGACTCTTTATCCGCATGGAATAAAGTATCTCTCAACTCCCCCCGACCCAACCACACACACACACACACACACACACACTGGCAAACCAAAATAGATCAAATAATAACACAAAAGCCAAAATGATAAAACTTTGGTAGAAATATGAAAAAATATTTTAACAACATTAGGATAAGCAAATATTTACTTAATAAATATTTATTTAATAGTAAAATCACTAACCATTAATGAAGAAATGATTATTTGTGGTAAACATACAGTGGAACACAATGGAGTTCCTAGGAACTCAGGGAAAAGAAAGACAACAGTACATGTCATAACATGAATGAAACTTAAAACCTCTATGCTGAGTGAAATTAGCCAGGCAGTAAAAATTATTTGTCATATATCCACAAGTCTAAATGAAGCAAGAATCATATGGTGATTGAAAGCAAATTAGTGGTTTTCTGGGTCAGTTGGGAGAAAAGGATTATCTAGTTTGGGACATAAAGAAATTTTTGGAGATGTTGGAAAGAATCTGTATGGATTGTGGTGTTGTTCTATGTGCACACGTTTTCAATAGTTTAAAATAGGTACATTTTGTTGAATGCATATTATACCTCAATAGGATTGATTTTAAAAGTTAAGCACATACTGGGCTATAAAGAAAGTCTTCACTAAATTTATGACTTAGAATCTTTCTGTCCGCCCTCAACAATTAAACAATTTCTCTGATCCTAAGTTTCCCAAGTCCTTATCAATTTCATTAAGATGAAAAGCAATAATGTGTAAGGCATGTGAAAAGGGCACAATAAACGTTGATTTGCTTTCCTCATCCTATCTCCCACTTATAGAAATATTCTAATAACTTACAGAAATATTCTAATTGAAAAATTGTGGCTTCTTTACTTTTGCTATGCTTTTCTAATAAATTTTACCATTCATTTGTTACAACTCTGCCCCTAGGTCCTTAGACCACGGTGTGTGCTATCGTTGTTAAAAACAGTTGCTGTCTTTCATTCAGAGAGTACATATGTAATCTGCCAGTTCTATCAGCTAAACAATATTTTATATAAGAAGCAGATAGTTGCTGAATTGATTTAAATTTTGGTACTCATATTCTAAGTAGTCTGATTCCAGTCATTTTTTATTTTAAAACTTTTTATTAAATATATGCTATACATCGTGGTAAATTTTCTGTAGTGATAGAAAAATGAAAAAGATTACAGCATCATGTAGCTAACATCTCAAAAAAACTATTGAAGATATAACTAAGAAAACTGAACAGGAGAATTTTCATGGGAGGATAGTTGTTTAAATATTTTCTGGATGGCAATTAACTTATCATCTGGTTGCTTCTGGTATTTTTTATTGCTGACTTAGTAAAAGCACCAATCAATTTATTAGAGGAAAAAAATCAGTTGAATTTAGGACTATTTTCCAAGCATATATATAAGAAGTAAAAATAAAATCTTATAGATCACTGCATACATTATCAGTTTTCTGACTTATTACAAATCCAAGTTGGTTTTGTTTAGTTTTACTTAATTCAGATACTGTTTCTAAAACTAATAAATATCAGAACTAGTGGCCTGATCTAGAAACTTCCTCTCTTAAACCTATTCAAGTTACACAAACGTAGTCAAGCATATTCATCCCAAATTACCTTGAGTAAATCTGTTCACTGAAAATCAGATGTCTGGTCATATCAGATGTTAATTATTTCAATTACTTTCCAGGAAGAAATACATCATCAGCAACAGCAAAAGGATCCGTGATTGTAAAAGTTATTCCTTTTACAAATATTTAGATTTCTAGTTTTAATCTCTTTAAATTTCATACTTTAAAAATTGATTTGTTTTACCACATTTCAAAAAAAAAAAAAAAATTCAAAGTTGCTGCATGCGAATGTTAAAACCTGTGGCTTCTCAGATGAGTTCATGTTTACCAGCAGGGCTCACCCTAAAGGCCGGCTGAACATCCAGTGTACTTTCCCTTCACTGTGGTCAGTGAATCAGCAAGTGTTACAGGAGTTCAGTGTGAAATGCCAGGTGCTATTTCAACAGTACTTCTTTCACAATGCTTAGGGTGGGGTCGCTCTGGTAGACCCTGATAAGGTTACTGGAAGTGAGTTCCTGGGGTGGTCAAGTTAACATCCTCTAAGCTCATGCTCTCTGAATGTAGAAGGTAGTCACAGAGACCTGGTTCCCTTTTTTGGGCTAAAGGCTACTCAACCGCAAGCTGCTTATTAAACTCTGTCTGGAAAATATTATTCACTGAAATCATGTCTCAATAGCACCAAGTTTAATTTTGTAATTAACCAAACCATCTGTCATTGCAAGCCTCTCTTAAGGGCATCCAAACGGGAGAACTTGTAGAACCTTGCATGGTGAGTGGTAGTGAATGACTGTGAGAAGGAAATGGTATGAATTTCAAATGATAGCTACAAATAGATTGTCAACTTACCAACTCAGAACAAACTACTTTCCTAAAGAGATGCTCCTGCATCTTTCCATAAACAGATTATTGCCCTTTTCATAAAACGTTTAGCTCTTTGCTTTATAAAATGAAGTTCGTATGAACATAAATGCTGCTGCAAAGGACCGTCCATCTGTGTTTTTCCTGTGTGTGAATAACAGCAACATTTCCTTGAAAACTTAAGAATAATTACTAAATAATCAACAATGAGTATTAATCAGTTATATAATTTATTCTTCCTTCTAGATTTCAAGGCTTTCTGTCTTGCTGCATTAAACATACATAGATATTTACAATACATGCAAATCAAAGATATCAAGAAATAAGATCTCTAGAGGTGATCAAACATTATTAGTTGGACATGCCTTGAATCAGGTTTGAATTAGATTTAAATATTTAATGGTACATATTTGGATCTGGCATCATCCAAACAGTTCTGAACTAATATCCCAGACAGGATCTTAAAGACAATTTTTGATTTTGGTGGTTTTGCTTTTGGATGTACACTTAAAAGGTATCAGAAAATTTATATAATTTTAAAAATTAAATATTTTGAAACCTTAAAATCAAATATAGATACAACTATATCTTTATACTTGTAATATATTTACTAAAAAATGTGAAGTCACAATGATGGGAAAGTATTGTGAGTAATTCAATTTACACAATTTTTTTCAACTTTAGCAGTTTATATCATCAAATTTTGATACTATGTAGTCCACAGGAGGGATGAATAAATGCCAGAAAAATAATGGTGATAGATACATATTGATTGTTACACTTCCTCAATACCTTGGTCCATTGGTATTTAAAGTTTTAATTAATAGCTGAATAGGTGCTTTAATGGTCAAGTAGGATATTTGGTTCTCAATAACCTGTAACATCTTAAAGTTAATATTGAAATGCCACTTACATACATCCTTTCCTCTAGTGGTGAGGATGGACAGGAAAAAGCAGTTCTAGACCCTGAACAAGTTGGTTTGTATGGGTTAGCTATTTTCCGATGAGATCAGTCTAGCGCTGCCACCTGCACTCCAAAAGATTGGTCCCAAAGGAGTGATGATGTCATTATGCCAACACCATCACATCTCAGTGTTATTATATTGAGTCAGCCAAACTTGGCCCCATATTGGTCTGGTTCCTGTTCTTCTGACTTCAACCCACACCGTTTGGAAATAGTATTCTTTGTGAAAAGATTAATAGCTTCAGTTCTAATTACCTTAATTATCAGCTACTCTCTAATAAGAATGTTATCTGGATAATGACTAAAAATTATGAAAATCAACCTCAAATAGAACAGGTTTTACCCTTTAAAAGTAACATAGCTAATATCCTACTTATGACAACTTTTCCAGTATGTAATCTTACTTGAGAACTATACTCGTATAGTTAATCAGTTGCCAGAAAATAATTGCCAGTAAAGGCAGAGGGAGAAAAGAAAGACATTAAGTTTTCCTAAATTTCAAGCTATTTTAACCAGTAAAAGAAAAAGATAACTCAACTAGGTTATTCTAGACTGGAGGGATATGTACAACAATTTTTCACAAACCTCACTAAAGATGCTAGAGGAAAGAGCTCACCAGGATGAGTGAAGCTATTGGATGTGTAACTCCTAATTATATACCTATATTGATTTTTCATTAGTACACAACTGTTAAATAAAACACTAAGTGCATTTCCCATATCATGTTTTCAGAATTTCTTTTGGTAAAAACATATTTTGTCCCTTTGAAGTACATCTATAATTGTTCACCTTAGATTTAGAACTTAGTTTTAAGTAGCACACAATTATCTTATGAAATTGAGCTAAGCAGTAAAACTCCTTACCTTTGAGGATTGCTAGGTTATTTTCTTAAAAGATAACTAAAACAACAACAAAAAGAAAGGGGATAATTCCATTCCAGTACTGAGATTAAAACACTATACATAATCTACATTAGAACTTTTAAAAGTTATGGAGTATCTGAAAGGTACATACTTAACATTTCAATTAAAAATAATTAAATTAAAAGTAGAAACCCAATAGTTATGAAGAACGTTTGCCTATTATTGTTTATCTGAACGGGACTAGTTTGAAAAGAGAAAATCTTTTCCAATCCCACCCTCCCTCCCCATCTTAGTAGAAAAACAAGATGAACAAGGTAGTAATCCATTATGACCTTAAGTCAATTATCTTTAAGTAAACGATCTTGTTGTAAGGAAAAAAAAAAAAAAAAAAAAAAAAAAAAAAAAAAAAAAAAGTTAGTTCTACAACTTTTAAATTATTTGTACTTTGTTACAACTAACATTTCCAAATTGTCCAGATTAAGCAATGTTTCCCCCTTATCTATTTAACTGCACTTTAAAATCTTATAAATGAAGTTGCAAGTCTGAGGAAGGATAAGGAAACTCTATCCATTTGCACTGGAGTAAATAAAACATTGGAAGAAAGTAAAGATAAGAAACTACACAGGGAAACTAAAATTATTGTTTTAAAATATCTCTTTTCGTTGTTATTACATATGTCATGCTTATCATTTATCAGCAGGCCTTATGTTGGTAAAATCAGTACAGATTGGGCTGGTTATATGCTGCTGAGTCATCCAGTTTGGAAATTTACCAGTTATAAATCACTACAGTTCAACCTCTTTGCTACCTCCACACATATTTCTAAGTAATTACAGTCAGAACAACAATGAAAAAGGAAACCTTACAGTTTTAGGCTTGTTCAAGATTCAAACATCACTAATAGTCTGGGTGCAAAAAAGCATATTACCTTTCATAAATGATTTTCAATAAGTTTGACTTGTATAATTATACTATTCTATCAAAACTGGATATAATGTAAGTCAAATACTGTTTACGAAAAAACAGCATTTCCAGATAAGTCAGACTAATTGTGAGTGCTGCCTTTCAAAACCTAACCATGAGTTTATTATTGAGTACAGTGAGAAGAAATACATATTTTCACATTTAACTTGGTTTTGGTGCAAGTTATCATCTAAAAAAAGTGGTTGATTGTTTTAGAATTTTAACATCCTATTTGGGTCTTTAGCTGACTTCAGCTAGAAACTCTTAAAAATGTTCTAATGCTCAATTATTATTGTTTTAAAATTATTTAAAAATTTATTTTAATAAAACACAAAATATGAGTTTTGTAATTAATTTCAGAAAATCACACATAATGGAAATTACCTTAAGTATTTTATCTGTATTTAAAGAGAAAGGATAAATATTAAAGCATTCTATATTTTGAGATAATGTTTTAGAATTTAAAAAATTGTCATAATTAAAATAACTGTGATAATTAAAAAGGTTAACTTCTGTTTGTTGTAGTTAATTCCTTGGCTATAATATTCAATTGCTTTAAATGTGTTTTTATAAAATATACTTTCAGAGCTTTCAAAAGGTTAAAGACTTAGAATGAACCCAAAAGCCCATCAATTATAGACTACATAAAGAAAATGTGGCACATATACACCATGGAATACTATACAGTCACAAAAAAGGATGAGTTCATGTCCTTTGCAGGGACATGGATGAAGCCAGAAACCATCATTCTCAGCAAACTAACACAAGAAGAGCAAACCAAATACCACATGTTCTCACTCAGAGGTGGGAGTTGAACAATGAGAACATGTGGGCACAGGGAGGAGAACATCACATATCAGGGCCTGTCAGGGGGTGGGGTGCTAGAAGAGGGCTAGCATTAGGAGAAATACCAATGTAGATGATTGGTTGATGAGTGTAGCAAACCACAATGGTACATGTATACCTATGAAACAAACCTGCACATTCTGTACTTGTATCCCAAGACTTAAAAGTATGATAAAAATACAATAAAATAAAATAAAATAAAATAAAATAAAATAAAATAAAATAAAATAAAAGGTTACCTTTCCATCTTCATTACTTTTTGTTTCTGAAACATTCCTGATTGGAAGACAGACTTAAGGGAGTTTAAACACACACTAATTTATGTGGACCAGTTGAGAGAGTTTCTCCTGAAATGAATCATTCTGATAATTTTTAAAAACCTACTTCTATGGGGTATATTATCAAATATTACAGAATTTATTGTGTCTATCAGGATGTTTGGCTGTCATATAGGACAAATTATCACAGTCTACATGCTAGCAAGAATAGTTAATGTAATATAAAATCTGTGTAGTGGGCCTAATTCTGTCTCGTTAATACTTCTTCTTTCATTTGCTATTTTTTATATCCTAAAACAGTATCTATGAAATGTCAAGCTCTCTATCTTACTTTACCGACCTGGGTCAATTTTCATTGGCAATGTTTCATTATAGACTCCAACTCAAAAACAACATTGTATATTTCCTTATAGAAATTATGATAGTGATGTCTTATATTTCAGGCAACAATTATCTTTTCTATCAGCATCTGTCAGTATGAGAAGAACTAAAATTAGTCTCAGTTTGTTCATCAGTATCATGAGTGATAATTATTTCCTTTTGAATCTGTGAGTAGGAAAAAACCAACTGTTAACCTAGCTGTATGTATATAGTTTCCATATAGCAAGAATAAATAAATATGATATATATTATATATATAATATATATATATATATATATAGAGAGAGAGAGAGAGAGAGAGAACAAGCAAATTTGTATGTTAATTCTATTATTTCTCATTCCTCTTACAGGAGTGAGTCATAAGCAAAGTAGTTGAGAAGTAAAGTCTGAATCTGACTGCATCAATCAGGGTGGGTTTACACTTAGGTGGTAAATTCTAATTCTAACAACTCTACCTAGTTTGCAAATATGGCTAAAACACTTGTTTTTTCCTACTGCCTGTTCTTTCCACCCCATCCCCACCACATATCACCTTCCCCAAATTAACACCTCCTACCCCAACCCCAAACATTCTGGCTCCTCTTGATAGCTTATAAACCCTGTGTCAAACACCTGTGTGTGTAATTTGTTCCAAGAGAAAACATGATCTCTCATCAGAAGCAAATAAAGCATATGGCATTTGATTCTCTAAGCACACCCTCAAATATTTTAAGCAACTTCTTGATTTTCATAATTCCGACTTCTGAAGTGCTTCCTTTTTTTACCTAAATTTCAAAATTACTAGGTATCATATGATTATTGTAAAGCTGTGCATTTTGCAAATCAACCTCAATTATTATTAGACTTTGCTTTTTCAGCAGGAGAAATAAATTCCCCACAGTGGCCATTCATTTGCCTCTCAGCATGGTCTCGTTCCTAAAGAAACTTGAATCTGAATTTACTTCCTCTTTACTGGTTGGAAAACAAATGTTTGATTTGGGGCGAGCATGAAAGTGAGTTTTAAGCACACACGCAGGTAACAACGTGTCCCCAGCACAACCTCAACCATTTAGGAAGTTTCAAATTCCCAGGAATATAAATTGTTTCACAGACCCAGCAAAGTGCGGGGGGAATAGTAGGTAAGCAATTTGGGGGACTTCAGAAATGCAAGTACCCCAAGTAACTTGCTGCACTCTGCCCTCATTCCTTCCTTCAAGCTAGAAAGACTTGGGGGAATGTTGCCAACCTATTAGCATTTCCAGAACTGAAATATTCTCTTCCCAAGACGGTACTATTGCAATGATAACAAGACATGTGGAGCCCAATTTGCCTGGCTCTCTTCAGGTTTGTAGAGAATATGGTAGTTTCACAGATCTGTTTCACCTATGATAAAAAGCGGAAAGGTTAAAAACCTATACTTCTAGTTCATGCCTTTTTTTTTTTTCTCCCTTTGACTTTCTTTTGCCAAGGAGTCTTTGTGCAGAGGCTGGTGAAAGTACGATCACAGCTTACACCCTTCATGTCACATTATTTCTTAAGATCTCTTATTTTTTCATATTTCCAGAGGTGGTAATTTCATTGCAGGACTAAAGTGGTTATGACTCTTAACAGTAGAGAAGGAAAGAAAAAACAAAGAAAGTAGGAGAACATTACATTTAATTGCAAGTGCAGTAGAAAATTTTATGTAAGCAATAGAATAAAAAAAAACAAAACAAAACAAAAACCTCCCTGCTCTGGAGAGGGAAAGACTAAATATTTAAATAAGATAGCTTATAAGAGATGTCTAAGTCAAGTAGTCTACCTTTTGTTTTTATTTTAATCAACAACTTCCATTTCCCTCTATTCCCCCTATAAAGGCATTATGACTTTTAGTGAGTCCTGCCTTAATAAGCCATTCTAAAGATGAGTATGTGATCAATTTATGTTTAAAAGCCTGCAGAGGGGCCCAATTACAGAGTAGACTGTTGCTATAAATTGTAATAGTTTATGTCAGGAAGTTATTTTATTTTTTAGATAAAATTCAGCATAACTGTATGTCATATTTACAGTAGAGAATGCAATGTAAATAGTGCCCCCTGGAGTTGTGCAATATGGTGGCCCTCAAAACTTTCATTATTTGAGCTGCTCACTTCTAAAAACATTAGTTCAACTCTATAGTCATACAGGCACAATTTGGGGGAAGGAATACATTCAATTTCAAAACTCCTCAGTAAGACAAAATTAAAGAATGGCAAACAAATGAGTAAGGAGAAATCTGAATACAGTTGTTAATAATATTATCCCCAGAGTATAGGTTCTTAGAATTATCACCTAGTCTCCTTTTGTGTATTTTGTTTCAATTATCTAGAGTCATTCAAGATGAATATGCACTGCAAGTCTACTGATTCCACCCAGTCTATTAAAATCACCTCTAAATCAAGTGCGAGATAGATTGCTTCCCCAAATCTTTAACTCAGAATTTTTTGTGTGACATTTAATGCTGATTCTGTCTCCTTGCCTACCGCATTTATAACTAAGGTCTCTTTGAATATATTATTGTTGTTATTTGCAACTGTCTGGCAGCAGTTACACTAATTCAAGTTGATAAGCAGCTGTTTACATTCTTTATGAACTTACGGTGGAATATGATGTAGCAGATCACCTGAAGAACTTTGTTTTGTGATATTATCATGACATAATGTAAAATACCATGGAACAGGTCATATTGCCCAAGTGTCACTACACCTTGTGTCAAAAACCTGAAACCTCTTTTGTCAGTTGGCTAATTGGCTTATTTCTCCAGAGATCCTCAGGTACATGATAATGGAATTCACAATTCAGAGGGGAGTTGACACATCCATTTGTGTGCTTTGACATTATTCCTGCCTTCTAGTCTGTCAACCTCATCCTCATCAGTTTAATGAGAGTCTACAGAGGGTGTGGTCTGGTTTTACTCAAGCAATCAATAAGTGACGGCAGCATAGGAATGTAAAGTGAACAAGCATGAGGCAAATAAATAGAAGACAGAAAATAATGCCTTGCAAATAGACTCTGAAAGTTCATTTAAAGTTGAAGAATTTCACTATTTCTTAAGTTGTATTTCGGTAGGTTCATACATACAACTAAGTTGACTCAAGTTTCAACCAAAACTATTTTTACAACCTACCTTCCTTCTAGGTAATACTCATTACCAAAATTTTATCTTGGTTACTCTGGTCTATGGAGTAACTGTAAATGACTCACTAATAGCTACTCATGAAGTTTTCTTCTGGGAATTACTTTCAATAAGGCAAGAGATTAATGTGGTGAAATACTTTCTGAGCTGAAGCTGTTATCTTTGTACTCAACAGAAGTCTAGACGTGAACACGTAGATGTGTGTCTGCTCAAATGCTGAAATCCAGGACCTATTCTATACCAGAGTATTTGGAATGTATTTTACTAATTGTCCCATTGACTATTAAAGGAAATTTGCAACCAGAGAGAAAGATACATACAACAAACCTGATTCAGCATGGTCAAAAACTTGAAAGAAACCATTAATAACAACAAAAATAGTAGAAAGCTCAAGAAAAATGATTTTCCTTAGAAGATCATACTACAAGCCTACAGGTCATATCTGCAGACGATATTCTTTTGTTCTTACTGTAAAACCACTGATATGACTTAATACATGACATAAATACAAAATAATGCTTTTAGAGAATTTTTTCCATACCAAGTTTTTGGTCGTATTTTATGTAATGAATTAGAATTCAACAAAGTACTGTGAATATTAGAAGATAGGACGTGCCTCATCTTGAATTTTGGGTGATCATGGCCAATTATACAGTTGTTCCTTGGTATATAGATGGAGGATTGCTTCCAGAAGCTCCTCATATTCCCAAACCCATGCATACTCAAGTCTTGCAATAAGTCCTGCCCAGTCTGTGTATATGAAGAGTCACCCCTCCATATATATGGATTTCACATCCAGGAATATTGTATTTTTGATTTGCAATAGGTTGAAAAACATCCACATGTTGACCTGCCTGGTTCAAACCCATGTCGTTCAAGGGTCAACTGTAGTTATTTTCTTAAAATGTCTGCTTAATTGTATAGTGTGTTTCCTTTGTCTAATAATAGGCAAGGTAAGTTTCATTAAAAAGTATTTTTGAAACATATATTGAGTTTTTGCTATATTCAAAGCATTTCCATGTATATTGTTTGTATTGCACTTCATAATAATATATAGAAGTAAAAATAATTGTTCATGAATGTTTATCCTTAAAGAGACTAAACATCCAAAGTCAAGCGCAATTGGAAACTTATACAGCTGGAGTTTAAACTCACTTGGCATGTATCATCAGACCAGTAGTCTTCCCATTACATGAAAAGGAAACCAATGAAAATCACAGAAGTCATTCAAAACACAGTTCTTCTTGGCTTTCTGTTGTTTAAGCCATTCATTCTATGATATATTTTTGAATAATAAATAGCATGTTAAATTGAGGAGAGTAGGCACACTTTGATAACAGTACTGCTCTCATCAGAAAAACATCAAGAATCTGGAAAGATAAACAACTGAAGTGACAGGAAGAGCTTTGCTGAGAGAGGAGGTAAGACTCACAACTGTAATATTGTGCAACTGTTTTTGGAGACTCACTTCCACTTCTCTTTGTCATATTATTTAAGTGTTTCAAAGTAAAGGATAGACAATCCACTGATACTTGCCAATTTGCTAGCAGCTCATTAGAATAGACAACTGGTAGCACTTTCAATTAAGTATGCCTTAGCTCCTAAATATGCATTGAATTTATATTTAAAGGATCTGTTACTGCGTGGTAATTACACGAAGCCATGACATGGCACATTCCAGGTTCCCTAAACATTGTAGTGCACTGTCAGGCGAAATTGGAAAGGCTTGACCAAGTTCCTCCCAATGACAAATTCTTCACTAATCTTTAAATCAACATAATCTTCTCTAATCATGGAAGTATATAGGTCTCATTATAGCAAATGTGGAATGTCAAGCAAAATACAAAAAGAGAAAAATTTATATTCATTTTTATATATTAATTTTTGTTCTATGCAATTTTGAGAAGTGCTTTTATTATTAAAGCCACTCTGTTTTTAAAATGACGTTTTCTACATGTAAACCCCTCCACTTCCCAATGATCAGCTTTTTCTCCTCTTCAGAATAACAATTTCTGCAATAGAAAATAGCATATTTTTCCTTCTCAAAGGGTATTTTCCCCTTCCTACATTATTATACTACAAATTGATGTCTTATAACATACATACTCTAGCTTCTATGAAGAGTTTTTAATGAACGTGCCTTAAGAGTCTCATGTGCCGCACATGGGATGCAGGTGTGTGGAGCTGTGCATGGCTCCCCCTTAGGGAAAGTGTGTGGGACCTGGGTCTTGTGGAGCCCCTGGAGTCAGACGCCTTTGGCCATAGACACTCTTCTGCTTTACCCCAGTCTGTCACACAAATCTCATTTGTTTTGTAAAGCTGTGAAGAGGACTGGGAAACTATGCTTTTCTATTTGGAAAACCGTGTAGTCCATGCTCTTGTTCACATAAAGCATATGGCCACAAAGGCATTCTGACCAGATTTGCCTTAATGGGAGGAAAATATTAAAACTTTAAGTGTTTTTATATGAACATTATACTGGGTTAGTCATAGGATAAAATACTAATTGAAACAATCATGCCTTTAAAACTTCTTAACATATATATATACATATATATATGTATATATATATACACACACATATATATGTGTATATATATATACACACATATATATGTATATATATATACACACATATATATGTATATATATATATATATATATATTTTTTTTTTTTTTTCATTTAACTTCTTTCGACAAACACAAATGATCTACTAACTGGTCTTCTGAAAGTTTTGTTTAGGCATCATCCCAGGTACAAACATCTTGATCTGTGTTATTTCTACCACAAGAACCTATAACAAATTTCACTCCATCAGGTCAGTACCCTACTGAGTGATTAACTCGTAATTTGACAAACCATTTGTGGTTAAGTGGATTGATGTATTAGCTTATTCAGATAACATTTGCATTTTGATAGGGACTATCAGTTCTCTTGGATGGTAGGAAGTTCGCATGATGCTTGCTTGACTAACCTCTGGACAAAATGTCTGATTCATCAATTCATAGCCAGTGCTTGATTTTTCTTTGTTTGTTTGGTTTTGAGATGGAGTTTTCACTCTTGTTGTCCAGGCTGGAGTGCAATGGCGCGATCTTGGCTCACTGCAACCTCCGCCTCCGGGGTTCAGGTGATTCTCTTGCTTCAGCCTCCTGAGTAGCTGGGATTACAGGCATGCACCACCACACCTGGCTACATTTGTATATATATATCTATATCTATAGATATAGATATAGATATAGATATTTTAATTGAGACAGGATTTCTCCATGTTGGTCAGGCTGATCTCGAACTCCCGACTTCATGTGATCCGCCTGCCTCAGCCTCCCAAAGTGCTGGGATTACAGGCGTGAGCCACAGCACCCAACCTGTTTGCTTTTTAATGAATTAAAGAGTGGGTGCACTCTAGTAGAGGTAGATAATTGCAACAGAAGTCACTATAAGTTCCTTTGAATCCTAACTACTGGTTGTATGTCTGTCCCATCTACAGGGTTATCAGTGCTGGTTTACAATAAGACTAATGGAATGTTCTTTTCATGGCAGAAGAAAAGAGAATTTACACATGTTTGAGAGGTAAAGAGGAGTAGTTGTTAAACTGTCATGTCTAGACCGGACTGTGTGAGGAAAATATTTCTTTGGCATTTCTTTCTAAATGATTCAGATTCACAAGAATAAAAAGTGTGTTAATCTTTTTATTAAGAGCAATTTTGAAGGATTTATACTATGCATAGAACCACTAAAAGAAAGACATGCTGACTGATAATGAAATAAGGAATCTTTCCACTTTTGTTTCTTTGCTATTGTGACACATTTTATTTTGAAATTAAACTTCTCACATTTGGATGGGAATAGAGTATGTTCTTTAAATCCTAGTAAGGAAAACATGCAGAATGGCTTTGGATTAGAGGACATAAGGTATTTCTCTCAGTGGCAAGCCAGTTTTCATGAGGGGGCGGTGTGCTCCCCTGCACCCATCTGCAAGCCTGTGAACAGACCTTCCACCAGGTGTCCACCCCAAGCACACACAGATACAGAACAAGAAGAAGGTGTCCCAGTGGAGAAGAGGGATGGCCTTACAATAAATTACCCAGACATGATGTTCTAGCTGGAGATTGCACCAAATTAATTGGAGAGGGAAAACAAATAACACCATGATTCATTATACACAAGGCATCTCTCAACTATATGTATTTTTTTCAAATGAAAATGGATTCATTAAGAAAGTAACTTTTTAATGCCACACATTACATCATTATGTTTAGTAATAAGAGGCACATCAAGAGGTATAAAGTATAATTTCTGCCTTCAACGAGACTGTAATCTACTTGGAGGTAAATATGCTGTAACATGAAAGAGAGGAAACAAGACACTTTGGTGAGCATTCGAGGTAAGTTTTCATATATGGTGCCACAACATTGTGTATAAACATTTCCCTTTAGGTGACAGAAGCCACTAAATTCTGTCATGAAGAAAAGCGAAGCACAAGATGAACAAGAGTCAAATGAACAATTGAGTGTAGTCTTTAGGACACAAGTCCTGGATTTAGACTTTGTGTACAAGTCCCAACTCCACCATTTATAGAAGGAATAAACATTATGGAAAGAGGAATATTAAGGGAGGAGAATCAATGCAGGGGCTGGCAGTGGTAAGACATAAACTTAGAGAAGTAGGTAATGATGTTTGGGTCAGAGCTTTCAACTTGAATGTCATCTAAAGATTTTTTTTTTTTCCAGTAGAGGATGGGAGAGATTGTCCACTGAAGGAAGAGATTGTCTTACGGAAAATGCAATTCCTGCTTTAGATGACCTCGCATATCAGAAATACACAAAAGAAATGTTGTACATTACAGATGAGGTTATCTGGAATTTAGGATCTGGCACTCAGCAGTCGCCAATAAAACTAATAAAATTCATAACCCTGAAGGTTCACTTTGTGGTTCATACCAATCTGTCCTCAAGAAAATACTCTTCCACATCTCTTGTCCAAAGTCCTTAGAAAAAAAAAAAGATACTTGCATCCACATACCATGAAGATGTAAGACTTGTACTCCTGCTGATACCAGAGGGAGACAATGCTTCAGAGAGCATGGGATATTTAAGCAGTAGAAGTGCTTGGTAAGAGAAAATACTCTTTTTTTTTTTTTTTTTTTTTTTTTTTTTTTTGGTCAAATTATTCCTCTCAGAAAGTATGCATGCAATACATTTTTATGAAATAGTACCATTTCCCGGGAATGTCAAGCTTCCATTTTGTTTCCTCTTTTCCTGTTGTAATTTGAAGTTCTGGAGACACTCATGAATTAGCACAATTTTTACAATAGTTGCTCTTACTGGCTATGGAATATTTTTCAATGTGAAAAATTTAATGGCTTTTTTTCACTGTACGTCTATATGTAACATGGCGATGCAAAGTACCATTTTTGTTGTTGTTGTTGTTCTTTTTGAGACATAGTTTCTGTTGCCCTAGGTGAAGTGCAGTGGCATGATCACGGCTCATTGCAGCTTTGACCTTCCTGGGTTCAGGTGATCTCTGGCCTCAGCCTCCTGAGTAGCTGGGCCTACAGGTGTGCACCACCACACCAGGCTCATTTTGTACTTCTTGCAGAGATGGGTTTCACCATGTTTCCCAGGGTGGTCTCAAACTCCTGGGCTCGAGCAATCTCCTTGCCTTGGCCTCCCAAAGTTCTGGGATTATAGGCATGAACCACCACACCCAGCCAAGGGATCAATTCTTTACATCTGGAATAGAACACAGAAGAACTGCAATAGTTTCATTTTTAATAACAGAATTTATTAAAATTTTATAAATCTTTCAAAATTTGAATTTAAAATTTTATTTAATTTAAGTAATTGAATTTATAATTTATTTTTGACTCTTAATTTGTTTTTGAAGTGTAGTGTCATAGTGTTGCCCAGACTGGAGTGCAGTGGCATGATCTTGGCTCTCCAACTCCTTACTTCAGGTGATCCACCCTCCTTGGCCTCCCAAAGTGCCAGGGTTGTAGGCATGAGCCATCACGCTAGACCTGACTTTTAACTTGAATATATGTGTTTGCCTGTCTAATATAAAAATATATTTGAAAACATGGAATATCATAATTTTTCTATTTTGCATCTTCTTTTTAAAAATTTTATGAAATGATATACAAGTTTAATATACTGTGAATATGATTGCATTTTATTTTCATCCTTTACATCAGTTCTGCCATTAGAATTAAAATTATATGCAAATACAATAACTTAGCAATTTTGCTAAAATTAGAAAATAAAAAGTAAATTATATTGAATAAAGAAATGATACTTTAGTAATTAATATATCTTTCTTTTGTTAACTCTCCAAATTTTACCAGCCCATCAGAAGAATAGCCATACTTTAAAAATAATACTTAAATTCTGTCTGATATTTCAATTATTTTCAGTCTTTTAAAAAACAGTTTTATGTTTTTAATTCCATCTTTATGAAGGCCTATTTGGCAAATATGGGGGGAAATTTTATTTGACAGCTTTTAGCTTAATTTATAATTTTTAAGTACTTAGACAAATTGTGAGCCTACATATGTATTTTTGCCTTAGATTCAGTGAATCTTGAGGTGGACTGAGGAGACAAGAAGCCGTTAAGAACTATTCCAGGCCGGGCGCGGTGGCTCAAGCCTGTAATCCCAGCACTTTGGGAGGCCGAGACAGGCGGATCACGAGGTCAGGAGATCCAGACCAGCCTGGCTAACACGGTGAAACCCCGTCTCTACTAAAAAATACAAAAAACTAGCCGGGCGAGGTGGCGGGCGCCTGTAGTCCCAGCTACTCGGGAGGCTGAGGCAGGAGAATGGCGTGAACCCGGGAGGCGGAGCTTGCAGTGAGCTGAGATCCAGCCACTGCACTCCAGCCTGGGCGACAGAGCGACACTCCGTCTCTAAAAAAAAAAAAAAAAAAAAAAAAAAAAAAATACTATTCCAATTAAATGCATTTTAGGAAATAATAACTCAAAAATTACCTAATTTAAAAAAAGTAAATGCATTGTCTCTTTTAATAATATTGCAATGAAAATGAAAATGCAATGTCATCAAGAAACAATTTCTTCTCTCAGTTCTTTCTTGTCTATGCTGGCTTTGTTCTCACAATTATGGTGGCCAATGGCTGCCACTTTCAGTCATACATTTTCCAAACTTAAATTGAACAAGAAGAGGGAGCCTCTTTTCTGGGTTTCCTGCAAGAATTCAGCTATTCCTCTTACTGGACTTGTTCGGGTTATTTTTTCACACCAGGAGAAAGGCATATATTACCTGGCTTAGAGCCAAATTACTAACTTCACCCCTGAACACTATACAGGAAACTTGCAATAAGGGTAGAAAGTGGTAAATCCTGAAAAACAAATAAACAAACAAAATCCCAAAGCCAAAACAAGAACAAACAAACACACACAAAAAAGGCCTGCTGTAGGAGGAAGGGGGAAGGGGCTGCAAGAGAGTCAAGAGACTACTCACCACTGATTGCATTGGTTACAGATCACTGAGTGACCAAGAAAGAATGAACTAAGCTGGCTAATGGGAGGTGAGGGAAGGAATTCAAGAAATATTAAGCACTGTCGATGTACTAGAATTGATGCAGAATAATTCTAAGATTGTGGGAGAGAACCTGCAAGATCTTCAGATTTCTGTTTTCAGTAACAATACTGTTTGAAATAGGAAATACAAGAAGAGTAGCAGTCTAAAGGAAAAGGTGATAAGACCAGTTTTAAAGATCTGGAGTATGAGGTGTTCCTAAGATTTCCAGGGGGAGATGAAGATGGGCTTATCTTGGAGTTTAGTGGAAAGGTCTCCATTAGAGATATACAATGCAAATATGAGAATGGTGTTGGTTTCATGATTAATCTGATATAAGGGGCCTTTCTGGGAGTAAGCATGAATGTCCTAGCGCAAGAAGGGGAAGAGCCAATGGTGTCAACAAATAAATTTGAACTTACTTATATATTAGTTGGGTAAGTTTTAATTAGACAGCTTAATGAGGTAGATTACTTCAAGATGTAACCAAATAAAGTTTTTAAGTCTATCAAAACAAGCACAACACCCTTAAATGTGCTGACCCTACCTGTAAGAACTTGCCCGAAAGTGCAAGAACCTCCCACTCCCACAGTGCTGCAGTATCTTCCTGAAACTGCAGAACTGGCGATGTTGAGCGGGCAGAACTTCCACCTGCCCTCAGACAGTAGCAGATTTAACTTGCCTAAGTCCCAAATGCTTATGGTCTCTGAATATCAAAAAAACTTAAACTGTCTTTTGTAACTGAGTGCTTCCACAATAAAATATTATAAATATGTTTTTAGAAATTTTCTCTTAGAAAGAGACTAAAATACAACTTGCCACAATTCAGAAAATAACAGTTTTCTACATGTGAGGAAAAAGGATATCTAACTTGTGGCCTATAGTTCTTGTAAATTAACAAAAATCAGTCAGTGGTAAATTACCTTTATGTAAAAAGTAAATGACTTTGAGAAGAAAAGAATATATCAGTTTGACAATTTATGGCTTAGATTTTGCTGTAGATTGAGAGCAGGTTTTAGATAGTTTTCTACCTAGTTTTTATAGAAAAGTGACCTAAACAACTATAGAATGCTCATTATATAGTTAATAAATCTCAATAAATCATAGTGAATAAATGATTGAAGATTCAATTTGTTTTTAGTTAAAAACAATAAATGCACACTAAATACATGAAATCTTTACTCGTGACATTAGTATGCAGCTGAAAATCTTTATTCTTTTTTTTTAGGTGAAGAATCCATGCAGCAACCAGGACTATTAATATATATGTTAACAATATATTTATATACACCCACATATATACAGCTGTAGATAGCATATCTGTATGTATCTATACCTCTATATACCTTTATATATAGGCATGCATTATTTTTTTCCACTTTATTATGCTTCACAGATTTTTTATAAATTGAAGGATTGTAGCAAGCCTGCATTAAGCAAGTCTACTCCTACAATTTTTCTAATAACATGTACTTCAGGTCTCTGTGTCATATTTTGGTAATTCTTATAATATTTCAATCTTTTAAATTTGTATCATATTTGTTATTATCTGTAATCATTGATCTTTTACATTACTGCTATAATTGTTTTGAGGTGCCACAAACCATGCCCATTTAAGATGGTAAACTTAATTGATCAATGCTGTATGTGTTCTGACTGCTCCACTGACTGGGTTTTCCCCAGTCTGTCTCCCTCTTTGTGGGCCTCTCAATTCCAGGAGACAACAATAATGAAACAGGTCAATTAATAACAATACAATAGGTTTTTAATTGTTTAAGTGAAAGGAAGAGTTGCACATCTCTCACTTCAAATAAAAAGCTAGAAATGATTACGCTTAGTAAGGAAGGCATGCCAAAAGCCAAGATAGTCCAAAAGCTAGGCCTTTGGGGTCAAATAGCTAACCAAGTGGCCAATGCAAAAGAAAAGTTTTTGAAAAAAAGTAAAAGTGCTCTTCCAGTGAACATGCAAATGATTAGAAAACCAAACATAAAGATTAAACCAGCTACAATATGCCCTTAAACCAGAGCCTAATCCAGAGCAAGGGCCTAACTTTCTTCAATTCTGTGAAGCTTGAGAGTGGTGAAGAAACTGAAGAAGTAAAGGTTGAAGGTAGTAGAGCAGGGGTTGGTTAATGATGTTTAAGGACATAAGGCATCTCCATAACATAAAAGTGCAAGGTGAAGCAATAAGCACTGATGTAGAGGCTGCAGCAAGTTATCCAGAAGATCTAACTAAGATCACTGATGAAGGTGGCTACAATAAACAGCAGATTTTCAACATAGGCGAGACAGCTTTGTATTGAAAGAAAACATCATCTGAGACTTTCATAGCTAGAAAGGGGAGTCAATGCATAGCTTCAAAGCACTGAAAGACAGCCTAGGTCTCTTGTTATTAGGGGCTAATGCAGCTGATGACTAAGTCGAAGCTAATGCTAATTGACCATTCCAAAAATCCTAGGGTCCTAAAGAATTATGCTAAATATATTCTGCTTGTGCTCTATGCATGGAACAAGGCCTAGATGACAGCATATCTGCTTACAGTATGATTTACTGAACATTTTAAGCCCCCTGTAGAGATCTGCTGCTCAGAAATAAAGATCCCTTTCAAAATGTTGAAATCTTTGAAATCTTGACAATGCACCAAGTCGACCAAGAGCTCTGATGGAAATGTACAAGGAGATTAATGCTGTTTTCATGCCTGCTAACACAACATCCATTCTGCAGCCCATGGATAAAGGAATAATTCAAACATTCCTGTCTTATTATGTAAGATATACATTTTGTAAGGTTATAACTGCCATGGATAAAGATTTCCCTGACAGATCTGGGCACAGGAAGTTGGAAACCCTCTGGAAAGGATTCACCATTCTAGATAATATTAAGAACACTAGTGATTCATGGGAGGGGGTCCAAAAAATAACATTAACAGGAGTTGGAAGAAGTTGATTCTAACCATCATTGATGACTTTGAGGGGTTCAGGACTCCAGTGAAGGAAGTAACTGCAGATGTGGTGAAAAGAGCAAGAGAACTAGAATAAGAAGTGGAGCCTGAAGATGCAACGGAATTGTTGCAATCTCCTGATAACATTTTGCTTCTTCGGGATGATCAAAGAAAGCAGTTTCTTGAGATAGAATACACTTCTGGTGAAGATGCTGTGAACATTGTTGAAATGACAACAAAGGATTTACAAAATTAGATAAGCTTGGTTAATAAAGCAGGGACAGGTTTTAAGAGGACTGACTTCAATTTTGAAAGTTCTACTCTGGGTAAAATGCTATTAAGCAGCATCACATGCTACAGAAAAATATTTTCTGAAAGAAAGATTGATGTGGTAAACTTCACTGCTATCTTATTTTAAGAAATTTCCACAGCTACCCCAGCCTTCAGCAACCACCACCCCAATCAGTCAGCGGCTATCAACATCATGGCAAGAACCTCCACTTGCAATAAGATTAGGAGTCGCTGAAGGCTCTGATGATTGTTAGCATATTTTAGCAATAAATTATTTTTAAAATTAAGCTATATGCATTATTGTTTTAGACATAGAACTATTGAACACTAAATAGACTACAATATAGCATAAACATAACTATTATATGCATGGGAAAACTAAAAACTTACGTGACTTGTTTTCATGTGATGTTTTTATTTTGTTGGTCTGAAACCAAACCTGCAATATCTTTGAGTTAGAGCTATATATGTTGTATATTACAAACTAAAACATAATGTGTTATGGTAGAAAGTTGAGTTGAGATCAAAATTTTACACACATATATGTACATATATGTGTGAAACACAATTACATTGTTTTCTCCTGGAAACATCTATCTTTGGAAAATTATATCTCAAATTTTCACTTTGGTTTTATAAAAGCAATTTCTGTTAGCAGTTCTTAACCTTTTGAGAATAAAAGCCACTTATCTAATTATTAAATCCTAGAAAGTAAAGGGATAATACTATCAGAAATCACAAATTGAATTATATCAGGACTTAAAAACAACATTTCTAATCAAATTGAATATTCAGGAGGAGGAAAGTAAAAACTTGGAGTGGAAGAGATGGATGGACATGGGTTACAAAACTTGTAATCCAAAATGAACTTAAAAATGTAAAAAATTAACTTAAAAAATTGTAAAACAATCTGAGTCAACAAAATGTGAGTAAAGAAAGTGTCACTCCTCTGTAATGTTTCATAGAAATCGATATCAATCAAGGCCTGGATAGAATTAACCAAACTTAATAGGATGTCAGACATACAAAGTGAGAATAAGAATAAAATCAACTTTTCAAATACTTTCACTTCCCTAAATGTGACTGTGTAAAAATCAAGAAAACTGAGGCAAAGTTGTTCTAGTTTGATTCCTGATAATTGTTATATTAATATTCCTAATATTAATGTAAATTCCTAATAATTGTTATATTCTCAATGTTGTATTCTGTTTAAATCTACATTTTAATTAATTACAATGTTTGAAATCTGCCTTGAAAACCCGAAACAATAATAACAGTAGGAACAGCATTAAATAAAGTTGTTTTATATGCAAAGCCTTGTGCTATGTTCCACAGATGTATCATATCAACTGCTTTACAGGATTACACTGAAGAAACAGAGGCGAAAAGAGAGTAAGTGATTTAGCCACCAGTTAAATAATTTATTAAGTGGTAGAGCTACAGATGGTACCATACATGACTGACTCCGGGGATAGTGACACACTTCACTACATTAGCAAGATGTAAAGAGCTGATCCTACAAATGATAGTTAAAGGGGAAATAGTATGTCATCCTCCCCATCGGCAACATTTGAACTTCCAATGAAGGTGACAGTAGAGTCAAATAGAACTAAAACTGATATGGAAAATATTATTCTCCAGCATAGGACATTATACAGTCCAGTAATATTTCATGGTTAGCAGAGTTAAAGGCAGCTGAGATATCTAATAAGATGAGTACAAAGACCCTATTTCAGAGTTAATAGGCAGATCATTACAAGGTTTGACCAAAGCAGTCAACATACTGACCTAATCAAAATCCAGAATGAAAATTATCATAAAGTGCATGATGAACCAATTAGCCTGGAGCTGGCTTGATTCTATCTGCTCAAGTATCTCAGCTGGGAATGGCAAATTAAAAACTAAAAGGAAATGGGGAGGAAAAAAGGAGTAGAAGACAGGAGCATTGGTTTAAGTTCTGGGTCCCTTCAGAGGGAGACCATTTTTCCTTTTGTATAGTAAAACAAGCAAACAAACATGTGCCCAGATCTCTGGCAAAGAGCAGGTACTCCTGTGTGGGCCTCCACCCACCTAGGAGTAGCACATATAGTACTTGTTCCCAACCTAAACAGATAATAACAAAAAAGTGCTTTGGTTTGCTCTCTTAACATTGAATTCTGTTTCTGGAAAATACATTAAAATAATGTGAAGGTACAACATTAGAGCCGTAACTGATGAAGATTTGGAATAGGAACAAGAGGCTCATTTGGAGCCAAGATAACGTAGTAGAAATTTAACAAATAGCCTATCCAGAAATGATACCTTTACTACTTCCTGATTTTCTTTTGTTTTCATTATTTAATGAAGTAGTTCTTTTTCTACATCAAATATGAAAGTATCTAGTCCTTTTTCTATATCAAATATGAAGGGAAAAATTTGAAGAAGATTATGAGGAAAAACAAAAGAAAATAATTTTACAAGGTTGACATTACACTTTTTCTGGAGACCTTAAATTTTAATATATCAAATCTTAGAACTTTTAGTAAGACTGAGGAATGTAGTAGAAAGAAATGTGGAGAACTATAGATCAGAAAACTACTTATAACTATGTCATTCACTAATTATGTCGCAATTATCAATTCTGTTTTCATAACTTAGAGTCCATTTTTTGTTTATTTTGTTGTTGCTTTGTTGAGTGAGAGGCTTGGGCTCGTACAATGTGCTAAATAATTTCCAATTCAAAAATGTTCTTTTTAATATTTCATGTGGACATTGGTAGGAAAAAAATAATTTAAGAAATCAGTACCAGGGCAAGATTTTTTTTTTTTTCAAATATGCTTGCATATTCTCTCAGAAACAAAATGTTCATCCATGCATTTTCTAGTCTTCTGGCAAATTCTCCCTGAGTTATTTTCTTCCTTTCATTTTGTTACCAAAATACTATCTATATCAATGTGTATTACTACCTTCAAAGTAGTTACCTAAGAAAATGATGTGCTGGCTCTAAACATGTTTCCATTGCTCTAAATGTTTTAAAACTCCCTTCATGCAAATTTAAACAGCAGAAAGACATTACTACTTGTAAGTCACAAGTCACAAGTCATGTCGAAAAAATGTATATAATTAAATTTGATCACCATATTTAACCTCATATTACTTTAGGCTCTTTTAGGAAAAAAAAAATGTGTATATATATATAAATTACTTTCAATGTTGGAAATGTGCTATCTAAAACTATTAATACTTAACAGAAAGTGCCACAGCCTGTAAAGAAAATTTAAAAAGAAAAAGAAGATATTTCAAATGATTCACAACAAACAATTCTTTCTCCCTAAACATTATTATTTAGGATAGAATTGTCTTCCTAGGTAAATAGTCTATCTTGTTGGGGACATGCTCATCTCTGAATCTAGGACTGTTATTCAGTATTACCAGTCATGTCTCATAGCTGGGCCCTTCAATTTATCTCTAGATGGTAAATTTGAATCAAAGTTACTATAATATCATGCCTTGAGTATTAGATTCAGACACAGTTAAGCTGAAAACACAGCTTCAATCCCTTGCTAATTATGAGATTTCAGGCCGGTGATTGAGCCTTGGTTTGTCAACTTATAATTATGGGAATATTATCTAATCTTGAGGCTATTTTAAGAAGAAAAAAAATGAAAACTCATAGCACAATGTCTGGAACAGAGCAGCTGCCTGAGTACCAGAGGAAACCATATTGCATTTCCTAATCACCTTCATATGCATAATAGAGAACTCTTCTTTACTCGTGCCTCAACAAAAAGACTTCTTATACTGGATAGACGATGGTGATTTTCCACAAACATAAAATTGGAAATTTTTATTAGTGAAATAGAAGAACAGATCAGGAAGACGCTAAAATTAAAAAAAAAAAGTTCTTTGTACCTGACAAAACGGTTAAATGGTAACTAGAGAGAGAATGGAGTTCCTATAGCCGGCAGGTGGCCTAGATTCCTCACTCCTCTAGGAAGATGCAATCGGTTTCAGTATCATATTTGATTTAAAGGAGAGGTCCTCACTTTGGGAGGCCGAGGCGGGCGGATCACGAGGTCAGGGGATGAGACCATCCTGGCTAACACGGTGAAACCCTGTCTCTACTAAAAATTAAAAAAGTTAACTGGGCGTGCTGGCGGGCACCTGTAGTCCCAGCTACTTGGGAGGCTGAGGCAGGAAAATGGCATGAACCGAGGAGGCTGAGCTTGCAGTGAGCGGAGATCGCGTCACTGCACTCTAGCCTGGACGACACAGCCAGGCTCCGTCTCAAAAAAAAAAAAAAAAAAAAAAAAAAGAGGAAAAGGAGAGGCCCTTTTTTCATTAGAGTAGAAGCTCATTTGGGAGCCATTGGCAGGAATTAAGTACATCTGGCAACTATATACTTCATTTAGAAGTGATGGGTGGAGGTGTTTGGGTGCTTAAGCTTCTCCACAAACCCATGCAGCAAAGACCACACTAAAATTGAAGCCAGGAAGAGAACTCCAGTCATGAGATTTCGAGACATATGATAATGTAATTTTCCTTTGAACATCATACTGGATCTGTTTACTCTCAAACAATTCATGTGCTCACACACAGACTCAAAGATGAAGCCATTCTAGGAGCAAAGTAATTGATAGATAAATATTATTGATTGCACTTACCCAAATACCTTGAGAACATCAAGAATGCTGGTTGGACTAAGAGCACTGACTTGATCTATGTCTCTGTTACTGACGTGCAACTCTCCCCTCTCTCCTAGAGCTTTGCATAAAGTTTTTCCTTTTTTTTTTTTTCTTTTTTTCTTTTTTTTTTTTTTTTTGGTCAGAAAAAATTATGAAAGTGTCACTTTCCCTTTGCAGTTAATTCAGGAGAGATCCTCAATTCGAGCAGGGCACATTTTCATGCAAATACAGCAGCACAGTTTCCAGCCCCCTAATAGCTTCTTACAAATGATGTGCCATTACAACGAGGTTTATTTAAACAAATTTAATACATCTTTAATCAAGCTGGAGAGCATTTTCAAAGGTCACGCTCCAAATCAGGATCACTGTACTGAGCTTATCAAAGTATTAGCTTAAGGGGGAGGGAGAATTATTTCTTGGACAAGTAATTTTAGGCAAATCTTTATTTACATTTTTATTCAGTTATTAAATTTTATTTCTTTCCCTCCTCCTTCTAGTCTCCATTTATGAACCTATAAGAAAGTCTGCAAATGGAGCTATAAGCATATCACTGCAGCCAGTCCTTCTAGAGGTGACGCCTTTGAACACAGAGAGTCTGAAAGGCAAGGACAAGAGACCAGGCATTTTCAATGTCAGAGATAATCTTTTAGTGCCTTTAAAGCATCCTTCCCAAAGGTCTCACATTAGGCTCTGTATACATTGCTGAAATTCTAATGCACTATTTCTTCACTGGATAGATGAAATAGACTTTGAGAGTTGCCCTAACCTATACCCTCATTCTTTCTCCTTCCCTATCTCTCTGTCTCTATCTCCTTCTTTTATATGTATCACATGCAGTATATGCAAACAAATATTTATTGCCTACCTATCATGTACAAGCCCCTGAGCTCTACTCAGGTCTTTAAACTCCCATTAATTATTCCTACAAACTCTAATATGGTTTTCCGAGGCTCTCCCTGACTCTTGAATCTTTGCATGAATATTTATAGAACAAAAAAGATCAGCTTCATGCACCTAAGAAAAATAAGTTTATCTTGGTAGCAAATCTCTGGACAAATGTCAGTAACAGCAACCACCATATGCAGTCACAACAACAGATGAAATGTCATTGTTTTCAGAGTGCGAGCTCCCCTTCCATAAAATTCAACCCTTTGTCCCAGTATAAAAGTAACTAATGAGGCCCCAAGATTAAAGGGGAAGTGAACTCTGCAAGAACATAAAAATAGCTGATGGGAAGAGGAGAGTTACTCCTGAGGATTTTAATCCTCATTAGACTTAGGAGCTTTCGAGCTTCTCAACAACATAGAAATGAAACAGAGCCTCTGAAAAGACAACCCTGAGATAATGAAAAGATCATGCAGCACTGCTATTGAATCTATTTTGGAGTCTTAGCTCACTACCAGCAATTGCCTGTAGGGTGAAGAAAACTGGAGGACCAGGGAAAAACAGGAGAATCACAGAGATCATCATTATTGCAGGCCAATAAGGGACAAAGCACCGCCCCTCCACATAAATGATTTGCCTGTAGCACCACACAGAATGAAGCACCTAGTAGCTAAGGGCAAGGAAACAGTAGGTAAACTTGTCTTTCACTTGATATACTAGGAGATTCATATGTAATCAATAACAGCACAACAAGGATCAGACAATTTGATGTGGGATTTGTGAGAATCAAAGAAATTATTGAATGCCTTGTTATTAAGTCTTTGGGGGCAAAACAAAAACACAGCCAAAAAATAAAAATAAACCCTCAGATCAAGCAAATAAACAGATTGATATCCTGACTCTCTGTCTAAATATGATTCTCCCACTATCCTGAAGGCACAGAAAATTATTTTTAAGGAGTGAGTGGTAAAAGTTAAAAAATGAAGATGTAGTAGAGTTTTGGATGATTTTGTATCTCTGGCCCACTGAGATTATATGTCCTTTGAAAAAGGTGATGGGTGGAGAAGTATTGCAAGTTACCTCAACATAATTAAATGGCAGCTAATCTTATGTGTAATTTCTAGGCAAGTTTTTATTTAACTTGATGTGCCTGCATCCTATATCGGCAACTCTACAGTAGCCTGGTTTATTGCTTTTGTCACACAACAATGCAGTAGTCTAGCTTCCCTGCAAAGGGTGATTGGCCACACGCTGTCTCCTCTCTGCAAGCTTGGTTTGAGTCTGCCTTCTCTTTTGTCGCATTTGCTGTTGCTCTCCCCACTCCAGTTCCACTGTCTTCTCCCTGCTCTTCCTGAGCTAGAGTCTGGAATTCTAGAAATATAGGCACAAGATTTGAGTGCCTTAGGTGCCAGCGACTATGTTTCCGCACTCAGATGTAAGTGTGATGTGGCACAATTAACAGTTGTCAGCTCTCACTGCTAAGACTAACCACGTGTGCAGGCTTAGAAATGTGTATCCCCTGTCACTGAACTCAGAGACTCTGATTTGTTGGGTCTGGCCTAAGGCATGGCATTTATATTTTGAAAAACCTTCTCAGGTGATTGTATAGAAAGAATAGTGGAATTCTGAAACAGCTGTGTCATCTTCCCAACTAACTCATGTTCTAGCTGTGTTAGCTAATCACTTATCCTCTCTAAGCCTCAGTTTGAAAGATGGAAATCCATTCACTTATCCTTTCATTCTTCCAGAAAATATTTATCCGTTGTATACTATGCGCTTTGCATAAATGAATAATTCCTCTAGGAAATTCCAGTCTAATGGAGCAGACTGACTTAAATTTGATAGATATGTATAAAGATCTAAGAGAACTGGAGCTACCAGTTCTCTTCAGTGATGTCAAAGTTGGTAAGACTTCACAGATCAAATGATATTAGCCAGGTCTTAGGTGATTAATATACATTTATCAGGAGGAAGAGGAAGGAAATTTTAGCAAGAAAGGGGAGTATACATAAAACATGGAAGCATGAAATGCACAGTATTTTAAGTGTGATAAATTCTGTGGACTTGAAAATAAAGTTTATGGGTTAAGGAATGAAGATAATATTGGGAAATGTAAAAGGAAAAGAAAGTTAAGGCTAAATTCTGAAGGCTCTGAAAAATGTGCTGAAGAATTTGGAATTTTTTTCTTGTGGAGAAATAGGTTACCAGTCTTATCTTTGTCTGCTTTTAACATGGAAATGGTACACACACACAGAGAGAGAGAGAGAGAGAGAGAGGAGAGGAGAGAGAGAGAGAGAGAAGGAGAGAGAAGAGAGAGAGAGAGAGAGAGAGAGAGAGAGAGAGAGAGAGAGAGAGAGAGAGAGAGATTCATTATTCCACAGCAAATTTAGTGTCAGGGATATAGGTAGTGACCAGGAAAGGAAAACTGGTTAACAAAGGAAAATAAAAAGGGAAAGAGTTGGGAGTCATTTCAACACACTTCGCTGACTAAGTGTAGGTAATAAGAAAATATCAGTGATCATTTCTATGTCACTGGATTGAAGGTGGATGGAACTGTGTACATAAAAATATTTTGGTAAATTGTTAATTTAAAAAGGTCACATTAAGGAAAGTCATAGTAAAAATTTCTAAAGAGACTCACATTAATCCAAATGTATGTCTTCATTTGGATTAACGTATATCTCTTCAAATTAATAGCTTGAAAGATGTTATCACTGGAATGTAGAGAGCGCCATATGCTATTCAACGAAATTTCAGGAAGAATGACTTGATTTTTGCAAAACTGTATTTTTTTTCACATATTGAAAAAATCTGGAATTCTGAAGACTTATTCTATCTCTGGCTCCATTTTGCACATTAGTCTTCACAGCATATATATATATATATATATATATATATATATATATATATATGCTCCATAGCTCCTCCAACAGTGAAACTGTAGTAAAACTGTTTATCAACTTCCCATAGACTATGGCCCAATGAATTCCTGGATCCAATGTGAGCTACTTGATACTATTCTACATATTTATGAGTTTAATTAACAGAAATAACAAATGCATGATTCTCAACTCCTGAGTTAGGGAGCTATGAGGTGGTGTGGGAGTGGGAATCGAGAGACAATCACTCTGCAAAAGAGAAGATATCTCCTCCATCGTTCCTCGTCTCATTTTATGTTTTTGTGTGGATAAGGATGGAAATAGAATTGAAAACTTTGACTACAGATTTATTTTTTGTTATCGTTCAAGTAGACTTCATTTTTTACGGCAGTTTTAGGTTTTCTGTACAGTAAGTACAGAAAATCTCCCTATGTTCCCTGCCCCCATCAGAATGGTATATTAGTTACAATCAATGAACTAACATTCATACATCATTTGTTATCACCCAAAATGTATAGTTTACATCTGATTTACTCTTGGTGTTGAACATTCTCTGGGTTTTAACACGTGTTTTGCAAATATTTTCTTCTAGTCTGTGGCTTGTCTTATTGTTTTCTTGACAGTAACTTTTGCAGTGCAGGTTTGTTTAAATTTTAAAGAAGTCCAGCTTATCGATAATTTCTTTCATATATCATGCCTTGGTGTTGCATCTAAAAAATCATTGAGATATACAAGATCACCTAGATTATTTTTCTATGTTATCTTCTGGGACACTTACAGTTTGGCATTTTAAATGTAGGTCTGCAATTCATTTTGAGTTAATTTTTATAAACACTGTGAGATGCATTTCTAGATTTATGTTTTGGCCTGTGAAGTTTAATAGTTTGAATTTACTTTTGCCCAAGGAAAAAAATAATGTATTAAAGGGTGGATATTATGTTGTTTAGGAAAGCAGAATGATGGACATTTCTTATGTCTTGTAGTCCTTTCAGCCCTGTCTGAAAACTGGAAGACGAGAGAAGGGGACTGACATCATTCTGGAAAATAGTGCATAGAGTCACATCTGTGAAAAACAAGTTCTTTTGTCAATACTTTGTCTTCCAAAAGTTATTGATCTTCTTTTAAAGAAATTTTGATTATACTTTCTGAGAGTATAATCAAATAATTGTTTGCCCATGAGAGATGATGTTATGTTGAAAAATTAACCTAGAGATTCTAGAAATTAGCAAAAGCAAAGAGGGGTCATATTCTAGACTAAAGCAGCCATTCAGAAATATGTAGCTGAGAATTACTGAGTGCTATGGATCACCCAGGTATGCAGGGAACTCAATTCTTTTGGTATGAATTCCTTGAGAGGAATTGAAAGTAAAAACTCCAGAAGGAAAACAAGGTCAGGGACAGGGAGTGGCTAATAAGAGAACTACTGGGTCAGGTTTCTGGCTTATCAGCGAGTCAGATTTAATAAAAGGATTATTTTTAAAGTGATGAGTAGGGTCTAAGGAAAAAACAACAACAACAACACTGGCACATTTATCTAAGATAATCAAAAGCAATGAGGCATTACCACCACAGGTTCAAGGGGCAAGTGGTAGGAATGATTAGGGTACTCTGAGATTGTCACTCAGTGGAGAGAGCCAACAAATAGCATGTGTACTTTGCAAGAGGGATGACCTGCATTGGAATCCAGTGAAATAAATATCCCTACTTCACTCTCCTTCCACTTTTCCAACATATCTCATTGTCT